>NW_028258315.1:96093437-96395625 GCF_053883595.1 Heterocephalus glaber | reverse complement strand
CTTTCCGTCACCCACAAAAAGGGCGACTGTGTTTATTCCCATCACCTTCTGCCCTGATTAAAGAGCTACTGTCATCTCCACTCTGCAGATGAGGGCACTGAGCAAGACCTGGTCTGAGAACCGGGAGTGAATGGGCACCAGCCTTACTGAGCTGATCTGATTCCAAAAGCCACTCTTGCCAAGGCTGCCAAATGCTGTCTGACACCTGCAGGGCAGACGCTGGAGACCCATATGCCCCATTCCTGGAGCTGAGTATCCCCACAGCTTACCCTGTTTCTGCCCCGGTCTCCCTGGATCTGCAGTCTTACTCCAGCAGCAATAACTCCCTGTCACTTATCTGGAGCAGTTGTGGACCCTACTCCTAGCAGCTGTATATTCCAGGAGTGTGGCCAAAGGGATATCTGAGAAGCAGGCTGACAACATTACTCTGTTAAGGGTCCTCAGTCCAAAGGTCAGACCATGCAAGCCCAAAGATCAATTCCAAGTCCACCCCTGCTCCTCAGAGAAAACACTACTGCTCCTAATGGGGAGCAGTGAGTCCACCTCCACCTCCCCTAAATGTCTCCATGCAGAGGACCAGTGAGCTTTCAAAAACGTCAGACGAGTAACTTCCCCTGCTACAACCCACCACTGGATTCCCATTTCAAGCAGTCAAGTCCACAGCAAGGCCAACTGACTCCTTCCTTATCTGAACTCTGCCAGTCTCGCACTCCATGGTCCAACTACACTGGCCTCCTGAAAGCAGCTGAATGGTCCCAGATTCATCCCCGGTTTAGGGTCTCCACTACTGCTGCTCCTGCACCCTTGAATGCACCTGTCAGTGTCTCTATGTGGCTAGTTCCTCACCGCTTGGGTCTCTGTTCAAAAGTCATCCTGAATACTCAGTGCTGCACGAGACCCTCCCCAACTTTACCAATGAACATTACATTTATAGCCAAGTTTACTAGGATATTCTCAGACGCCCTCACTAAAATACAACCCCGGAAAATAGAAGCCTTTCCTGATCTACGTGCTATTCCCAAAGTCTAGTCCTCTGCCTGGTGTGCAGCATAGCACTTCTTTAATAGCCTCAAATGCAAGAAATTCAACTTGTTGATGGCGTCCCCCACACGAAATGCCATGTCCATACAGGAATTGCTTCACAGCTGTCCTCATATTTCCTTCACTCAATTCCACAGAAGGCTACTGTGGACCTCTCCACATAACTCCACCCGAGACTGAGAAACACCCATAGGAGACCCCTACTTAAAAAAATAGTTCATATCAGCTTTAAGGGGAAAGTAATTCAAAACATGAAAATTTATTCTAAGTTGTATCTTAACATACGAGATCTCAGCTTTAGATGAATTTTAATGTTTACAAGTGCAAAAGCAAATAAATATTTACCAGTTGCCTTTTTCTTGCACTCTTATAACTCCACAACAGCTTAAAAAAATTGTTGCTAAACATCTTGTAGGCTGGCAAAATGAAGAATTTCTTATTAAGAAAACCCCTCCCAACAGTAACAACCCTTCATGCTATGGCTCCCTCGTGGAAGCTCTCAGGAGGGTTCATTAAGATTGGAGCACACGAGAAGCAGAGAAAGCACTGCTACCATGGAAGAGACAGGAGCCCGCCTCGCGACGGCCAGACCCACCCTGTCCACATCCCATCACCCGGACACTGGGCAGGGCACACGACCCAGAGCAGCTCTGGGACAGAGGACCACATTTCTCCGGCTAGGACCGTGCACTAATACGAGCTCCCCAGACAGAAACCCTTAGGCTTCATCGTAAATGCCACTTCTCCAGAGCGGCCTTCCCGAGCTAAAGGCGGCCCCTGTCCTCTTGGACAGCTTCCGGTTCATTTGTTCTATTCCCATTTCACCTCCAAAAAGGAGTCAGGTGGTTTTGGGGTTTGCCAGCTCACCACCTACATGGCTGCTCTGGGCTGTGCCTGCTTCCTAACTTCCTGCATGTGCTCTAGCTGCTCACTGTCTAGCTCCCGTCTGCTCCCCCTGAGACAGTGAGGCAGGCACTGCCCTCCCTGGGCCTCAGCCGACCCAGGGCCCAGTATGTCAGTGGGGCCGCTGTACCACCGATCACAGATTGAGATCTGAATGAGCGAACTGCAGATGGACGTCCTTTTGCTTCAGTTCCAAGAATACTGGCGACTTTCTGAGACTTCGAGCCCTACCCCAACTTCTTTCTCTTCTTTGGTGTTCTGCAGGGCTAGAGAGTGAACCTAGGGCCTTCACACTGGGCTACATTCCCACTCCTCCGTTTTCTCCAGAGACAGTCTCCAATTTGTAATTTCCTGTCTCAGCTTCCCAGAGTGCTGGGGTTACAGCTGTCTGCCGGGCCCCTGCCTCCCACTCCTAGAGGATGGCTCATATTTCTCACAGCAGCATGGAACCCGCAGGAGGGCCAGCACCACTTACCTGGATTAACAGTGATGAATCTGCTGTCCTCGGAAAATCGGTCCCGGGACGTAGGCTTCTTCGATGGCACCCCGGGCCTCTTGGGATCCCTGGCTGCATAATGCTCCTCTGTGGCTGTGGGGGGCACTTGGGTGGAGGGGACCACGTCAGAGTCTGGGCCAGCCTGGTGCGTGGGGGTGGCAGTGTGGTCCTGCCCGTGCCCAGATATAGTCTGATGGCCGCCCTCCTCCGCAGTCCTGTTGGGGGCTGATGGGGCTGGGGTGGGTGTGGTCCGGTCACCCTCCTCAGTGCTGCTGTGGGTCGCCACACTCTTCTCCTTCTTCTCAGAGTCCTTCTCCCCCTCCTCTTCGTGCTCCCGCTCGCCATCCTCGCTCTCGCTCTTCTCGTCCTTCTCTCCTTCCTCTGCTCCCTCGCCGTCCTTGGTTGGGGCCGTGTCACCATCTGGCCCTGGGGACGCCAAGGCCTCTGTGGTGGCCAGGATCGGCCTCCCTGCCTGCTTGCTGGCCGAGGCGGCCGTGGGGAGGCGCGTGGGCCACACGGTGCTGGGGAAGGAGGAGATGCCGCCGCCTCCGAACCCCAGGCCTGCCAGGAGTGTGCTGGTGACCACGGAGGCTACTGTGGCCTGGCTGCCGCTGGAGGAGGGGCCCATCCCCGTCGCCATGGAAACAAAGGAGAAAGGGATGCCAGAGGATGTCCAGGTGGAAGACCCCGAGCTGATGGGGGCCATGTCTGCTGAAGAGGCAGGAGATGCTGTGGGCTGAAAGGGTCACCCGAGGGTGCAGAAGGGGCAGAAGGACAAAGCACAGCAGCGTCAGCAATCAGGACTGGGAACGGAGCCCTCGCCTGTCACACCTCCGAGTTTCGTCCATCTAAACTGCAGGCTTTCCTAGACCATGGTGCACAGCCTGACCACTGGAGACCAGCCCTTACTTTAACAGTTTCATAGCTACTTGGACACGTTACAAAGTCTACCTAGCGTACCAAACACAGCTTTTCACGCATAGTGCTCAGGATGAGGCTAATGACCAAAAAGAGAGAGAAAAAAGTCAGTAGCGTTACAGTTGGCTTAAAGACCCAGAAGGAGGCAGTGGTATTCTGGGGACGGCAGTCACTCAGTCCACTGTTCTTCAGGGAGTGGGCTTTGAGGTCGAACCTGGGCACTTCGGGCGAAAGCACAGCTCTGAGATTCTCTGCAAAGGCCCTGCAATTGGGTCCAACCTCACAGTCTCACAGTGAGGCAACAGAAGGACAGGGAAGGACAGTGGCTGGCCCCAGTCTGCAGCAGCAGGGCAGATACAAGAGCTGCACTCTCCGACCACAGTGCCATGCACTCTGGGTTTATCCCGAGAACCTATGCTCAGGAAGCAACAGCAAGCAGTCCTTGGAACCAGGGCCACCCCGTCCCAGGACTGCCTCTGCTGTCCTCGAGGCAGGCACACATCGCCCCAGTTTCCAGATGAGGAGACCACTAGGAAGGTCCAGAGGCAGGACTGCCTGTGTGCAGCCTCAGCACTCTCCCACTAGACTGGCCGGGGCTCCATTGTGGGGTTCCATTCGGATAAAACACAGTAGCCACAACTTGGGTTTCCTAATATCAAGTGTTACACTGAGAACTTGCTACTCTGAGGGTGACTGTGTTAGGTCGAGTTCTGAGCCAGCGTTGCAGATCATCAGGCACTCCACCCAGGGAAGTCCAGCCACCTGGCTGAGGGGACGGACCCTCATGTGCTCTCGGGGCGATGTGGCACACGACTTACCCTCACTGAGCCATGCTGCCCTGTCTGTGAAGTGAGAAGCACAGTCACACTGACTTTCTAGGCTCTTCACGGCAGGAAATAAAATAGGATGTAGCCCAGATCCAGAAAGTGAGTAGCACAGTGAGTTTCAGGCTATGACTGTTATCTCCTCCACTGGAATTAGTACTGTGATTATTAGTTGTACCGGGAATGGGAAAACTGAGCTGTCCATTCAGGCTCCAGATATATGCAGATCTACATAACTTTTGGCTTGTAACAACAACATCTGAATTATAGCATATGCCAAATGAAACTGCTAAGAATAGATTTACCTCCTTGCCCCCTGTATCATCTGACCACAGAATCGTAATAATTACAGATCTCAAAGATTTATATGTCTAAAACATGTACAGTACGTGGCTACTGTTGTGCAGTTTGTTTTGGGAACATACTGAATGAGTTTTTCTCTAGCTTAACTGCTTCCCATGAAGCAGTTCAACAACATTATACTGCCACCTGGTGGTAATGGGCTTAACTGCATGCAGACTCAAGACCAGCCAAGACACAGCAACTGTGGTTCATACTCACCACTCCTGTTTTCACGATTCTGGTCCCTTGGAATATTCGGGTGGTGTTAGCTGAGAAATAAAGAGATTACAGGATAAACAATACGCCAGTGTTTAGGCTGTGCTTCCAACAAAGCTGTACTTATGGACACAAATTGAAACTACATAGAATTTCTAAGGTCACAAAATATTTTCCTGCACATTTTTTCAAACCATTTTAAAAGATGAAAGCGCTTTCTAGCTTGTGGTCCGACAAAAACATGCAGAGAACTAGAGCTGCAGTTTGCTGTACCCTATCTAAAGCTATGAAGTTAACATTTTAAAAAATCTTGGTCATCACTTCTTGGATCATCTGTTTAGTGATTCTAATACACACTTTAACTTACTGTGGTTTATCTTAAATTAGTACTTTTACCACGTCTCAAGAATATAAGAACTGTATGGTAATTGAAGCTGTGCCGGCTGCCTCAGCTTTTGTGTATTGTCCTATATTCTGCTTCTATTTGTGCTTTACAATCCTCTGACCTGCGGACACCATTAGTTTTATATGGTCGTATAATTGTATATTAACCGCATCTCACCTTCTTGGTGTTCACTCCTTCCTGCAATTCTGTTTCCCCGTATTCTTAGAAATGTTAAAAGCGGTTTCAAATTGCAGTAGGGCACAGCTAACACAAATGCATCATCCCAACCATTTTGAGACGCATATTTTTATAGTAGTGAAGGATATCCACCATCTATCTCCAAGACTTCAACCTGCAAAACTGAAACTCTGTATATTTTAAATAGCAACACATTTTCTCCTACACCTACCCTGGCAACCATCATTCTGCTTTCTATTTCTATGAATTTTAACTACTCTAGATACCTCAAGGAACTGCAATTATGCATATTCAGGCTTTTGTGATTGGCTTCTTTGGTGTAGCAGAATGTCCTCAAGGGTCATCCCTGTCATATAGCAAGTGCTAGAGTTTCCTTACCATGTGAGGCTAAATAATATTCCACTGTACGTTATCTATCACTTTTCTTTATCGATTCATGGGTCAATGGCCATGTGGGTTGCTTCTACCTTTGGGTTATTGCAAATAATGCATAAAAATATAACTTTCCGAAGAAACCAAATCTGTTCTTTGTGGTTACTTAAAAAATAGTGCTACAGAACCTGAACACTTATGTCCTACATACATGGCCCTAAGAAATTAGCAAAAAGTAAAAATAAAAAAGCCAGGCTGATTACCAAAACACGTAATGCTTGTACCTGGTATGCTTTTTACATGAACTAGAAATGTTAAGTGACCTACCTATATTTTTGTTTGTCCCGCAAGTTTTTTTAACTGAATTTTCTCCCAACATTGTAAATAGTAGCTTTCACCTAAGACTCCTGCTATAATTGCTCTCATCACAACCAGCAAAGGAAGGCAGATATACTTACTGTCATCCCATGGTACACAAATACTGTTGTGTTATAACATGCTCAATATCCCATGTAGATTCTTCATGCTCCCAAATCAGATATCAATGTATTATCATTAACAAACCTATTGTGAAAAAAGCTACTGTGCAATTTTCTAAACTCTTTTGTTTACTTTTAAAACTTAAGTTCTCCATACTCTTAAGTGAATAGGACACACGTGTAAATACCGAATAGTTTCTCTAGTGTGAGAAACTGAAAGTGTAAATAAGGATTAAAATGATTAAAACAAATAATTGATAATTTGAAATATGAAGAAATGGTCAAAAGGGGTAGAGGAAGTGGGAGGGGAAGGGGAAAGGAAAGAAGGGAAAGGAAAATTTGTGACAAAAGGAAATGGAAACAAAGTCTTTGTAAACAGGGAAGGGCGCACAGGGAATGGGGAAAAAATAAGAACCGAGATACACGTCCTGTACAGGTGCAAGCACCCAATGAAAAATGTGAATGTATTGTATACCTGAAATGTACCGATAAAAGAATTTAAGCAAAAAACAAAAACACCTGAAGTCCTCACAGTTGACCAGTTTGTACACTGGCCGCTCCTGCTCAGAAGCACCCACCTGCCTCAGCAAGCAGGCCAATGAGCTTCCTTGACTAAGACTTCGGCTTGGCAATGCTCATGTGGTAACCCGAGGAAAATGCTGGGGGCCTTGTGGGGGGGGGCACTGAAGACAGGACCTTGCTCCTCTATCAGCCTTAGGGAGAAATGCCACCAGCACACAGAACTCGTGCCTACCTCTGAGCAGGAAAGTCAGCAGAAAAAGGAGACGCTGGCCATTTTCAATAAGTCACTGGGATCTGGCATTTACAAGACACTCCGCTTTGAATTTATAGCAGGCAGGGCTTTTTGAATTACATTATATTACAAACATTTAATTTTTCAAAGTCCATGCAGAAGCCAGGCAGGTCCAGCGCTATTAATCAGGAGAGGAAGCACTGCAGATTCCAGCTCTGGATCGGACCCCAGGAGGCCCAATCACGACTCATGTGCCCAAAGGCCACAGGGAGCTCCCAGTCTTGGGCCCTTCTCCCTCCCCTCTGCTCACAGACCTGGCCTTGGCCCTTGGGCCCACCTGGGCACAGGGACAGGGACTAATGCATTCAGGACAGCTGGACACACCCAGTGCTTTCTTCATGAAAAACATGGAGCTATGCTCATTTCAGTTTGGTTCAACGGAAGGGTGAGATCATTAACAATGAATTATTTACCTGCAAAATTTTCAAGTCACAAGGGACCCTTGGAACAAATCTAGGATGGAGGGCTTCTTATCCTGGATGCACCTTCATTATTATGATTGTTACTGATATGCTCTGAGATGGTCGGAATTGAACACATCACATCTTTTCTTCCCCTCATACTTGCTAGGGGAGCACTCTATGACTGAGCTACATCCCCAGACCTTTTATTATTTTTCCCATCAAACCTAACACAGGTTGAACATCCCCAATCCCCACATCTGAAAGTGCTCATCTTTATGAATCCTGACATGATGCTCCAATGGCTTGGGATCCTGGATCATTTTGGACTTCAAATTTTGGATTAGGGGTGCTCAATGAGTGAAGTTTAGCCCAATATTCCAAAATCCAGAATATCTCCAAAGTGGGCACTGCTGGTCCCAAGCAATTCAGATCATTCTGTACTGAGGAGGTATCACACACTCCATCGGTAATTAGCACTGTGCTGATTCTGTAACATGCATTACCCTGAGTCATTTGAATACCACCAGTTTTTGGACTGGCTCACTGCGGCTTCAGGAAGGGAAGTGATGTTCTCAGAGTGGCACAGCTGCTGCCTGGCAGCCTGGGCTCACACCTGAGGCCCTCACTCCACAGCACCAGCTGACCTGGCGTCCGCCAGCCCTCGATGTCCAAGCCAGAAGCCTGGGACACCTCCTTGGAGCTCAGACTCCTGGGTCTCACCCAACCAGCTGGCTTGGGAGGGGCCGTGAATGTGCATGACAGAGGGCCTTCTGGCCATGCTGATCTGGCTGGTCCAACACCTGCAGGCATCACAGGATCCCTGCGTTCACAGGCAAAGATTCTGGCATTTTCTAGGGAAAAGGTCCAAAGCTTTTCATTAGATCCATGTCTCAGTGGTGAGCTGTGCAGGCTTCTCGTGTAAGGCGGGAAAGCTGAAGGCTGAGAAGCACAGATCTCCATTAGAAGCCTCCGACCAGCCAGGTGGGGCCCAGTGGCTGCCCTTCACGTCTGGGCTGCCCCTACTGCCTGGCACAAAGGCCATGGGGCAAATTACAGACTACAGGGAGGATGCCCACCTCGGGAAACAGTATCGGAACCAAGACCACACATAGGCTGAGGCCAGTAAGACAGAGGGCATCCTTTTTATAAAACTCTTATAGTTTATGAAGTCTTTGCACTGATTTTGCTGTAAAAAGAAAAATAGCATAACACCAAGTGGATAATGGAAAACATAGTCTATATACATGATGGACTATGATTCAGCCAGAAAGAATGAAACAATGTCATTTGCAGGAAAATGGATGGAAGGAGACGATAATGTTAAGAGAAAAAAAATCAGACATAGAAAGCTAAATATTGCATGGTTTCTCTTACATGAGAAACCTACATTATAAATCAAAGAAGGAATAAAATAAAGAAGAGATGGCAGGAAACAAGAAAGCAGAGTTTCAGAGATGGCAAGGGAATCAAGGGAGGTGAGAGGCAAAAGAGAAGAGGATAAAGTGATCAAAAAAGCATGAAGAGGGTCAGGGATTTAGCTCAGTGGTTCTGCCACCTGCCTCACAAGCTCAAGGTCCCAAGTTCGACCCCCAGTACCAGAAAAAAAAAAAGCATGAAGATGTGTTCTATATGCATACCAAGTACCCAACACACACACACACTTTGTAAAAGAAATGCATTAAAATGTTATATATCCGGATTCATTACTGAGCTTCTCAGTATGTTCAAATTTTGTGCCAAGGCAGAGTCCCACTTGCTTACCCCTTGTTCTGGCCCCAGAACTTTCTACTAGTCCCTAAGTCATCAGGAACATGCACCTATATTCCAGGGAGCTGGGGCTTGCGTGGCTTGTCAGTTCGAAGGCGAACTTAGCTGTGTGGGGCTCCAGTTCTTGACGGAACGGTGGACAGAATGACACTAGGAAACTGAAGAGGCCATCTGAGGACACGATGGAGAGGAGATTCTGTGATTTGACACAGCGCTAGACTGGGGGAGGGGCTAAAAGGCCCAAAGACCGATTCCCCACAATTGGAAAATGCCAATAAAACAAACCCTAAAAATTTGGCTTTTGCTTCCCTCTGGCCTATGAAGCTCCAACCTCAAAAACAGATGGAAATTACTGGGGCTTTCCAGGAATGGTTTAAACCTTATGCTGATCCTTAGGCTGGGTTCTCCCCTCTGCCCCCAAGTCCTGAACAGGAAAAGAGAAACCCTAAAAGGCAGGGGTCTTTGTGCAGGAGGAAGAAGCGAGCGAGACTCACCCTGAAAGAGCATCGTCTGGCTGAAGTCGCTGCGCATGTCATTGCGACACACGGCCTGGACACGGAACAGGTAGAGGCTGTCGGGTGAGATGTGGCTGATGGTGGCCTTCTGCAGGGGAAGAAGGAATGGTTCTGAGTGCCAGGGCAACATTACCCTTCTCAAGCAAACCTGGGCACCTGGCGAAGGCCGCAGCCGTGGTGCCTCCCGCTGACCAGAGACTGCTTTGAGAAAGAAAGTTTAATACCGAGCTGTGGAGGATTGCAGAAATAACAGCATCGCCCTTTCTTGCCTTCTCTTTTTCTTGCCACTGGAGACTGAAGCTAGGGTCACCGTGCCGAGCTCATTCCCAGCTCATTTTACTTTTTGTTTGGAGACAGGGCCTTGCTGGGCTTGAACTTGCAATCATGCCGCCTCAGCCTGCCAGGTGTGCACCACCACACCTGGCTGCCATTCTTGACCGTGTGTGGAATGCAGCCTCAGTGCTCTTTACACCCCCGAAGCTTGGACTTCTGTCATAATTACCGGACCTCTTAAGTTGTAATTATTTATCCCAGAGGGACTCTGGAATTAGCAAACATATAAGCTCCAGCGTCCAGGAGACGTCCTCATATTAAGAAGCAATTCTTACATGCCTGTCCCTCGGAGGTGTGAAGGCTTGCTCACATCTTTACTGTGCATAATACGGCATACCATGGAGCAAGGAATGACGCAGGCCAGAGGGCCTGAGACCTTGCCGTGTGATCCTGAGCCTCTGCTACCTTCAACTGAGAGGTGGGGAGAACAATAGGTACGCACAGGTTTTTGTAGCAACCGCCTAACACAAACCAGGCAAACCTTGCTGACAGGTAGACAGGGCAATCGACACGAAGAACACCACTGATCTGCAGCAGTGGTCGAGCTGCACACTGCAGGCCAGATGGAGCCTGGCCTCTGTTCTTATAAAGAAAGTTTTATTGGCACACGGCCATAGCCCTTTGTTTACAACTGTTTTGACCCTGTAGGGACACAGCCAGACAGTTGTGACAGAGAGGATAAGATACATATATGGCCTACAATATTCACTAGCTGGCGCTTTCCAGAAAAAATCTTTGCCCACCACAGATGAAACATCAACAAACAAATACCGGTCACCACGCCTCAACGTTTCATTCCAACAGCCTTTCACAGTAAGAAAAGGTAACATACCTGAAGAGCAGGGGGCACTTGCTTCCCGAAGGAACAAAAAATGCATGAAACTCATTCCCATAGCTCTTCCTAATGGATGTGACACTGCATCGAATTATATACAAGGGCTGATAAAAAATATATACTGTGTGTTTAAATAAAATACAATGTATTATAGTAAAGGACACGTTATCATGAATCCTCCTCAAAGGAGTCTCCACTGCTTCGAACACACTTATCTCGTCATTCTTGCCACTTTCTGAAGCAGTTCTCGAAGACCTCTTTCCTGAGTGTCTTTAAGAGGTGGGATCAAAAATATGATGAATGCAGCTGCCAAGGGCAACCCAAAGCAAAGCCAGGCTCATAAAAACATGGTGTGTCCTCATCCACCTTATCCTCTGGATCGGGAACCATGTGACTTCTGCTTCCTTCCCAAAGTCAAAATGACCATGAGAGACGAATGTTTTGAATCAACTCACCACATCGAGGCAGCTGTGACAGCGCACCTAAACATACTCATGAAACAGGACTTCCAGAACGGCTTCATAAAATGCAAACAATGATGGGATAAGTGTGTTTGAGGCAAGGGAGAGTGTTTTGAGGGCACTCATGGCAATGTGTATTTTACTGTAATAAAGTTTTAAACCTTTAAACACTTACTGTGATTTTTAAAAATCATACATGGTAGGAGGCTACACTGTGCATTACGCTTTATGCGTGATTTCTGGTGGAGCCATTCAAACCTCTACATGGATATTAACTTGTCATTGTGGCCCCACCTGCTGCTGTCACCTGGCCAGCAGCTTCCTCATGGGAGCAGCAGGTGAGGGCCATGTCACTCAATGACAAGCCTTGCTTGTCTCTTTTGGAGAAGGTAAGCAGGAGGTGTGGGAGGATGCAGAAAGGGCTGCTGACTGGAACAAGCTGCAAATGTTAAGTTGTACTTCTAGGTTTCTGTGCCCAAGTGACCGTAAGTTAGAGAATAGCTTTGCTGCCACTAAGTCTGCGCTCTTGATGTGTTGAAGAATTAAGACAATTAAGTGTGTCCCCAGAGAAAATAACCACCCCTACAAATTCTTATGAAATACAAATCACTATCAAAACATCCTTTTCTCTCCCTCTCCCCCCCACCAGAAACTAATTTGTGCTTCCTTCTCTCAATCCATGACCTCATCTTCTGTTCAGAGCAAAATCTGCACTCCACGGATACAGGGATGTATCAGAATTCACTCCCAGCCACTCTCTGTTCATCTTTGCATGTTTAATTACTTTCCACTCAGAACAAGAAACCAAATAAGCACCAGATCATTTTTGCTGATTAATGCAAGCCTGCTTCACTTCAGAGAGAAGAATCCCTGATGGACTTCCAGTTGTGTCAAGAGAAAGGTTAAAATCCATCAAAACCCTGGGTGCCTTTCCATAGAATCCTCTGATTTTATGAAGCTCCCTGCTCCCTAATGTGACCCAGATAACAAGGTCTAGTTTGGAAAGTGAAAATATAAATGGAAATGAAGTAAAGGAAACTTCATCTAAGGAAGATGCACAGTGCTATTCTATAGCCCATGGAATGGGCCCTGAAGACTGCACTGGAGGGAAAAGAAAAGCGATAAAGGTCATTAAGAATCCCACGTGGTGCCAGTGCACTTTCCATGCGCATGGACAGTTATGGTCTCATTATTCCAGAGCCTCCTTTGAAACAACAAATACAGCAAAGCTTTCAAGCCCGATTGTGTGACTCTGAGTTTCTGAGCATGAACTTAAAGACTAGTGCTTGTGGAGGGTTTGCTTCGATAAACAAAAGAGTTGGGTTCTACAAACCCCTGTTCTGAGGGGCAGTTTTGGGTTTCTTCGCTAAACATGTATGTATTTGAAGAGAAGTTCAATATAGGATCTAAGAGTCAGAAAACTTCCACAGCCACAGGGGTCCAGCAGGTAATAGGAATGTGGTAAGGACAACTGAAGACAAAAAGGCGCGGCAGAGCTGGGGATTTAGCTCAGTGGTGCCACCACCTGCCTCGCAAGCGCAAGGACCTGAGTTCGATCCCCAGTACCAAAAAAAAAGGAGTGCTGGGGACTGGGGACAATCTGGTGCTGGTGGGGACAGCAGCAGATGAGGAGGAGGAGGAGGCGGCAGCAGACGGGGCGCAGCTGTCATAAGAGTGACGACTCGGACCGACCTCACTGAGCACCAGGACCTGGGTGCACTTGCAAAATGCATTTGCTACCTGCAATCACCCGAGCAGATGCAAAGGCCTAAAGGAGGAGTTTTGGGTATTGATAACAAAGGGTCAGCATGAGGAAAGGAACCAGCTCTGCCTGGTTATCCAGCTGATAAATGCACATGGAGCCCAGGTAGGATCCAACCACCACCGCCATGGTGGCTCCCATGCCCGGCATGAGGATTGGCCTCACCAAATCTTTGTCGCTGTCCTTCGCGAATGTCTTCTCCTTCTCATCCTCATTCTTGGTCCAGCTATAAGAGATCATGTAGTTCATGATGGGGGGGTGGTAGATGGTCTCTGGCTGGCTCCAGGACACCTGCAGTGCCGTCTGGTTCAGGGGCTGCACCTTCATGTGGATGGGCGGAGAGCTGCAAACTGAAGACACAGGAGCGAGGTTCAGGGGTGTCCCCGGCACAGCTGGCCCTCTGCTCGTGCCCCTCCATGCATTGAAATGACACCATAGGAGATGCCTGTGCTCCCTTCACATACATCCTCCTGCTACTGACATTTTGCAGCGTCCCTTCCTGCCTATACACACACACACACAAACACACAGAGCTTAGCTCCTTTCCAGCTACGCCACTGGAGGCAGATTGCAGACACTGACAATCCCACCCTCAGTGTTGCCTCTCCTAAGAATAAGGCCATTCTCCCATTGAACCATAGTCCCATTATCCCAGCCAAGAACCTAAATATTAACCCAGCAGCGTTATCACATACATAATCCACATTCAACTTTCCCTCACTGTCTCAAAGATCATTTCTAGCTATCCCTGGTCCCTTTGGCCTCATTTATTTTCTTGAGCCGGGGGCTCACTAAGTTGCCCAGGCTGGCCCCAAATTCTCCATCCCTGTGCCTCATCCTCCCGAGTGCTGGGATTATATGCATTCGTTCACCACTTCGCCTGGCTCCCTTTGGTTTCTTTTAATCTAGCATAGTGAAGTGACCTTCTTTCATTTCTCAGAATAGTTTTTTAGAAGCCAGGACATTTGACTCAGTGAGTGTCCCAACTAAAACTCTAGGTGAAATTTTAGGGTAAGCAGATTGTATGTAAATAAATACATGTAACCTGAGACTG
Organism: Heterocephalus glaber; assembly: GCF_053883595.1. Classification (NCBI taxonomy): domain Eukaryota; kingdom Metazoa; phylum Chordata; class Mammalia; order Rodentia; family Bathyergidae; genus Heterocephalus; species Heterocephalus glaber. Next base: position 96,381,506 of record NW_028258315.1, on the reverse strand, counting down.
TAAATTATTTGAAAGGCACACACAGAAAGGGTAACCTTCTCTGGCCCAGCAGTGCCCGGTGTCATTACTCTGATGAGGTACATAAGGAAAGGTCAGAGTGATTTGTCTTTTCATTCTTTGTGGCTGGGAGGTTTTGGAGACTTGGTGGATCTACTTCTATCTACTGACAAAAGTGCAGATGGCTGAGAACATCAAGTCACCGCTGAATGTCTGGCAAGGGTTCTCAGGGTTCTGTAACCTGGACCCCAGGAGCTCTGGGAGATGGTACCATGCAGGAGCAGCCCTGGCCTCTGCCCCAGCACCAGGGGCACCCCCCCCACCTGCTCAGACATCCCCAAATGTCTACAGATATGGACAAGCATGCTGGTGCTGGGGCAAGTGTGTGTGTGTCCTGCTCAATGTTGAGAACTGCTGGTCTAAGAGGGGAAATAAAGATTCACAAAAGAATCCCATGTGCAGAGCTGACAATGACCATGAAGAAGAGGTTGAAGGAGGGGAGGGAAGGAGTTGGCATTTTCCAGGTGTTTGAGAGGAGGGGCTGACTCAGGCTGTGGGTCTGGGCAAGAGAGACATAGAATTTAAAGAAGAGGGGGGCAGTGAAAGAGTCTGCAGGAGAAAGTGTGAGAACAAGGACCAGGGAGTTGCTGGGGAAGCTGGGGAGAGAGGCCTTGGGGCCAGGCTGAAATTCTGGTCTTCTAAGGTACAAAGATCACAAGCTCGTGTCTGGCCTGGGTAATTTAGCAAGCCCTCGTGTCAAAGAATTTTAAAGACAGCTGGGACGTAGCCCCACACAGAGGCTCTGGGTTCAGTCACCAGTACTGCAAAAAACCCAACCAAACAAACAACAAACTCCGAGTCCTTAGAAGCCACGAGGAAGAACTAAGCCTGGAATAATGGAATTGACTTGGGCTTGACAAGGATCTCTTGCCCCTTGAGGAGTGCAGAAGGCCCCAGCACAGAGGAGGGGATCAGGAGGTGCAGCCCAGGGTCAGCTGGGGGCAAACCAGGGACGGACAGTGGGTAAGAACAGCAGGCTCCAGAGCAGGCAGGACGTAAAGCTGAGAGGTTTGTGCCAGCCAGGTAAGGAGGAGGATGCGCAGGTTTGGGCAGGGAGCTGGCGAGGAGATCCACATGCTCAAGAAAACAGACGTGGGGACCAGGGGTCAGTGCAGACCCGCTGGTGTCTCCCAAAGCCCAACTAGGCACAAAGCAGCCCACCATGTGCCACGCTCCCCTATGGCCACCCAGGTTCCCAAATACAAGGCAGCCTGGAGGAGCAGGACGGTGTATGTGCCAGGAAAGCACGGGCACATACAAAGTAAGGACAGCTGCTGGAGGACAGCAGGGATGAGTTCAGACGGGGAGGCACTGCTTGGTTCAACTGCCAAATCACGAAGCAGCCGGAGGGAGATGCACTTTGTGAGACAGACACAGAAAGAAGGGATGCATTATGTCACGAGGTGTTCTCACTGCTCTGCCTGCCACAAAAATGCCACCAGAGCAGGTACAACAAAGAACCTGAAGGGAGGCTTCTACAGACACGTTGGGCGAAGTGACAGAGCACGGACACTAGGTGGCGCCAGGCTACCGTTTTAAAATAACCCCAACTTGCTAAGAGGCTGGTTTCTCAAGAAGGCACAGGAGGAAAAACTAGAAAACATCCACACCTCCAACTTTCCCAATACTTATAGTGAGCCAAGGAGATTTATGTACTGGGAATCTTTTCTATCTCACAGTGTCATCTTAACTTCCATATCCTCTCTCATTTTTTACCACGTTCTTATTTTTCTTCCTTTTTCTGAAGCCATTCACTCCACTGCTCCAAGCAGCAGTGAGCTGGATGGAATATGCATCTCTCACCAGCAGTTACATCACAGCCACATAAATAATTCTCTCACCCACAGGCAGATGCAGTCGTTCTTATTTATGTTTTGGAATGAAAATAGTTGGGAACCCAACTATGTGGGTTTAATCTGTGTGGATTAAGATGATTCATGTCTATTTACAAAATGTTTAAAAATTAGTACAAAAAAGCAAATAGACTTAAAAGAAAAAAAAATGATCCAGAATCTCAGTGTAACCACGGCTAATTCTTGTGAACATGCTGCGGTTCGATATCCAGACAGAAATCTCTCTCCATAGTGAGGTGACAGTGTATACCCAGCCTGATGTGAATGCTCTGCAAACAAATTTCTTTGCTATGTTTTACTCAAAGTCCTGTATACATTTGCTCATAATAAATAAGTTTGGTACCACTGCTTCGAGTGAAAGTACAGAATCCCACAGTTTCAACGAAATAGAAAACATTCAGTTAGTTAAGCTCTCAAGAAAGGCCGGCCTGGCATCTCTAGTGGGACCGCCCATGGGGATGGAAATTCTGCAACCAAGAGGTCTCCCAAGACCCAATGAGTGCAGTGCATGCCCCTGACCACCCATGGGAAGAGCCCAAGGCCAGAGGGGTCTGTAGGTCGGCAGGCCACGGAGCCCTCTCTGTCTGGCCTCTGAGAAGTGTGGTGCAAATAGAGATTTCTCTCCTTCTCTCTGTCTCCCTTGTGACCTTCCAGGACAGAGAGCTGCTCTCTGGGCACAGTGGGGACACATTTGGCCAAGGCCCTTGCAGAGGGTCAGGAGGACCTAAAATAGAGGCTGGCCAAGCTTTTTCTGCAAAGGGCCAGAAAATAAATATTTTCTGCTTTGGTTTCAGACAGCTTTGGCTTCTGTGTTACACCAGACTCTGCCTTTGAAGCACAACTAAACAGCACAGTTGGTAATGTAAAAATGACAAGTGTACCTGTACCCAGGAAAACTGTCCTGTGGTCACTCAGATTCAGTTTCAGAAGACTTTCATGTGCCACAAAATGTCTTTTACATTTTCTTCCCTGGTAAACTATTCTCAGCTCATGTTATACAAAAGATGGTGGTGGGTGAGTCTCAGCCATGGATCAGTCATTTGCTGATTCCAGATGTTTGTTAACTGTGTTTGTATCATTGGCACCGAGTTCTACCCCAGTGGAGACTGCCAGGGCTGCTCCTCTATGGAGCTCAGATGCTTCCCAGCACTCATGATGCCTGAATCCCACTACTGCCTTCCCTGAGTGTATTTATCAAAGTCCCACAGTAGCAGGTGAGCTCTTGGCCTTTTGTCTTGCTCGATGCATTACCGGAGTCCACAGCAGTACAATAGCAGGCAGTTGGGACACATTTGCTGAATGCACGGCGTGCTGGCTGTACAGGGAATGAAATCTTTAGTTCTTTCCTGGTCCACACGGCCTGCCTGAGGTGGCCCATCCGGGTTTCCACTTTCCTTGTCAGTTTCTCTGGCCAGCCTCACTGATGATCTGGCTGCAGTGTCATGCTTTCCTCTGTGTCACCACCTCTCAGGGCCCAGCACAGCGAGGCCTCACCATCTGTCCACTCTCCGTCCCTCTGAGTTGTACACAGCTCCCAGGCAGGAACCAGCTCTTGATTACTAACAGCCTTGGCAGGGGCTCAGATTTCATCATCAGAGCAAGACACAGCATTTTGTGGCTCCGTGTGTTTTGTGCCTGTAATCCTAGCTCTCTGGGAGGGTGAGGTAGGAGGATTTCAAGTTTGAGCCTAGACTGGGAAACTTAATACCTTAGCAAGTCTCTGTCTCAAAAATAACAGAGATGAGCATTTTAAAATCAATGTATATGTACAGAATACAAATGATATCTGTACCACCAGTATCTGTATCCCAAGTATTTCACCTGACCTCTTCTCATACTTAGTTAGAAATGATGGAAGGACACCAACGTAGGAGAACTGAGGATAGCTCAATTAATCCACTTATGAGGTGGGTACCTTGCTTTAAAATACAAAGGCCCTGGCTTCAGTCTCCAGTATCACCTAGAAAGCACACACACAAGATTGGTAATGTCATTGTAGAATTTGAAAAGACAATAGGAAGTATGGTTGGTGGGACGAGAGAGGGGTTTGGTGGGTCACGGAGAATCGCTGAAGGTGTTTGAGGACAAGGATTTTTTGGGGGGGGGGGGTACCAGGGATCAAACTCAGGTCCTTGCACTTGCACAGTTGGCAATGAAACCACTGAGCTAAATCCCCAGCTGAGGAAAAGAAGTTTGAATCTGATCTGTTACGGAAGCATCACCTGAAAGGATCCTGGGGGCAGCCTCTACCATGTGGACAGTGAAGAGAACTGGATCTCTGGGGTTGCCTTCTCCATAGGTTCTGGCTTCTGTGTATGCTTATGGGGTCATGGATCAAGGTTACTCCTATGACCTGGAAGTGGAGGAGGCCTATGACCTGGCCCATTAAGCCATCTACCAAGCCACCTACCAAGATGCTTACTCAGGAGGTTCGGTCAACCTCTACCACGTGTGTGAGGATGGCTGGATCTGGGTGTCCAGTGACAATGTACCCGATCTTCATGACAAGTATAGTGGGTCTGTCCCCTGAAGGAGGGTGGATGTGGGTTATCGCATTTCTTGGGGTGCCTGTCATCAGTAATAATATAGTACCCCATCCTGTAGTGGAAGAAACCTCAGCTATCTCAGTACCTTTTTTTAAAGCTCTGGAACATTGACCTCTATAGTTACCAGTTGTTAACAAGCTGCTGCAGAGGTGACCATTTGCTTTACTTTCATGGCTGTTAACATTACACTACTCACTATTCGAAAAAAAAAAATAGAAAGGGGGCCCAGGGATTTAGCTTAGTGGTGCCGCTGCTTGCCTCGCAACCAAAAGGTCCCTCCCAAGTTCAATCCCCAGTAACAACAACAACAAAAAAAATAGAAAGGAGCTAGTACTTCCATGTTCCGCCTCTTCACTTTGAATTGCTGACAAATGCCAGAAATTCCTACAAAAAAGTCTTACTTAAAAATGCTCACAGCATTAACTCAGCTTTAAAATTACCTCAAAACAACCAGATGGATAAAATACACTGGTACTTTGGTTCAGAAACACTTTTGTTTGCAAACAATTTGGTTCACACATAGAAGCGATTGGCAAAATTTTGTTTTTGTTTGTTAACTATGCATTGGGTGACTAACATAACTGTGGCTATCTTTCCCTGTGAATTATTTTCCCATACAAACACAAACATGGCTATCTTTTCCAAAATCAAAGAACAAATTAAGTTCATTCTACTGTAATCAATTATTCAGATACAAAAACAAGGGGATACTCAGCCCCACACCATGCTCACATTAAAGGGGAGAGTTCTAGTCTCTCCAAATGATGCAAATGATACACTGATGGTACACATTCATTCGTTAACATTCGACCTTTAAATTTTACACTTACTTAAAATAACTATTTTATGACAAGAATATTCTCACAAAACTCTTGATATTTTAGGGCTACATTTCTAAGTAATTTTCAATGGTTAGTTTTGTTGCTAGCCAATACATCAGCCAGCTGGTGTTATTCAAGCACTATGCTTTAATTTATACTTTCACTTGTTAATGCATGTATTTTCTCTCATGGTTCTAAAACACCACAAACCTAACTCATAACCTGGTATAATTTTTACCTTGAAACATGCATAGCAAGTGACAAAAATGTAGGATTCTACAAGTTTTTACACTAACATTTGAGTCCCATTTAAAAAATGCTTTCCAAATCAGTACCTATGTTGTCTTATGCCCACTTATTATGTTTACCAAGTTCACAGGGGCCTTGGCCCAATGCTGTGTTAATTTTGTTTCGCCACTGAGCTTAGTGAATTGACAGAAAAGAGAAAAGTCTCTTGATCCTTACACACCCATTGGAGAAATTTAAGTAGAGGCTGTTGGACAGATGGAGAGAGATGGAAAAGGGTGTGGCAGTGGGGTGTGAAGAAGCTAGTGCTGAACAGGAGGAAAAAGACAGCAGATGGTAGTGGCAGGAGCAAGGAATGGGTGTGAAATGTAAAAGGGAAAAACAGGAACTTCCCTAAAGGGCTTTCCTAAAGTTTAAAGTTACTTGTACCACATGTGCTCAACTTTGCATTATCCGATCATTTTGTACTTGAGTCCATTGGTATTCTGAGAAGCGAAAATAAACCCTAAAAGGTAATAATGCATAAAATCAAAGACTACATTTAAAGACATTTACCATCCATGGTTTTTAATATGCCATGTTCATCCAAGAACACCACAAATCAGGTAAACTCAACATATTTCACATTTCCCCCTCTTTTTCCCAGAAACCAACCTTAATCAGAACTAAAAACAAACAAGCAGCTGGTACTAAGACTAGTGAACATTTTATTGTATCAACAGACAGAAAAAAATCCACTCTGTAAAATTCAACACAGGAACACCATCTCTCTTGCGTGTGCACACACACACAGACAGAAAGGCAAACAAGTATGAGAACCAACTGGAAACTCATGGTCTTTCTTTTATTGGAAGACTGCCCAGCTCTACCATCTCTCTTCCAAACAGAAAAGTATTTTCCCTGTGTAACTGCGAGGAAAAGCACAATGGAGTGCCTGCACCTCACCCTGCCTCGCAGCACTCTCTGGGAGAGTTAGGAAAGCCCGTCTTCGTGAGTTTCCGCCAGGAGCGAGCGCACCGTGCTGAAAGCGCCCGGCCCGCGGCGGACAGAGGCCGGCGAAACGCTCCGAGGCCGCGCGCGCTCCGAGGCTCAGCCCCTGGATGCGCGCAAACGCCCGAGGCGCCCGACCTAAGGGAGGAGGAAGACAGGAAGGAGCCTCGAGCCCTTCCTCCGCTTTCCGACGCGGAGCCCCGGCGGCCTGCTGCCGGCCGGGAGGGGCGCAGGCCGCGCGGGCTTCCCTTCAGCACCGCGGACAGCGGATCCTCTCGCGCTCGCCCGCTGGGTCTACTTACAGTTATTTCCCGCTCGGAGCTCCCAGGCCGACCCTCGACGCCTGGCTTCCAGTTCCTGTCGGCAACGGAGCCCACTAAGGCAGCACCAAGGAAACGGCGGACAGCCGGTCGCTCCTCTGTGCCGGCCGCAGTCTGCACCTCAGGCGAACCCCGGCCGGGCAAGTTCTCTCTGCCGCCTCAGCCTCAGGCTCTCACCGACTCAGAGCCGGCTGGAAAACCGCCCCAAGTCCCGCCGATACCGGAGAAACTTCCGCACTTCCCCTTTCACGTCCTCCTCCCCCGGCCTGCTCACACGGGCGCCGCGGCCAGACGCTCGCTCGTCCACCCCTGCTGGACTCAGCGCCCACCTCCCGGGCTTTCGGGCAGGCGCGGCCCACTGCGCCGGCGCCGGGACCTCCGCGCAGGCCTGGGCGTGGTCGCGCCAGCGTCTTTCCGCGCGCGCAGCGCGGTGACGTCTCTACGTCTTTATAAGGGTGGGCGTCCGGGCGCCTGGATAGTAGGACCTTGCTCCGGGTAGGGTTGGTTGGTGGCGGGTGGTTCGCGAGAGGGCGCGCTGAAAAGGTCTCGAGGCGCCTTCGGAACAATTCGTTTGGTGGGAGCTCCGTTCCGAGGCCTTTTAAACTGGTATGTCCACTCTGACAGGGTCTTCGGAAGGCGGAGCTACTCTTAGAGACGGGAATGTCCCGGGAGAGTGAGGAAGTGGGGTAAAGCTCAGCACCGCAGTCCGGCGTGTTTGGGCTCACTTTGCACCGAGTCTGTTCCACAAACCCTGCGGAGTAGCCTCCAAGCGCCGGCCTGCTCGGCGCAGCACGAATGATGATTGGGTCTGGAGGGGCTTCTGGCAGTCGCGATATGTACGTGGATTATTTCGACGACGACGCCACGCCGCCGCCGCCGCCGCCGCCGCCGCCGCCCGGCGAGACAGGTGCCTTAGCCTTAATTCGCAGGCAAGGAAGCAAGTGTGGCCGTTATTCAGGGTCGAAGCTCGACACCAGCAGGGCCTTCTCTGTATTTCCCACCGCTCTCTTGGCAATCCCTGTAATGCCATAAAGGGCACCCCTGAGCGTTTTGCTCCTTGAAATAAGTTTGTAAGGTACGTGAGACTACCCGACCTTAGTTTGCAGAGGAGAAAGGGCTCAGGAGAGGTAAAGCTGTCTTTCTCAAGGTTACTCAGTTGACAAAGGCAAAAAGGAACGCTAGGTGTTTTTCAGTTGTTGTTTTTTTCTCCCAGAATATCTACATAAAACTTAGTTCCTGGTGGGGGCTATAGAACGTCATCGTTTCCTTTGCTTGGAAAGCCCTTCCGCACACACTTAAGTTCGGTTTCTGGTAACTCCGTGTTTCCCGAACCCCGGAACTGAGTTAGGTTCCCGCCTTTCTGGGTCCTTATCCTCCTGTTGTTTTCTCCACAACACAGTAACGTGCCATGTATTGTACAGTCACTTGTTCTTTTGTTTACAAGTGCACCACCATTAGAATCTGAATTTAAGAATAAATATTCTTGTGTCTTTGATTTTCTGCTCCATCCTCAGCAGCTAGAACTATCAGAGTGAATGAAACAATTCCTGCCCGCTGAAATTCCATTATAATTTCAGAGAGTCCTGTCTTCAGTTGGTATGGCCTAGTTCCTAGACTTCTCCACAGCCTCATACTTGGCTAAAGATACAAATCAGGCCCTTGAATGGTCCTGTGCACTACCAATGGAGTAGATCTTTTGCGTGGTGATAGGCGGTTTTGTTATCTTATGTGAGTTTAGAAATAAGGAAGTTTCTGAAGTTGAAAATGGACTGCATGAGACAGCACAGGTAGACTGCACGTTAAAGCATTTGTATGTTGTTGCTGAAGACAGACGTGGCTCACCTTCACCTGCTCTGTGTGAGTTTGCATAGCAGCGCAGTTGGAACAAACCCAGCTATTTCAGCTTTGAGCCTGGCTTTTTTTTAGGTCATCGTCTGCTTCAGCTGTGAGCCAGAGTATAACTTGGAAAATTTCTTGAAACTTTTAGGAAAAGAATACCCAGGAATAGTACCGCAGAAACTTTCAAAGCTCTGGTGTCATAACTCACTTTTAATGACATCTCACAGATGATCCTTCCTGGGGGAGGCACCTGGGTGGTGAGGAAGAATCTGTGGCAATTGCACAGTGTATTTATTAGCATTCAGCTTGTGCATTTTTTAAGGGTAAATTTGGATACATTCTGGAGTGAGGCACTCATTGTCTGCCATTCAGATTACTACAACCTGTTAAGTGACACTTGGCCCACAGTGTATGTATGTAGTAAGTTAATATTTCCTACTCCCTGGAGTCAATACCCGCTTACTCTTATTCCCTTAGCCTCATTGTTTTGAAGGCATTGTGTCTTTCAGCCAGACATTCTATAAGGATGTATTTATTAAATACTTGTAAGATGTAATCTGCTCTTAAGAGCCTAGAATCTGGCTGAACCCTTAAGATAAAGGCACAAAAGCTAGAGGATGGTGATTGACAACATAAAATGGCTGATGTTGATTGAATGCTCATTCTGCACGGGCAGGTGGCAGGAGTGACCTCTTCTGATTCTTATATCCCTAGAGTAAGGGTGCTGAACTGTTACTATTTCCGTTTTTATAGCTGAGAGCCTTAAAGCTGAGAGAAATGACTGACTGAAGAACAGGAACTCCTGGTAAATAAGCCGCAACCTGTTAATAGTAGGATTTTTTTTCCCCCAGTCGACAATGCAATTTTGTTTTTTCTGATGGAACAAGAAGACCAAAAAGGAGGTAGTTTCTGCTGTTAATTCATGGATATAAGGTTATTTGAAATTTTGGTTTTTCTCATGGTCACAAGATGCAGTCAAGCTTGGAAGCTTCGGTCATGGTCACTTGGCCTCTTGCTTTTGGGCCTAGGGTGAATCAGTACATTGTAGTGGAAGCATGTGGCTGAGGAAGTCAGGGAGCAAAAAGATTGAGAGTATGAGGATCCTAGAGGAGACTCGTGTCTCGGTTACTTTCTTTGCTGTTGAGACAAAATGCCTGGCCCCTGCGACTGAAAGGAGGAGAGGTTTATTAATTTTGGCTCAGAGCTTGTAGAGGTTTGAGTCCATAGTCGGCTGGCTCCAAGGCAGGGCAGCGTGACAGGAACGTAGCAGAAGAGAAGCTGCTCACGTCATGTTGGCCAGGAAGCAGAGAGAGAGAGAGAGAGAGAGGAGAGAAAGGGAGGAGCTGTGGGAGAGAGAGAAACACTTCCTTCCAGGCCATGGCCCTGGTGACTTGCTGCTTCTGACCAGACCCCACCTCCAACAGCAGGTCATCTATAAGCCCCCATAGTCCAGTCACCTCCAGAAGCCCTGCGTGTGAGCCCGGGGCCCTCGGGGGACATCTAGATAAAAACGATAACAACAAGAGAGCTGAAGTAGTCCAGCAGTTTGGCAGAGTGAGGTAGACGTTGAAAAATGGTAGGGTTTGGAAATATGTTTCTTAGGTTAGATGTGGCAGGAGGTGTGGTGTGGGTACGCTACATGAAGGAGGTGTCGTGTAGAGAAATTGTGCCTGTCTGAAGTGAGACTTAGTTGAATAGAAGCGCTGGGAAGAATGTTTTCTTCTTGCTTTCCCTAATTTTGAGGACTTCATTTTTCCTGCCGGTGAATTTGAGAGTGCAGGCCTGACAGTAATAAACAAAAGGAATTACTGGAGAAGGTTGAACTAGTCAGTAGAGAATTAGAAACAAGGACAGAAAAGGAAGGCATGGGATGAGAAAGGAATGACGAGATTTGAAGAGTGAGGAGTGATTAAAAGAATTGCAGAATCCTTGGTTCTTTTCAGATTTCAAGATGCTGACAGTAAATTCTGTTACAGTTTATAGAGAAGTCGTTTCTGTACACCCCTTTTGAGATTATTCTTGGTATGCAGTGACTAAGAAAGAGCTCATGATTGAAATGGGAGTTGTTTTATTTTCCCTGGTTCAAGAATTTGGTGAAGTTGCTTGTATGCCAGTTTTCTTCACTTTGAGATAAAATCATTAGAATTTTGCTTGTTCCATATGTGTACTCTAACTTTGGGAGGCTCTTCCACATTCAAAATGTTTGCCCCATCCTTAGTGACAAACATGCAGCTTTCTTGTTTAGGGTTCCATTCTAGACAGTAAAAACCATGGAACTGTTAAATTGATTTATTTTAAAGTCATCACTGGTGCTTCTTGGCAGGCATCACCTTGGGTGGACTCAAGAGGCAGTTAAGCATGTGGATCTTCCCTCTGCACTGTTCTGCCTGGCAGGGTTTTTGCTGCTGTTGTTTGAGACAGGGTCTTGGTATGTAGTTCTGATAGGGAAATAATGTACAATAGGGCTGGCCTTTGTCTGTTGCCAAGCCCCCCAATGTTTTTGCCATAAGATGTTCTGTTCAAGAAATGTAATTGTTTGAACTGCAGGATGTTCCTACCAGATGTTTCAGGAATGTTGTTAACTCTGCCTCCCACTTCTGTGAGCATTCTAACCCATTACATGGACCCACTCCCCTACTCCAGAGATCTCTATATAAGGCTCGTTCCATTTCCGCTGCAGGCTGACTTTGGAGTATGAACTCCTCTGAGCCCACCAGAGTAATAAAGGCTCTTTGAATCTCTCAGAGTGCCACCTTTGTTTTCTTCGTCTCCCGAGCTCTTTGGATAGCTGTAACACTTGGCTGTAATGCTGAGCTGTCACACTTTGCTATAACAGTTTAACTGGCCTTGAACTTACTGTGTAGTCCAGGCTGGCCTCGAACTCGCAGAGATCCTCTTGCCTCAGCCTCCCCAGTGATGGGATTATAGGTGTGCACAACCATCCCCAGGCTGGCAGGGTTTTAATGGTGGAGGACCAACAACCATTTCTCTTGCTGCTCTTGGTCAGTGGTTTACCCACCTGAGGTGGAAGATGGACTTAGAGGCAACTGCCCACAAGGTCCAGGGAGGTTAATCAGACGAATGATAATGGCCAGACAAAATGTGACAGGGAGAGATGAGAAGTCAGTAAACTCAACAGTCCATACCCACTGTCAAGGGACAACTGCTGCTCCTTTCCAGCTTGTTATTGCCATGGGAAACTGTGAGCCTGCTCTCCTGACATCACCCACATTTTTGAAAGCTGAAAATCTGCATCTGAACATAAAAGTTTTCATTTTTAAAATGTTGGTAAACTAGTAGAAGTTTTAAAGGAATTATGGACCAAATAGATCTGTGGAGTGAACAGGTTTAGTGATCATCACATTGTGACCCTCTGGTGCACTCTCTCATACAGAGTATTAGAGTTCCCATGGGTAGCATTTGGAGAAAACTAGGTTGTATCATCAGAGGAGGTGCATTCTTTTGTGCTGGAATTGTCCTTTCACATACTCCTGGAAGGGATTATTCTACTGACTTAGGGAAAATTTAATATCACCTGTTACATGGGAGAAACCAAACAAACCTGGTAGTAAGAATTGAACAATTGATGTGGAGCCATTAAGAGAGAATGGTGGACCAAAGGACTTGTGAGCCTGTCTGGAAATGCCAGAACTCTCTCAAAGTAGAAGCACCTGTACTGATCATACAGAGAGTCCATGGATTCTCTTGTCTTCCCATGGTATGTCCTTCTTCCTAAACAATAAACGGTAAGAGGGAGAAGTTGCCACAAATGCAGTTGATATGCTGGAGAAAATAGAATTCTGTTTACAGTTTAGCAGCAGAGTCATAAAGCAGATGAAGTTTGATTCACCATACAGGTAAAACCTTGTCATTTGCTTACTCTTTAAATTAGGAAGAACACTGATGAATCAAGCAGGCAAAGATACTTCTTTTTGGTTTGCTACTTGTGTAAAGATGACTACTAGTATTCATTTTACTACATAAAAATGAAGACAAAGTATTCATGAAGGTATTCATGTGATCTCTCCAGGGAAACTAGTAATCTGCTTTTATTGGATGTAGATATTTTCATAGAAATGCTCAGTACTAATGAATACATCAAAAACCATACTTTATTTTATGTATAGCAATACAATTTACATATTAAATAACACTATAATAGAGTGATTTGATATAGTTTTAAACAGAAGAAAAGGAAAAATTTCAGGTTACAAAACCCCTCCCACCCCAAACAAATTTTAAAAACCCCACTTTTTCAAAAGGGGTCAGTGCGACAAGTGTATTCAGTGACTAACTCCTATTGCACAATGGTCAATGAAATTTTTTTAAAAAGCCCAACTTTCACAATCACCGCCTTGAAGAAATAACACACGTTGGATTCTTTCGGAATGCAGAGATGGATCTTGCTACTTCAATACACAAAAAGCTGAATTCACATATCCACCACAAAAAGAAAAAGCAAAACAAAAGAAAAAACAAGAAAACTATGACACAGTTGAAACTAGAAAAAAATTAGCTTTATATGAAAATATAAAATTCTATGATTATATACCATAGATATCAAAGTTCCCAGAAGAGGCTTTCCCAAGCAACAAAATATTTACAGTTTTAATGATTTTAGGTATTTCAGAATGAAGTGAAAGAAACATTGAGTTAATATGAAGGCTGAATTCTGTAGAAACAATGGCTGCTTGCTAGTTTCAAATGTCCTAACAAAAATCGAGTCACTACCCCAAATGTTGGAGAGTTGCGACATTTTATAAAATTGACTGTCTCCTTTTTTGGAGATGTTTATTTTTTAAAACTCATGATATTTTTCTTGAAATTAATTATCTTCTGTAGAAAGTGCTTCCTTTTGCAAATATTTAACAAAAATACTAAAACAGTTTAACAGCTAAGACAAATAGAGGCCAAATATTTTTTACAATTCCTCCCTATTTTTTTAGCATGCCTTCTTTCTCTAGAGGTAAGTAAAGCCGATATTGTATGTTAAATGGCAACTAAGGTAAAGTGCAAAGGGTTAAGAGATAGTATAGCTGGCGTATATATTTTAAAAAAAGCAGGCTTTTTACCTTCATATAAAAATTCACTGGCACCATTTAAACAAATATTAAAATTGAAAATGCATTTTCCAGTATAACCACTAAATGCTTAAGACAACTACATTTTGATTATTTTTTCTTAAATTAGATTTGGGTTTCTTTTCTTTTTTTGTTTAGAATTAGTAATATGTATCTTTGGTAAATTGATATCTATATTGTAATTTTAAATATAGTATATATGCATTTAAGAAAAGTCATATCAAGGCAGTTGTGCTGTGTCATTATAAAATAATGAAGGTTACTGATTGGTTTCAGTGTCACTCCGGGTAAAAACTCAAACATCCATACCTTGAACACCATAATCCTTCTTTGGCCTTAATGGACTCTTCTAATTGAAATGGACTCTAAAAACTAGGAAAATCAAGTAATCTTGAGAAGTTAACTGTTTAAGTATAAAAGACGGTATCATGGTGAAAGGGTGCAAGAACTCTCCTGGCAACAAGATGTCCAGCATGACCACCTGTCGTGGTCACAGCAGTTCAGTTCTGTATGACATGTGCATTCTGCTTATCTACAGCTAAACCATACAGCCAGCTCATCTCAAAAAACAGCACATGTGATCTTGGGACAGCTACTTCCTTTCCCCTTGAGTGCAACTGGTAATGACTTGCTTATGTACTTGAGCTATGTGCTTATGTCTCAAAGGAAATACCATCTTTGGAACTCTCTACCTCTGGAAAGATGCAAGCGTTTTTTTGTGGGTTTTTTTCCCAGCAACAAATGAATAATAATAAGAGGACACACTGTGTGGTGAAAGCAGAGAACTGCTGAACGGAACTCCTCAGTGAAGGGTGTTGACCAGTGTGGCAAGATAGGCAAATAGCAGGTGCTTATAGCTTGCTGCGTTAGGGTCTGCAGATTTCAATTAAGCCCATTGTAGACATACAGATTGCTTACAGAGATCTTCTAAACCACCTCTATTATGTTTTATCCTGTTTACTGCCTTCCTTTCTTTCATCATGATTCTCACACATGTAAGAGGTAGTCACACAATTGAGTTGGAAGGTATGCATTTCTATGAATTGATCCCTCTATAAATAGAACAGGAGGGAATCCATTAACCATGAGCTGCAACTCAAATTTTACTTCTGAATGTCAAACAGTGTGCCATCTTGGAACATCATTAGTCCACATCAATCAATTGTACATTATGTGCACAACTAAAATAATTGATTTAATTGATTGAAAACCTAGCTCTTACCTTTCTCTTCCTGATGCCCCTCAGCCTTCCTTCCAGCAGCTGCAGTGCTCATGTGACTAAGCTTTCCTTGTGTTAGGTAGAGCACCAATTCTGGTGGGAGCTGTTGGACTGTAAAGGTGTCTATGTCATCTAGCGTATTCAGGTTGGCAAACCCACTCACTTGAATGTTTTTTTTCCTGTGTAGTTCTTGGAAAAGCAACTATTCCATGTTCTTGAATGAATGAGAGTAACCCTGGTAAATTATGTAGCTCATGAAAACTCAGTTGACCTCATCATTGCATTGAAATCCTTGGACTTGGCCTGTGGACACTTTCTCAGTAACTCTGGGCCCCATCATTACACTAACAAACTTCGTGGAAGCCAGTCAACATAAACAGAACCTCCATGCTCATCATCATTCATGGTTTCAGGTCTACCCTAGAAAGTATGAGAGCAGCCACTGCGGCCATTTGGTTGAAGTTTTTGGGCATAAACACGAGCCAAACCCTGCTTTTCTTAATAGGTGTGTTCTGGTGATGACACAGGCTTACCCATAAAAGCAAACGTGCAACTGAAGTAAGATCTCAGTAAGTAGTTTATATTGCTAACAAAATCTACTGAGTCCTATCTCCTGATTGCCCCATTCTGTAAAGTAGGGTGAATGCAGCTCCAGAGGTTGGACCAAGTAAGTAACTTCCTTGGGCTCTCTGATGACTACTGGCATGGTATATTTGTCACTGAGGCTTAACTACAAAAAGCATTCTGAGCTCTCTTTTTAAAAACTATTCGAAAATGCAGATATCACCTTCTACTTAATTTTCCAATTTCCTAATTCTCTCATTCCCAGCAACAGTTACTCATATGGGAGTTTCAGGAGTCCCAAGACTTTTGCTAAAACTCCATTTTCCATTTAATTTTAAGTAGAAGAACATATGCAATTAAGAGATTTATTAGGCAATATTTGGCAGAAAAGGAGAAAAAAGAATGTTAACTATATAGGTAGTTTTTATTAGATTGCTATATAAGTAGTGGGGAAGGGCTAGTTCCAAGATTATATACCTGCAAAAATCTTCATCCTCCTACCTTCATTCTCCGTGAGGTTTGGTATTATAAACCAAGAAGCGTTAGTGGGGATTAACTAATGGGTCTCATAACTGAGTTATTTAAATATTGCCATCTCTCTATTATAAAAGATAGCCCCGGTTTTAGGGGAAAGCCATTTCAGAGAGTCAAATGCAAATAACACACACTGTCCACATAGCTACTGGGAAAGCTGTAATACAGAATTATCCTTTATTTTGACACATTTAAAAAAGCTGTGAATAGAACTTTGTAACTAATAAGAGATGTTTACATGAAGCAACTCAAGCCTTCTAATTTCCTAATGGATCTCTTAACCATCATAAATGGAACTGCTTCAAGGCCATGATGCTGATAGACCTCCTTAGTTGCTCCCAATGGCCTGCTATTCTGTAAAAGAAAACAATACTCATCCACTCCATTAAAATACAGAAGGCATACAGTATTGAACAGTGCCTAAAAAATAGGAGGGGAAGACTGAGGAAAAGTACAGCATTGCCTGCTAGGAGAATGCAACTGCTTTAGCAACAGTAATAAAATCAAGTTTCACCTTCATAACAAAGACCTTCACTGTACTGAACTAAAAGGTAGCATGAATGTTGTCATGGAATGTCACATCGGGGTTGCTTTAGTAATCAGATTATAGGCAGTAACACTGATCATATAGTGCAAACTAGGTAAAATTGAGTTTCACCATGTGAAATGAACAGAGGTGCAATGCTCGGTAGGATACCATTAAGACATAAAATGGCAAAAAATAAATATCAAAAATTTTATCAGTGTAAAAAAGTAACTGGGTTATTGTATAACCTAGAGTCTGGCAAAAAAGGCCTCAAAAAAGTTCTCTGCCTTCAGAAGTCTACAAATGAAGTGCCCTTTCAGAATTCCAGTCACACTAGAGACTCCATGCTCTCGGCAGGGTCTGATTCGTCTGCAGTTAGAACAGCACCATTTTTGTCCACTGCTGTGGGACCATTTCCATTTTCTTTAGTGCTGACCAAGCTGAGCATTGCTTTATAGACAAACTGGTATTGTTCCTGAAAAAGAAGAGGAAGATAGTTTGAGCCACACAATAGCTTAGGCATCTCGTAATACCAATGAAAAATGAAATTGTGAAAAAAAATTACCAGGAAGACAGGAAGAGCAAAAATGTTATCTAAGTGATAAGAGTTCTCTGCTAGATAAAATGGCCCTGACAACCCTGCATTCTAAAATGGCTCCTTGCCTATAGGAAATGAGTCACTCCAGAGAGAACAAAGACCTACTTCCCCCACCCCCAATTTCTCTGGCCATTGGTCTTTCCCACCTAAAGTTTCAAATCCACCAATAAATTTAAACCTTGCCCCCAGTCGTAGCCAATCATCTACTTCTAGGACACTCTCCCAGCCCTTACAAACCTCACCCAGCCAGCCCCTGGCTGCTGCTCTCGCTATTATTCCAGACGGCCCAGCAGCTCTTTCCCCCAATAAAGCCTTGCCTCGGGTGCTCCTGTTTCAGCTCTCTTTCACTAAAAAACTAAAAAAATCACTTAATCTTCTGTAATTAGGATCTATACCTTCTTTGTATCCATTTGATCTCTGTTAATGTGGAAACAGTTCTCATTGTTGATAGTCCACTGAGATAATGGAATGTCTACATGTTATAACCAGAGAATGTGAGACCAAAGCGAGTCCATTTTGCTAAAATCCACTATTCCCCTACTCTGTATTGTCCTCACAAATTAATGGTTAAAATTGCTTGCTCTGGGACAAAAGACACAATCTGTAACGAAGCAAAGTTCCTAAGTTAATTACTCAACCATCTGTTTGCCCAGGAAATGAACGTTCCGGGTCCACTATCTATAGAACAATCTGTCAATGTGCTGACCATGAGTAGGTGACAGTCGACCACTAAGCTTTGTCCCTCTTTTCCCCCGTAAAACCTACATGCAACTGCCCCTCAAACCCCCGATGGGCCTAGCCAATCAGAAATATACACTTCATGCTTGCTAAATGCCAACCAATCATGTAACTGCTAAGTGAAAAATCTCCAAACCTTGCTGTAACCACAATAAAAACCCCGCTAATTTGAAATTTGGGGCTCTCAATTCTGATCCGCTGCGTCGGTGACGGTTGGGAGACCCTGCTCGAGCTTGAATAAACAGCCCTCGTGTGCTTACATCGGAATCGGCTTCCTGGTGGTCTTTGGGACTTCGCGATCTGGGCATAACAAGAACTCTAGACTTTAATGCAGAATTTTTCAGTTGCACCACTGACATTTTAGGCCAGATAATTGTGTTGTCAAGAGCCATCTTGGATATTTAGCAGCATCCCTGGCCCCTACTCGCTAAATGCTAGAATTCCTCTTGCTATCTGCAGAGGTGACACAGTCTCCAGACATTGCCAGATGTCTCCAGGGGAACAAATCCCCCTTCGTTGAGAAGCCCTGTGCTACAATGTATGAAAACCCGGGTTTTAAATAGAAGCAAACTCCTTACAATGTCTGTGAAGACTCCAGGTCTCATAAGATTGATCATCTTGGCAACCTGGAAAACATCCACTGCATTTTCATTCTCCAGTTGCTGGGACAGGGTGGTAAGAGCACATAACATTCCTGCTGAAACTGCTCCATACCTGATGGAGGGAAATAAAAGATGCTATTTCAGATTTTGTAAGGCACCGGATACACTAGAATGAAATTAATACATAAGTACACTGGATTCACATCTGTTCCAGGAGACAAAAGTGAATGAAATGCTGGGCGGAGGGGTCTGGAAGCTTGCCTGAAGGTAATGTTTATGTGTGAGTGTGGAATCTTCCAAAGGCTTCAGCAGATGCATAGGCTGAACTCTCATGTGGAATGAGAGGCTCAGAAGTGGCCTTGGGATAGCAATATACCTGCAGTTGGGATGAGCTGGGAGGTACAGGAGGAAAAGGGGGGCAGCTTTAGCTGTGGGCTGCTGAGTAGAGAGTGGCGGACAGCTCTGAAGACAGTTTACAACTATCTCAAATAGCTAAACTGAACTTACAGATAGGAAGAATAAAAAATGGAAATGTGGGGTCATGCACTACATAATATTTTGGTTAACCATAGATGGAATTTATGATTATCCCATAAAGTCATAATGAGCTGAAAGTTCCTGTTGCCTAGAGATGTTTTAACTGGAGTAATATCTTAGTGCAGCTCTGCGCGCATGCATCTGTGGTGGTGCTGGTGTACAGGAATGCTCTGTGTCTCCATTTATATAAAAGTATATAGCACATAGGGTTATGTACAGTGTGTAACACTTGGATCGGTCCTCTAGGTTTGTGTAAGCACACTCTGTGGTGTTTGCCCAACAGAATCGCCTAATGTTGTGCATTTCTCAGAATTTATGCTTTTCATATGCTTTTAGATATTCTAAGTTTTCTAATATTTAATTATTTATCTGGATCTTATTGTTTTGATGTAAGGGAGACAACTGGTTGTTCCAGCATGTGTTACTGAACAGTCTTATCAGTGCTCATTGACATAAACTGCCCGTTTATTATATACTGACTTTTCATCTATGTGGGCCTGCTTTTGAATGCTCTATTTGGGCCTTTTAAACCCGTTTTTCTATTTTGTGTGCCTTTCCACATCCAGTTCCTGTAGGTTTTTAGTAAGTCTTGAGGAAGCACATTTCCATAACAGTTTTGGCTCTCTACCTTTATTTCTTTTACTGTTTTTCTCCATTTATGATGGGTTTGAGGAAATTCACGTTTTCAGTTTTTCATTTTAATGTCTTTGTTTCTTCAGGTCAGGTTTAGAACTTCTTTCCATAGTCTTTGCCGATTTGATTTCAAGTTTATTGCTAGGTACTCTAGAGTTTCTGTTGGTACAGCATCACTTATTTTCACGTGGCGAACTTGCATCCAGTCACAGAGGAGAACTCTGTTTAAGTTCTGATAATTTTGGGGTTCCGTGTGTACTTGGCTACATCTTCATCTGCCAGTAAGGCTAGTTTTGCCTGTTTACTACTTACTCTTCTGGGTTTTGCTTTTACTGCCTTGGCTGGAATGTAAATAGCTTTTGTGTCGTGGCAGTGAGAGCCGGTATCGTATCTTTCATGGTCAAGCTTCTGAGTTTTCAGTATGATTACAAATATGAGCTATAGGCAAATAACACTTCCCAGGTTGAAGAGGATGCTTTCTGTTTTCAGTTCACTAAGGGTATTTAGGTGAGGTCTTGGATGTGTTGTTTTATTATGTTCTTTTCTACTTTCTATTGATTGGTTTAGAAATCTGTTTAATAATGTCCTAAATCCACGGATAGTTTTTTGGTACTGTTAATCAGTATACATCACCGGGATAAATCATTTTCCTAATGTGTAATTCTCCTACTATGTTGGGTTTTAGTATGCTAGGTTTTCTTAGATATAGATACAGAAACATAAAAATATACTAAGACTGGCCTATACTTTTCTGTAGTGCTATCCATGTCTGCTTAAATCAGATTTGTGCTAAGTCCTCCTCTCTATATTATTATTTAGATGGAGCCTTTGTCAGGGGGTGGTGGGCCTTAAGATTTGGAAGACTCTCTTATTCAGTCTTTAGTAATCACTAATACGCATTTTTCTCTTAGTGATGTCTCAGGCTCTCTTCTAGGTGTGTAACATGCACCAGCTTAATCCTCCCCAGAACCCCAGTAGTACAGTAGCGGTGTCTGTATTTGAAGTTGAGGTGAAGTAACTGGCCAAAGTCTCACAGTGAGACTAAAGCTTAACTTCCAGCTAATACATGTAGATGGCTCAGAACAGAGGCTGGCACACACCATGCGTTCGATACATGTTTTACTGTGCCTGTAACTTAGGCTTAAAAATTTGTTAGTACAGGGTTTAAGTGTGTATTTCAAATGCTTATGAGATTTCAAATGCTTAGTTTAGTTCTTCTGAAATATTATTTTTAGTTTTTTATTAAAGAAAATGTTAAACATATATATGCAGAAGTACAATAGTATAGTGATCTCCATGTAGCCATCATTCATTTAGAATGAGCATGAGCTTATGGACACTCCTGTTCATCTCATGCATGTTGAGGGAAACCCAGGTATTTTATTCATAATTATTTTAGTTTCTGTCTCTCAAAGATAAGGACTGTAAAAATAAACACAGCCAAGCGTGTTGGTGTACATCTGCAGTCCCAGGACTCCGGGAGGCTAAGGTAAGTGGATCGCACGTTTGAGCCCCAGGGAACTTAGTGACTTAGGGAGATCTTGTCTCAGAAATTAAAAGGGGGTGGGGTATAGCACAAATGTGAAGTGCCTGGGTTCGCTACTCAAATATTTTAACTTTAACTACAGATAAATACTGTCCTTCTTAATTTATGCCTTTTTCTAATTGTATTCATCACAGTTTACAAAGTTGTACCTTTCATTAGATCTTATTGCTTAAATTTTCCTATCTCCTTTCTCCTCTTACATTATTGTTTGCATTTATTTTTAAATTTCTTGTATATTTTGTAGATTTATTTGTATCTCTTTCTGGCTTCTTGAGTTGAAAGCTTAGTTTGCTTATTTGTAATCTTCAGTATGGCTGTTTGGGCTAAAAAGTTTTTTAAGTGTAGTGTGGTTCCATCCCAACAGGTCTGAAATTCAGGGATTTCATCAACATGAATGTAGGTAAAAGTCTTAAGTATTTAGCAATTTCTATTTTGGTTACCTCTTTAAACTGCGAATTATTTATAAATCTAGATGTAAGGACTTAAGTTTCTGAGCATAAGAGTTTGAGTTCTTGTTGTTTCTAATATTAATGCATTGTGATCAGTGGGTGTGATCTTGTTTGTATAGCACGCATTTTTAAGGAATGTACTGAAATTCCATTTTTGGTTCCTTTACATGAATAAACCATTTGTGTTTGAAGGAGACCATAGGGCTCTCCCTACAGATTCACTTGGGTATTGATTATTATGTATTACTATTAGATCAAGGTTGTTTACTCTGGTACTCACATCTTTTCTAAAACTATTCTGATTGCTCAGTTTATGAGCTTGGCTCTTCATCAGTTCTTAGAGAATCTGAACTCTATCTCTTTCTCTTTGACCTTTTCTCTGAGGATCATGTCTCATACATATGTTGGAACTTTTCTATTTACCTTTAATATCCTACTTTATTTTATCTCTACATATAATACTCTAGCTCATCTCTTATGTGTTTTATTTCCCAAATTACAAGGGACATGATCAACAAATATGGTAAATGTTTAAATTAAGAAAAATGTATTACTGTAAAAGACACACTGGCATCAATCCCCCTCAAAACTCTCCCTGTTGCTTTGAACACACTTATCCCATTATTCTTATTGCTTTCTGAGCAGTTCCAGAAGTCTTCTTTCATGTCTTCAGATGCACTGTCATGGCTGCCCCCATGTCCTGAATCAGTTCAAAACATTTACCTTTCATGGTCATTTTGGCTTTGGGGAAGAGGAAGAAGCTGCATGGTGCCAGATCCAGTGAATAAGGTGGATGAGGACGCACCATCCTGTTTTTATTTGACAAAAATTCTTGTCAATGTGTTTCTTCAATTCAGGACATCAAGGCAGCCACAAGAGGCACAACGAAAGTCACCCATGAAAGAGGACTTCCAGAACTGCTTCAGAAAGTGGCAAGGATGATGGCTGAAGTGTTTTTAGTGAGGGGGAATATTTTGAAAGGGATCAATGGCAATGTATATGTTACGGTAATTCAAAAATTTAAACATTCACTGTATTTGTGGGCATACTGAGTATATTTTTCCCTCCTCAGGCTCTAATCTGTTCCTGTTTCATTATATAAATTCCGAATTATTTCATAAAAATCTTTTAGATCCTTGAGCATATTAGTTTACTATCCTGTTGTAATTGATCTCTTGATTTATTATGAATATTTTTGGGGGGGTGTTGTTCATCATGTCTTTCCTCAGATACTAAAATGTATTTAGTTGATTTTATTTTAGCATGGTAATTAAAAAAAATTTGTACTAATTTGATTCATGAGGGGAAGAATTTAAACTTAACTGATTTACTGAAGTAGTTAACGTCATGATCACTCCTCTTTATTCCTTAGCTTTTTAAGGATAGCTACTAATAACCAGTGGGACAGAAAATTTAAGTAACTTGTATCTTTGTTATAGAGTGTGCTTTTCAAGGGGGATTACTGTCTATGTTAAGCCATTCATCAATAAGTATAGTTTCAGGCCCCGGGATTTAGCCCAGTGGTTCTGCCACCTGCCTCGCAAGTGCAAGGTCCCAAGTTAGATCCCTGGTACCAAAAAAAAAAGTATACTTTCACACTTCATTCAGAGATGAACAACATACGTGATAGTCTATGTAACATATTTCCAAGGTTTGAAGAAGGTTATGCTATTAGGTTTGTGTATGTACACTCTTGATGTTCACAAAATGATAATTACCTAATGACACCTTTCTCAGACAGTGTCCCCATGCATAAGTGATGCATGGCTGCCCTTGAATTAAGAGAAAGCACCATACAGTATGGCCTTAAAGATGAATAGAAACTAAAATCGTCAAAGCACAGGCACTTGAAAATATCTTCTAAATACCTATCAAAAATCAAAGAAGGCAGACTGAAAAAGCAAAGGCATTCTCTCTCAGAAGTTTAAAAAGTAAGTAAGATTAAAGAATATTGTTGAGTTTCACAGATTTGTACTTAAAACCATAGGGACTTGTTGCAGAGCAGATCCAAGCATTTCATAAACTAGGTAAGAGTAGTATATACATCCAATGACTTTAGTTGTTTGCTACCTCCTCTAAGGGCTCTGTGGAAAGTAATGATCATTTAGTGTTGTAAAGAAAAAAAGTCAAAAAGCATTTTCATCTTCCCTTGCTTATCCTTTGGAGAAATTAAAGTATTTTAATATTTTAAAGTGCTCTGTCTATATCCATTAAAAAATATACTGAGGTTCCCTGTCTAGTGTGCATAATATCTATGGCCACTTAATCATTTTTAACTATTTCAAGTTGTTACTAACAGTTATTGTAGCTTTGCTCTTAAGACTTGGTTTTTAAAATGATAACCAAGAATGCAGTCCAGAGTTATAATACTGTCCCTGTGAAGAAAGTGAAGCTTCCTTTAGAAATCAGTAGGCCAGGAAAGAAAACAGAATTAAAGCTTCCATCTTTGCCAGTTACGGGAAAGAGGCACAACACAGAAAAGCCTCCCATGGGGCTTTTAAAAAAATTAGAACTTGGGAGGTGAACGAGAAAATAAAGTGGGAAAAAAATTAAAGCATGGTGCAAAGGCAGGAGGGAGATGAATTCAGGAATGCTTACTATGAAAGCCAGTGGGAGGCAGTGTTAGCCAGAGGGATCAGCAGATGTGGTTTTGACTGTGACCAGGGTCAGCTTCCTGTGCAGTTGTACAGGGCCCCGTGCCTCGGTGAACCTGCTCTCTCAGAAGGGTTCTTTAGCTAGTTTAATGCTCTTGACTTGCCATCTGGATATTCTTTACATTTTTTAGCAAGGGGTCCAGCGTGTCCATTTTACACTAGACCCTCTAAATTATGTGGCTGAACCTGGCTCTGGTATGAAATCTGCACAGGTCCTGCACAAGCTTCTTTACTGTGCTTGTGTTCTCATATCTGAAGTGAGGATCACAAAATTACCTTTGTAGTGGGATGACATTGAGAATTAAAGGGAAAAAACTGAATTAGTTATGATTTGTGGCTGTCTTTGTAGCAGTTTTCATTTCTTATAGAGTATCCCAGTAGTCTTCAGACTCTTTGATCTCACAAGAGATTAATGATTAAGCTTTTATTTACTTGGGCTAAATACATCAATATTTACTGTATTAGAAATTAAAACCATGAAAATGTCAAAGTACAAGGACCCACAAGCACACTTTCTCCCTTTTCTGAGAAAGGCAAGAGGCCATTTTATCGCATGTCCAGTAGCTCTGGAACACTCTCCAGTTAGGCCAGAATGAAAGTGAACTTGGCAGAGGACATCTTTCTACTATTACAGAAACAATTTTGACTTCCCAGATGTCTTGGAAAGGCCTTGAGGATACTACCTTTTCTTTCCTAAAGGTCCTCAGATCACACTTTGAGAGCTCTTAAATGGAAATAATCTACTATGATGTTCAATTGGGTGACAGATGTATCTCCAGAGTGAGTAACTATTTACACTTGAGCCCATTCTTCATTCTGCTGGTCAAGCGGATGATTTAGATGAAGCTCTGCTCAACAGATGTTTTATATGACTGTTAGTAAGAACCAGGCCTATGTTCCAGACTTCTTCTACAGTAGCATAGGCTATTTTTATAATTTAATAATATTGACTAAGCTCAGCCTCTGAACAGTGTGAATGTGTGACTGTAGAATGCTGAGAATGTAGCAGTCTGCTCTTAACTTGTGTTTGTCCCCAGATAGAATCTGCTACTTTTGTGAGGAATTTTATCCCTGGATTATTGATCTAGAAACATCATTTACCTGGCATACAGGTGAGAACCTGAAAGTAGGTGTTAGGTCTGTGAAGACCAAATACATATCATTAAGTTTGCCCCCTCCAGGGTCAATTCTTTGCTTTACATTCGAGGCAGGCTAGTAGTCTCCCTAAGCCTGGTCACTCTTATTTTTGACAGAGCTTAAAAACACATTGTGAATTGTTTTTATAGTTCACAGAGGAATTTGTGCAGGAAAAATAAGTGAACAGTAAATGAGACCAGAAGTAAGGCTCTGGGGACAGTTCACATAGAGGTAGATACCCTGCACAGTTCCTAAGTCATCATTGAAAGCACAGCACCGCCTGTTCATGCAAATACTTATCCAGGACCCAGTATCTCCTAGGCATTGGAGACTGGGAAGAATAAGTCACCATTGCTGGCCTTGGGAATAGAGGAGAGAGAGTCATGTATATGGCAAACAGTTCTGTTGTGACATTCATTATGGATGACATTTAGCTGGTGTGGACTGGTAAGTGTGTTTGTTAATGACTTTAATTAGCATATGTGGGATGAGTCAGAGATGGTCTCAAAGAGAGACTTTTGAACTGGGTGTTTAACGAAACTGAGTGTTAGAGAAAATGGCATTTGCAGGAGCCAGGTGGTCTGTAGGTAGTACTTTATTGGAGGACCGGGATGATAGCTGAAAAAATAAACCTAAACCAGACTGTCAAAGAATTTGAAACATATACTGAAAGAATGGACAGCAGCAATGAGAAGTGATGCCAGTTAAATGTGGAGGTGAGGAAGACTTAAAAAGGACTCTGATGTGTTTCTGGGTAGTACAACAAAGTGGATGGAAGCAGGCAGGGTAGATCATAGGTTTGGTGATGCAGAATTTGCGGTACATGTAGGTTACCAGAAAGAGATGAACAGAGGTACCAAAAGTAGGTAAGATGGAAACTGCAAAGTTAACTGGTGTCAAGGGATCGTTTTAGAGCCTGTAGCTGCTAAATATGCCCTTGAGCAATGTGGAAAAAATAATTTCTAGGAAATCAACTTATTCCCCATAGGTGGTAGGTAAGTGAATTAACATATTTTAAGGGTGGCTTTTAACTCAGCCTACCTATATGTCATCTGTAGATGAAGTGGTTTGTTCTTCATTTGCTCTGTATATTTAGGCTAAAGAATGATTTACATTTGATTAATTCCAGAGGTGACATATTCAAAAGGTGAACACAGATAAGAAATCAAACAGTTTGGTCTAGTGTTTCACTGTTGTTTTTTTCCCCTCTTACCATGAAATAGAATATTTCACTACTTTTCTGACTTTAGATTTGCCGTGTGTGTATGTAACTGGAGATTTCAATCTAGGACCCAAAATTTGCACTGAGCTACATCTGCTAACCTTTTTTATTATGTTGAGACAAGGTCTTGCTAAGACACTGTAAATTACTCAGACTGTGCTTGGACACATGACCCTCATGCCTCAGCATTCCAGAGTGCTGGGTGGGATGACAGGAATGTGCCCCAGATCATTTCTGACTTTAGGACAAAATTCTTTGCCATACTACTACGACAGTGAAATCAGTTGCAGAATGGGCAGCAATTTAGGATTTGTCCAGCATTATGCTGGCAAATCCCAGATGGCATTTGAAAAGGTAATGTAGTTTAGTGGGGAAAGCTCTAGAAGCATCCCTAACTTTATGCTTTAACTGTAATATAAAGTTTCACTGACTGATAGCAACTGACCACTTTAAACACTGTTGGTGGTTGTTACACTTAAAAGAATTAAATCTTAGCATACTATTTAACTACATGTTTTCCTAGTCTTAATTTTTAATCTAGTAGGCCAATATTTTGAAAGTCATTATTTCCTAGGGAAGACCATAAAACTCTTTGGAAGCAGCCAGGATTATGGGTGATAAAATTGATAAAATACAATTAGGAAGGTACTACATAAGGTCTGACCTGGGTTAAATGTCTATGTGTACTTCATGTTACAGCATTAGTTCATGGAAAATAAAAGACTTAACAGTAAAGTTTACTTTCCAGTTTATTATTATCTTGTGGCACTAGAAGAGCTGGTAATTTAATGAACATAATAGACACATTGATAATTTGGTGACCCAGGGAGCTAAATTCGATAATAGAAATAAACATGTATAAGCAATGTTATACTGGCTAAGGGTTTATGTGATTCTAAATGATCCAGGGCTTTACAAGTGACTTCCAATTTGATCCCAGCCATGAAGTTTGACTTACATATCCATACACTGCAAGGTATACCAATGACCCTTTCCTTCTTTTTAAAGTGGAAATAGGCTGGTTTTGTCCTTGTTTTGTTTTGATTGCTGAGGATTGAACCCAGAGACTTGTACACACTAGGCAGGCACTCTACCACTGATTTACATCCCCAGCCCAAGAGGCTGTGTTTGAATACCATTCTGACACCTAGAAGCTCTGAGATCAAGCATAAGTAATTTGTTCTATGTGAGATTCATATTCTTTACCTTTCAATACCAAAAGACAGTATTTTAAACTTCAAACTCTATTATAAAATGTAAACATTCTTATTAATAGTAACTGCACTCTTACTAATCAACTAAACTATATTTTTTAAAGGTTCTTTCCATAACCATTGTTTTCTGAAATTCAGTATGAGGATTTTAAAATAAATGCATTTAAATAAGGTAAATAATCAAATCAATTACTTTGTTATTGAAATATAAAACTGCAAAAAGTATGCATAGCCGTGGAGCATGCTTGTAATCCCAGCACTCAAGAGGCTGAGGCAGGAGGATGGAGAGCCCCTCTCAACACCTCTATATCCCCCCCACAAAGTACACAGAAATCCACATTTTTCACACCTATACATTAGAAATAACATGAATTTATCACAAGTTAACAGAGTAGGTTTTTAAATTCTGTCTTCACTTTCATAGCAGTTCAACAAAAGCAATGTCTGAGTTTTAAGAAGAAAAGATACATACTCATCATGAACAATGGTGGGACCATCCCGTGTTAAGGCCTCTTCCTTGATGACATTGATCAGTTCAAAGGTACTGCTTATGGGGGCATCTGGATTAGGCCATTTGGGACACTGAAAGTGCCGGACTTCTAGGACATAGTCATCCTATAACCAACACAACATGAGTCACAGCTCATCTTTTATGTCCTATGTCTACAGTCAGATGAATGGAACTTGCAACTTAGAAAGCATATATTATAGACAACTCTGAAGAATTTGAGGTTAAGCAAACCACTGGTGAGAAGAAAATTATAAGGAAGTTCTGCCTGTTATCAGGAAAATGAGTAAGTCATACCAGTGAAACAGTATAATATTACTTTGTCATTTAAACTAGTACTATGAGATATTTTCTCATTCACACAAGAAGGCAGTTATTAGACATTAAAATATTGTTCATTAAAATAAACCCTTAGTAGTATTCATCTCTGCAACATATTGCAAGGTTTACATTTCTGATGGCAAAGACAATATTCAGGTGTAGTGTACTGTTTTTATAATTAGGTCAATAGACCTATTTATATGCATGCTGAATCAGAGGAACAGTTACCTTTCATCTTGCCAGCTGGAAAAAGCAAATATTTGAAGAAAGAAGGGGAAACACAGATATTTAAAATGAAGTCTTACTCAAATAACTGGGCCCCTTGAGGGTAGTAAATTACTTCATTATTACTTAAAAGGATGATTCAGGGCCCCGGTATGGCTATTAGAGAGAAAGTGAGACTCAGGTTACCTGTGTTGCTTCAAGGATAAAGTCATGGATGATAATTTGTTCTTCATTAGAGAGGCACAGTCTGTCTTTGCTGATAAGGGTGACAGTAAAAGCCTCACAGTTCATGGATTCTTCTCGACTTGGCCAATAGACAAACTCATCTTCTGCCTTTGAGAACCAAAAATAAATTTTTGAATTTTCTTGAAACAATTCCTTATTCTGCCATTTTCCATACCTCTCAAGTCATCTTTTAAATAGAGTTTATAGAATTATATCCCCATCTAGTCATGCTGAGCTCAGTGGTTATTCTATCCTACTGTAAAAAATATTTTGACAATATCCATTTCCTAGCACTTCTCACCAGTCAATGTAAGAACCCTAGCACTGGCTCTGTAGGGATGTATTACTGCCAGGTGGTAAGTGTTCTGCACAGTAAGTAGCATAGTAAAAATGGAGATGAGATCTACATCAGTTAATTTTAATACTTCATGTTTGTTTAAGCAACCAAGACATAACTATTATTCCTATGGATTATATTAGTAACAATTATATAGTTGAATATCATTTTGCAAAGGACCTTCATAAACATTACCTTCCTGGAATTTTATAATACATTAGTAAGGATGGTTTAAAAATTTTTTTTATTGTATAGAAAGTATACAGCATGATGTACTACACACACACACACACACACACACACAGTAAAAGCATTCCTGTAGTAAAACAAATTGGCCTATGTACCATCTTACATTTTTTTCATGGCAAGAACAATACCCAGCATAAATTCCAAACATATCATAATTTTATTACCCATACTCTTCATGTTATACATTAGCTCTCTAGACTTGTCCATCCTACATATCTGCTACTTTGTATCTTTTCATTTACATCTTCCCATTTCTCTCCCCATCCCATAACTACTATTTTGTTCTCTTTACACATTTGAATCTTTTTTTTTCCATTGGTGAGATCATGCAGTATTTGTCTTCTAGTGTCTGCCTTGTTTTACTTAGTATAATGTTCTCCAAGGTCATCCACACTGTGGAAGGTACAAGGAATAATATATCCTTGTGTTTATCACAGTGTCTTTGCCTGTTTGTCCAGTGGCAGACAGGTTGTTTCTCTATTTTGGCTATTGTGAATAATACTGCAGTCAACATGGACATTCAGACAGACAGCTTTAGATGGTAGTGACTTCATTTTCTGTGGCTACATGATAATTTCTTTTTTCAGTACTGTGGGTTGAAGCCAGAGCCTTGTGCGTGGTAGGCAAGCACTCTGCCACTGAGCTGCATCACAAGTCCTGGTAGTCCTACTTTTAATTTCATTAGAAATCTCCAGATGCTCTTCCATAATGATGGCAATCTACAGTCCCACTGACAGTGTGAGTTCCCTTTTCTCCACACCTTCGCCAACTTTGTCATTTGATTTCTTGATAATACACATCCTAATATGAAGCAGTAAATCACAGGGATTTTGATTTCCCAGATAATTAATAATATTGAGCATCTTTTCATATATCTGCTGGTCATTTTATATCTTATTTGGAGATATATCTGTGTGGGTCTCTTGCTCATTTCTTATTGGAGTTCATTTTTCTACTACTGAGTGTTAAGTTTTGAATATTGGTCCCTCAGTAAGGGATTTTTATCATCTGGCTTTATACGTGACATTCTTGGGGATGTCCAAATTGTTTAAAATCATACTGCTAAAAATGACAAAGGAAAGCCTTTTTGGAAAGAAGTTATGCATAAGGTGTTCATTAAAAGAAAAGTTAACCTGTCTGTCTCAGATTTCAGGAGAGGACAACAAAACATCTTTCTGGGGCCGGGAATTTAGCTCAGTGGTTCTCCTGCCTGGCTCACAAGCGCAAGGTCTGGAGTTCAATCCCAGGTACAAAAAAAAAAAACTTTGAGCTTTGAATGAGGCATGGTTTACATGTTCATCTATTTTAAGATAACAAATAGATACTCGGGATTGGTACTTGAGTTCTATCCCAGAAAACTACAGATGCCTAAGAAAAAGTTAATTGCCACATAGGTTGGAGACAGTGAGAAATATGATAATGATTCTGTACACCCCTCCCATTTTTCTAATCAGTTGAAATGACAAACTTACTTTGCCTGTAGGATGTAGATTTTTATAGTCATTCTCCTGAAAATTCCTAGCTACTATCATTGAAGTTTGTGTTCAAAACAAAAAAGGCTCTGTTTAATCTTACACTGTTGCATTAGAAATGAGCCAACAATCCAGTAAGACTTAACATCCTTTCAAGTTTCAATATAGCTTACTGCCAAGTACATTTATAAATTTAAAGCTCAGCATAAAGGAAAACAGATTAAAAGCCGGGTTTGGTCTATACAAAAATCTG
Organism: Heterocephalus glaber; assembly: GCF_053883595.1. Taxonomy (NCBI): domain Eukaryota; kingdom Metazoa; phylum Chordata; class Mammalia; order Rodentia; family Bathyergidae; genus Heterocephalus; species Heterocephalus glaber. Next base: position 96,349,990 of record NW_028258315.1, on the reverse strand, counting down.
TAACTCTTTAGATTTTAATACATTTGTTCAAACAAATGAAGTATGGCCCCATAAACAGATAATTCAAGATACAAAGTAATGGTGGCACACAGCATCTATTTAACCAATTATGTACAAATTAAGCATAGGGTTAGGATTGGATGTGATTCTGGGTAAATTAGTTAATCTTTCTGAGCCTTATTTTCCATATTTTAAAAGTGGGAATAATAAATCTTTGTACTACATATAGACATTAGAATGTTAACACTGACTAGGAAATTATTTTATTAGTTTAAAAGATACCAAACAGATTTTAATTACGGTGAAAAGAAAAAGCAGAAGCCTTTTGAATACAGAAATTGAACTAGGAAATCATTATTCATCCTGAAGGTGCAAAAAAATTAAATGCTACTTATTAATTCAGTAGGCATTCATGTCTTATGGTCATTTTGCTGAGAAATGTATTTGTGTATCAAAAGTGTGGAGGCACTGAGAAGTATGTTTTCTGGAGTTAGGAACCAATGAATTTTGGCCTGTCTGTATAGATGTATAGTCTCACACAGTTATTGTCATAATATACAGTATGATAATAATCTAGAGGAAAAACTGCAATGGTGAAACTTCATCTGGGAGCTGAGAGCGCAGACTTACATGAATCTAGCCTTGCTTCAGACACTGGGACAACATGTTTGATGGCAGTTCTTGTATCCTCACTGTCTGTAGAATATGTACCCTGAGTCTCCCTCTAGCGTTTTCCATAGAAATGAGCTTCTTGGTAGATCCTTTATGGGGATTATCCTCTGAGGTTAGGAAACAGTAACAACCCTAAATGCCTCCAGTGTCCAAAGGCCAAAGAGAACAAAACCCTGTTGCCCACTAATTTGAAAATCTGCACTCCAGCATTTAGCTTAAAATTCTGAACTCTGTTGCCATTCCATCATACAGAAGCAGCCTTGGTATTCTGAAGCTGGAGCAGAATGCCACAAAGTGAAGAAGTTCCTACTGACTGGGCACACAGTCAAATGCATGTCATCCAGACTAGGCTTTCAATCATGTGCTCTTCTTTTTGTGACTAAAATACTCATTACTCTGACAACTCATGGAGGCAGATTCTCATTGTTTTTTGCTTTTATCTTACAGGATCACATGTCCACATAGTAATTTTTCAAGACCTAGATAATTCTCAAATTTAAGGATGCATGCAATTTATTCAAGCCTGTTTCATAAACTTGCTCATAGGTTCCTACATAGTGTAGAGAAGGACTAAGTCAGGGGAAAGACATAGTAGTTTAGGCAAAGTCTTACAGAGGATCTATAGGTTATACTCCCAACAGTCTTTCCTGTTTCTTGCCTACAGTGTGTCTGGCTTGACTATGGAGTAGGAAAAAAATAATGCAACATGATTAGTACTTCTGATACAGTATTTTTTTCTGAACAACATTCCTATGATGTGCAGTGGGACATTTCTAGTACAGTGATTAAAAGTGTGGGCCCAGGAGTGCAGGGAGCAGGGAAAGGGGATGTTACAAGAACCTCTGCAGCAAGTCCTAGTCTCCTGTGAGCCACGACAGCACAAGGCGAATTAATTTATGAGAATTGGAGAGGAAGCTGAGCTTTGGGCCTGATCAGTGCTGCTCTGGGCAGCAAAGAGGAAAGACCCCGAGTTTGCCACACCTTTATTTGGTTCAGTATGCGGCAAGTAACAAATGTAACAGGTGGCTCAGAGGGCAGCAGCTGAAAATCCTAGCACAATGAGGAACTATACAGATGAAGATTGGGTTTCTCCCCAGGATGTCTCCAGCTGGTTTAATCTTGCCCTGCAGCATCACAGCATCACTGAACCATGGAGGTTTTAGCTGTGACCAGAGGCAAAGATGGAGTTATGTCTCCACATGGCATAGCTGGCCTGCAGGTGGGAAAACTAGGCCCTAATCATAATTTAATTGTGAAATAATTTTTCCCCAAAATCATGTAGAATTGCTTCCGACACTGGAGACAGATGACTTTGGCCACATCCTGGCTCCAGTGGTTTCTGAGTGCTCTTGGGCAAGTTCCCTCAGTTTTCTCAGCTACTAAATGAGATAGTCATAGTTCCTGTGAGGAGTGAGTTAATTATGTGTGTCCCAAATGACATACGGCAGAGAGGACATCTGTCACTTAAAAGAAACTTTTTCAAAACCTTCTACCACAATGCCCAATGAAGTACAGTTGAAGGGTAATAATATGAACACCCCTGATATTCAGGTACTAGAACAGGCAGGGACAGTACTGGACTTGTAGGAAGTGAATCTGTACAGTCTTGGAGGGTCCATCCCCTCCGAGCCCCACAAACTCAGACCTGTAGCAGCATGCCCAGGTCAACCATGTGCCAAGCCTCAAGGGCTCATTAATATATAGCAGTTGTGCCTTACCAGGCTCTGGTTGTCTGGCAGCATGACAATGATCTGTGCATTATGATCCCAAATCATTCGCCAGAAATCTTTCGTAGTATGTGGCAGAGGATGCTGGGTTATAATAAATTCATTGCTCCTGTAATATCCCTTCAGTTGGAAAGAGAAAAAATCAGCAATTGTGCATATTTTATTCTAACTTTGTGGTAGCAAAATAAATTTATGAAACAAGACAGCATTGTTTTGACCACACTAAAAGAACTGAGAAAGGCATTCAGTACATATGGCTAAGTTTTAGCTGTTCTCTTGCTAACACTGGGCAGACAGTTTTCTCTCTACATGCAGTTCTACTTCAAGTCACCCCTGCTTTTTTTCTTAACAGTAATTTCAACATGGATTCAAAGGCTAGATGGGTGAAACTAACAATAAAATTAATTCCTTAAGCATTTTGCTTCATTTAGGCATTTTTATACTCCTATCCTTCAGGAATCTTTTGTGAAAAGTTTGAAAATACAGAAATCTCTATACTTTCAATATTACACTTTGAGAAATTATTTCAGAAGTAAAATCAGCCACCCACATAGGTGATATCTGCTCTTTAACACCTTTCAGTTTAATTGGCTTTATTTATGATTAATGGTTGACTCTCACCATGATGTAAGAAGCATTAATGTAATCTGTTCCTTTCATTCCAGGCAAAGGTGCAAGACCCACTCGAGCTCGCTCAGCTATCACGTGGAAAAAACAACAGTACATTCACCTTATTATACAAAGGAACCAGCCACCCTTTCCAAGACTTACTTAGTGACTAACACGTGTCCCTGGCTCTCTGTCCTAAGACTCACCTATACAGTATGTTTAAGCAAAGTGCTAAAGTGTTACCAGCTAAGGCAGTGTATAACATGGAATTCTGCTGTGCAAATCCAGGACACAGGGAGTATAAAAATGAAATGTTACTATGGGAGAGGTTTTCATAGCAAATCACTGAGAGAACACTGTACAGCACTGTCAGATATGTGAGGTTTGATATTCTTACACTCAACACCAATATGTTGTCCTTTGCTGTTTTCCAACCCTTTATCCCTGTCTTTCTCCCCATGAAGTTCTTAGAAAACAGTGACCTTTCTCAGGAGTGATACATCCCTGCAGTGCTCATCCATGCCTGTGTCTGCAGTGCCTACCCACATGTCCTCTGCACCCCCAGTCAACAGTGCATAGGTTTCATAGTCCGAATAATTCAGGGATGCAGTACCAGTTATACAGATTAATCTAGGTAAATTCTAAAGCAGTGGTCATGCCACAGCGATGGCAACTTTGGTATTATTTTTAAGTTGAAATACAGCAGACATAACCTCATTCTTGCGTGTTGAGATGAACTGAAGCTAGATTTCAGGTCATATAGAGACCGTGACTCACTAGCACCAGGAGCCGCCCCCCCCCTTCCACTTGCCTCAGACTCCCTTAGCTGCACTAAACATAACGTTGTCCCTTTGGTAGTTGCTGCCTCTTTACATAATACAAAAAAGCCAGTTTACAGCCTATTAATACACTGAAGAACCCTGTCAGACTGATTGTACGCTCTTACATGGCACGACTGAAGAGTTTCTGTTCTTTTCTTTGTTACACTCTTTCTGAGCACTGAAGCATTCCACGTATTTTGCATTACACTGCGTGACAAGCTAAAAGAAAAGTGACATTTCAGTCTTCATTCAAGGTCATAATTGATAGCACCTGTTTTCACAATTTGGAACAATACCAACAATCAGATTATTACCAAACAAACACATTTTTTTGTGGATGCCAAAGAAGGCTCTTGTGACTCACTAGTGGCACTTGTGCTAGGGATCTTGGCTGTGTCCTGTCAGGTGCTAGGCTCCTGGAACACCGGCACTGGGTGTGCAGTGTTGACTCAACTATGTGGCTTTCTCTGTTGCAGCTTATATACTGCTATTGTGAATTTTGTCTGTAATTCCTGAATGGCACATAAGATGCTAGTGTGCCTCCATTAGAAGACCATTTAATAGTATTAGAAGTTAGTGATGTTCCTAGAAGATAAAGAACAACTTAATATGTTTGTAGTACTTTTCTGTTTAACTGAGATTCTGCTGAGGCAGTGGTGGTGAACCTATGGCAAGTGAGCTGCATCCCTGAAAGCTCTAAAAGGTTTGCCATCATTCTTCTAAAGCCATCATGAATGATCAGCCCAATAATGGGGTTATTTTCCTATATGTACGTAGTGTGGCGGAAACATTTTGTGAATACAGTTTTTTGGTGGTGATGGGTAGGGGGAAGTCTATCTCAATGCAATTATATAGGAATAGTGAGCTTTATTGCTATTGTCATGGCCTTGGAAGTAATTTTCATCTTTGACTTTGATTTTTTTCTTTTATTTGAATTGTGAAATGTTTAGTGCTCGTAAGAGAGTCAGTTATTGTGTTACTAAGTGCACGGTCTGATTTATTCAATGGATGTTTCTACTTTTAAAGAACTGTGTTTATAAACAGAAACAAACAGGTTGAATATCCCTTATCTGAAATGCTTGGGACCAGCAGAGTGTCAAGATTCTTTGGGAGGTCGAAATATTTGCATACATGTTCTGCCTGGGGGACGGAAATCAAGTCGAGACATGAAATTTATGTTTCATATATAAATAGCCCAAAGATAATCTTACACACATGTTTGATAATTTTCTGCATGAAATAAAGTTTCATGGTGTGGAATATTCTGTGGCATGATGTTGACACTCAAAGTTTGGGAATTTGGGGCATTGTTAGTCCATTAAATTCCTTTTTTTGCACATCATTTTCTGTGTAAATATTTTTTCAAGATGGAAAAAAAATGAGATATTCGATGACATTTTATTTTTCATGGTGAAATCCCGAGACTCCAGAAATTTAGGTTGAATCTATGCCACAGAAATGGAATAAAGGGCAGAATTTAAGAAATGTTGCCACTTAATATTTAAAATGATATAGTGTGTCATTATTATCTCCAATGGTTTTATTGTAGCTAGGATGTTAAGAGGAGAGCCAGACATTTCAAATTATGCTTAGGATTAAACTCAGTGAAATTATTCTCTTTTTCATTTCATATCCTTTGGTGTAATTTGCTTAGCAGGCTCATTTCTTTAGTTGAGATTGAAGTGGAAGTCTCAGACTCTATGGGAAGCTTTACCATGAAAAGTCAAAGAGCACTGATTTTTCTCTTCCTTTCAATCTTGACACAAAATGGGGAATTACCCACATATAAACAATATGCAAAAAAATTGAAAATATAATGAAAAACTAATGAATAAGAAAGCACTTAGAAATCGGAAAGACACCATTTGAAGGTTACACTTAATCTTTGAGCTTTTCTGGTCTTAATTACTTTAATAGTCCTTACAGTGTCTGTTACACCGTCACCTCAGGTAATCCATGTGAACCTTAACTGCCTTTGAACTTCATGCCCCTACCAAAGAAAAAGAGTATTTTAGGAAAAGTTAACTCTCCTATACTATTGTTAGATTTGGTAGCTTTTGGGGGGGTTTCAAATGATGTTCTGGAATAGTTTTTCAAACAGGCATTATTTTGTGGACAGCCTGTCTACCAATAACCCTTCTTAACAAAAGTATCATCCAATAGTTCAGAAAAATGTGAATTCTTCTTTTGTTGTTGTTTTTGTTTTTGGTACCGGGGATTGAAAGCAGGACCTTGCGCTTGTGAGGCAGGCAGGGAACCACTGAGCTACATCCCCAGCCTGAGAATTCTTTTTTTGACCAGCCCTAATTCAAAGTCTTATGTTATTGTGGATAGAGGATGATGTTAATGTTCAGCTTAAGTCATAAAGTGCTCAGAATAAGAAATAGCATGGTACTCTCTACTTGAATGGTAACAGTAACACTGCGGGGAGTGGCTTTGTACTCCTTAAATATAATGAGAAGGAATACAAACAGAAGTCCATTTCAAGCTGTACATTAGTGTTATTAAGATGCCAAAGTTGAGGACATTTTTCTACTATCTTGCTTTATGCTAGAGAAATTTCTCAAAGCACTACCTTGAATTGTTTCTCCAGTCGTGTCTTTCCTCCTACTCCAGGTATAAGGATGCTGTTAACGTAGCTATGCAGCTGATTTGAAGATACTTCAGTTTCATTCCCAAGAATGGCCTCCAGCAAGGCATCGTGGATGAAAATATACTGCTCCTAAAGGTATAAGAATTGGGAATCTCCAGGGAGAGCTGTTCAAAGGGAGCTGACAGTCCACGAAGTCTACCAACTGGGACCTCCCAGTGAATTCCTACAAGCATTAGCAGTTGGAGGTTTGCCTCAGTATTCACTTGCCTAGCCATCCTATCCTGATCTGTTTTAGGGTAGTGACTGCTAAGTTTCCTCTGTATTCCACATTGTGCCAGGAACAGTGTTCCTCTTGTGTGTTTCTGAGACCAGAAAACATATCTAGCTCTGCATAATAGTTAATGCAAATGTATCTGATACATAAATTCTATGTAGTTACCCAGCAATCCAAATGCTAAGATTCAAACAGAAATGGGAAACTGATCTAAAACAGAATCATGGTCAGGATATCTTTTACTCCACAACCCATCCATTCCTTCAAATTCTGAGAATGAATCTGTTTCCCTCAGCATCACTCACCCTTCAGGGCAAGTGTGTGCTGGCACCTCATGAGGACCAGTCCTTACCTCTGTCTGGACGAGGTAGTTGCGCTGTGTCCTGATATGCTTGAGGAATCCCAGGACATTAACTGTGCTTTTGTCTTTTATCTGTTGTAGCATGCTGTCTATCACAATGTAAGTGCCCGTCCTGCCCACACCAGCACTGAAAGAGAGAAAGGCACTCAGGGAGTACTGTTAAACCATGGACTGGAAAAATTACAATATAAATGCATAAGGAACCCAGAAGGAATGGTGATGTCTAGATAACCTAGTATAAATGACATAGGGTGTTCACCCAGATAAGCTTCATGAGTTTGATAAGGAGCCAGAGTGCTTAAATGCTGCAGGAGTGGGAAGACAGATGTCTCCTTGACTTCTCAGCCTCCTTGGCATGCAATCCATGATCCAGGGCCCCAGAGGTGTCTGTGGCAGCAGCCATCCCCATGCAAGAACCAGGCCTCCTTCCTGTTCAGGCTCGTACTTGGTTTCTCAACAAACCCTTTTGCTCTACTACTTGCTCAGTCTGCTTCTGTTGCATGCAGCTAAGAAACTGTTGTTTTCAGTATTAGAAAGTTCCTATTTTAAGCGGTATTTTACTTTCATAAACTTGGCATGAGAATGGTACACCCAGAAAACTTGGCTTCTTATTCCATATTCTTTAGTTGTTATTTAAAAAATATCCAGATAGATCTGAATTCTGTACATGTGTTTTGGCAGAATGCCCCAGAAGGTTCTCCCTCTAGCCCAAGAGGCAGGCTCTGTGATAGCTTATCTCCCCTCAGTGCTTGTTAAATGTATTAGTGAAAAAGTAGAATTCTTATGGGATTCTAAGTAAAAGATGTGTTCCAGGTTGTGTAAAGGCTTGTTAGGTGAAAGCATAGTACAAGAAAAGCCCAAAAGAAATGCTTAGAAAATGCTATGTAGTACTGCAACATCAATGATAGAATAATCAGAGCACTTTCACACAATCATGTAAAGTTGTTTTAGTTGAGGGGAAGTAGGCTTTACACCAGGCTTTCCCAGTGTTTTTTCAAAAGGCGTTATATATGGTATGTATAAGCTAGAAATTTTTTAAAAATCCTTTCATGTGTACTATCCATTATTATACTTTGGAGAAGCACTTCAGAAAAGCCATGCACAAAAACACAGAATCTCTGGTGTTGAAAACTCATTTAGAAGTTCTTATGTTTATTTATTAGGATCAGCCTACAATTACCCTACACACAACAGGGATTTTATTAAAAAGATGACTTTATAAGACTGTCGCAAGTTTATTTATCCCGGTTTTCAGAGGAGGACTTGCCCTCCAAGTCAAGCCAAGTGGGAACAGAGTTCCTGGGGTCCGAGTTCACAAGGTCCAATCTCTGGCAGAATAACGAGGGTGCCAGCCTTACCTGCAGTGCACCAGCACAGGCCCCATGTCTGGTGTCCGGGTGGCTGAGGATCTCCTCACGAAGGTTAGGACCGGGAGGGCATACTCGGGGACTCCCATGTCAGGCCACTGCGTGTAGTGGTACTGGATCACTATTCGTTCATTCTGACGGCCCTTGGGATTTCCCTTCTGGCCCTAGGAGAGGGGTGTAAAAAGACATCTTTAATCTGAGGGTGAACATTCTAGTAAAAGCAATGTAAGGGCTTAGGAAACAAGACCTCTGATCTCAGGATCCCAACTGCTGCTCCTGGGCTAGCTTATTTACTCTTTGCAGCCAACATTCTTGTCATTTGTGGTTAACATTCATGTCTAGCTGGATGTAAAGCATCGTGATCTCTTAGAAGATTAGATTTTATCAAGGATGGACATTTAATACTGGTCTTTTGGACTTAGGGCCATTGGGAGCACTTTGTGGTTTGCGTACAGGGCCTCCACTTCCTGACTTTCCAACGACTTGGTGCTCTGCTTTTATCTGCCTGTGGGCTAGGATTCCCTTTCCTTCTCCACCATACAAGCTGGACACCTTCAGGATCAGGAAGGGAGGGTAGCTGCTGCTCTGTACTCTCTTTCACTTAGGAAGATCCTAAGTGCTGGATGAGACTCCATCACCAGAATCAACATCTATTTATCTGTCAGTTTCATAAATAATTTTTTTCAGAGTAGTTTTCCTTTAGAGGACTGACCTTTTTATATTTTAGCTAGTTGACATGAAAAATGTCCCCTGATAGCTCTTCCTTGTAAGTTGTCTGAGGTGCTCTGTGAAAATGATTTGCTACTCTTAACCCAGAAACCCCCACAAAATCATGCAAATCAAGAGGTTCAGATTTCCATATTCACCCTAAGCACACCTGTGAAACTGCTCAAGCTATCAAGGGCATCCGTATCTAAACCACCACCAAATATCTAAAAGATGTCACTTTAAAGAGCAATACGTGGCACGCAAGTGTTACAGTGGTAGAGGTGGTAGATGTGCCCAGGCCAAAGAGACAGGCTGGATAGAAGGTCAGCAGCCCAACAAGAGTGGTGCATTTTTGCTGCACATACTTAACACTGAAACACTGCAGAGAAAAAGCAGAACTTAGGGTTTAGCTGTAGATTCTCTGGTCCCTGAACACAGCCATATCTAACTCTCTGTAGATCAATCACATTTTTTTCTTTGCATTTATGTAGAGTTCGGATATTGCTGTGACGATCTATGTTTTCTGTTATGACAGTGGAATTTGAAAAATAATAAAGGAAAAGTTGGGATAATTTGAAAGAAGTATTTCTATACAGTGTGGTTCTCAAGATATTACTAGTTGTATAGAGGTGTGTTTTTGTTCATTCACTTCATGAAATTTTGTTTTGTCTTATCGTACTATTAAGGAGTGAACGCAGTCTTTAGATGGAGCTACAACTCTAACCCTTTTTGATTATTTTATTCAGTAATTTGCTCAGGCTGGGCTTGAGCTTGCAGTCATCCTGCCTATGGCTTGCAGAATGCTGGGATTACATGTACTGCCATGCCTGGAGTAAAGATTTTATGGTTGGGCCAGGGATTTAGCTCAGTGGTTCTGCCACCTGGCTTGCAAGTGGAAGGACCCGAGTTCAATCCCTGGTACCAAAAAAAAAAGAAAAAAGAAAAAAACCACTTTATGGTTAAGTCATGTTAGAGAATACTAGAAGAACAAATACAAGTTTCATAACTCTGACACTCTGGACACCCATGTTCACTATGAATCTCTAACAGAATATATATTATGTAGCATTCAGTTCCCATTCTTATTGGATAGCCGGACTTTTATAAGTATCTTGTAGCACTAGTATTCCATGAAATACTCTGTGGGAAACAATACTTGAAAACTGTGAGAAAATTGAAATTAAAAAGCTAAATAAGCAAACAGATGCTGCTATATTTGCTGAGTGTTACCAAAACATCAGAGGATGCATTTTTTTTTTCTTTTTTGGAAATGAGTTATTCTTGAAGCAATTACAGAACTCAGGCCAATGAAGTTCTATTATGTGCTCTGCCCATACATACCTTTCACACCATGCAGTGTGAGCAGTCAAGAGAGTCGTGAAATTATGATATTTAGCCTTAGTCGTATATAGTAATTTTCATACATGTATAAAACACCTGCCCCAGTGGCCCACCCAGCTCCCTCAGTACCTTCTTCACTTTTGTATTTCTGATTGAAAAACGACGAACAGTATAGCAGGCATGTACTTTTGTGCTCTTCAGTGTGACAATAATGTTTCCATATTCCTCACTATTCTCTGTTGGCCAATACTGATCACATTTTCTCTGCAAAAAGAAAAGTTATAAATTCCAAATGATAAAGTTAAACCACAAGATGGTCACTTATTTGACTGAGAAAGAAATGCATGGGCAGTTGTGAACTCTGAAGGACTTCATGGTGGGGGGAGTTTGGGCAAGATCATCTGAGAAATGGACCTCATGTTTAGGATCTTTCAGTTATATGGTGTCCTTGAAAGAAACCTGTATGAAAGGTGAGTAGGATATGTTCTAAAGGCAGTTTAAATATCCTTTGGGAGGCCTGGCTGGATTTCTGCGGGTCTTCTGTAATTGGGAATCTCTGTTACAACTTGGGTCACCAAAACCAAAGTAAGGACTCCACATTTCAAGTAAAGCAGTATAGATTTAGAGCAATGAACTTGAGGCTTAGCTTCTACTCCAGCCTACACCAGCACTGCCTAATATAAGCTCAAGTCTAATACATTCTGTAACAGTAATCATTATTTCTTACAAAGATCTTAAGCACAGTCTAGGTCAGTGGTGGTGAACCTAAGGCACATATGCACAATGTACTATTTGGATCACTGAAAGCTCTACAAGTTTTGCCATTATTTGTCCAGGTGTTTCAAGTATTCTCTGCTTTTACTAAACTACTATAAGTAATTTCTTTACTATACCATGGATCTTCTAAACGTCTCTGCTTCTTGATCTTTCTGTTCCCTATAGGCAGAATGTCCTTCCCTCCTCGTCCTGCTTGTTTAATTCCTTCTCTTCATTGTCAGAGTCTCACCTCAAAATATTAGCCCTTTAATACTGTCACTCTGAGAGTCACATACATCTCTACCATCACATTTAATTCACACTTGAAATGCTGTAGCTCCCTTCCTAGCAGACCACAACCAAAATAAAAGCAGACAAAATACTTTTCATTCCTGCAAATCTTACTGCATCAAATTCCTATCCTATATAGGTGGTACTCTTAGTATTTTGTGAATGAAGGTGGATTATTAAGATAGAAAGTCAAGAAGCTCTTACTCTTCCTTTCTCCACAAGATTTGTAATCATGATAATGATTCCAGTATTTTGTTCCCAAATCATCCTCCAGAAATCTTCAAATGTAGACTTTAAAGGTCCCTGGGTGGCGATGTAGGCTTTTGCTTTGTTGTAACCCTTCAAAGATGACATGGCATAAAGTGAGATGAATGCAGTTATCACAGAAGAATGATTAATAATTCAAGCATCTTCCACACTGAATAGGTTGGGTTTTTAGTGAAAGCTCTGTGTGATATTAAAATACATTCAGTAGTGTCTGCTGCAGTATTCAATTTTCAGAAATAGGTTTATAAAAATTTTCTGACTTACATCAACATAGTTTGCATTAATGTAGTCGCTGTGCTTAGAGTCTTTTCCTGGTAATGGTCTTAACTTCACCCTACTGTGGTCATCTATAGAGGATAAGAAGGCAGAAACAAATGTGTAATTAAAATAAATAGCATTCCAAACACAAAACAAGGCAGTCATATAATGCAGTATCTCCTAGAAGGCACTGGGAAAACTTTTGGCAGAACAAGGACTAAATAGTGAATTGAAACCCACCTCAAAAACATCAGGCTACTTCTGCCTCATGCTGTGACTTAGGGGAATACCACAAATGCAAATTAAGGCTATATGAGTTTGTACAAAACTACTGCAAGTTAAAATCCTCCAAAATCTCATTGTTGTCTTTTTTGAAATCATGTTCAAAATGCCTTCAGTTACCCACTCCATGCCTCCATTTCCCATTAAGACATAAAAGGCAAGTGTTATTTCATGTCCAGAACATCTCCTTTTCAGGTGATTCCCTTGCTAAATTCAGACTCCCTGCCAACCTATGTAATTGTAATTGTAGGAATATGTAATTGAAGGAAGCACAACTTAATTTCCTAGCAATCTCATTACAGGAAGTCAGTGGCTAGATTTTAAGATTCACTTTTCCTTAGTTTAGGGAAAAAAATGAGAGGTAGAGCATCATATGTGTTTGTACTTGTTCAACAGAGTGAGCCTGGATTTTTTTGTTTGTTTGTTTTGGTACTGGGGATCAAACTCAGGACCTTGGACTTGTGAAGCAGGCGGGGGAACCACTGAGCTACATCCCCAGCCTGAACCTGGATCTTTAGGAGAGCAAGAAGAATAAAAGGAAGCACAGATTTTACTCTCATTTTTGCTAGCTAGGAACAGAATGGACAAAGGCCAATACATATTTCTCTTTAGTCATTATCATAGAAGGCTAGTTCAAAAAGAAGTCAACTTGAAAAGACTGACCTAGGTATTACCACAGATTACACTAATGCCCTTTTAGAAAGCCACCTATGGTCTTGGAATTATTACTTGCTTCTTGTTTTTGTTCTGAGAAACTTCATGGAGAGTTGACATGAAATGAGCTCCTGTTAAAAGTGAAAAATTTGAAATAGGCTTCAAATGAAATTTCCTCCCAAGGCATCTAAATATTCCTTAGTAGCCATCAAACTGTACACTATTATTTCATAGACTGACAAGAATACATATTATGAAGTTGTAGAATTTGTATTGAACTAAAAGTAATAGATGGGTTAATATCAGTGTTGGAGGGGGTGTGGTGACATCCATACATGCCCTGAAAGTTGTATTGGCCCTAGTATAGCACTCTTCTTGTACATCATGTTTTGACACATCTATGGTCTGATGCTACTTGTTTCCTTGAAATTTTTATGCTATTCTTTGCTACATAAGGCATTGCTAGAGCTGCCCCCAGCACAGAGGAGGTGAACCTTCCGGGCCACCATACTCTACCACCATAACAGCACCAAAGAGCAGAGCTGCCCCACTGCAGAGGACATGAACTTTCCAGGCCACCATATCACCACCCCCAGTGCCGAGGAGCAGAGCTGTGCCCAGCAATGAGGAGGTAAACCTTCTGGGCCGTCATACCACCACCCCCAGTGCTGAGGAGCAGAGCTGCCCCAGCACAGAGGTGGTGAATGTTCTGGGCTGCTATACCACTTCCCCCAGTGTTGAGTAGCAGAAGTGCCCCCAGGACTGAGGAGGTGAGCCGCACAGGTGCCAGCAGCACACATACCCCCCTGCCTCAACCCCCTGTTGAAATGAGAAGGTAATTAAACAAGTCTCAAAACGAGGCTCCCAGATCACCTGAAGAAGCCCCAAAATGAAACAAGATGGAACAAACTGATACTCAACCACCTTCATGCCCTAAACTGGCAACAAAAGAGGATCTGGAAAAATTAAAATCAGAAATAATTTCTCAGATAACTGCAGAGATTGTGCCTATAGTGCAAGACATGATTAATAAATCTAGAGAGGACACAGATAAAAAAACAGAGAAAGGGCCAGGGATTTAGCTCAGTGGTTCCAGCACATGCCTTGAAAGCACAAGGTCCTCAGTTTGATCCCTGGTACCAAAACAACAATGACAAAAAATATAGGACATGATGGAATCCCAACATAGGAAACAAATGGAATCCATAAAACACATGGAAACAGGTTTTCAGGAGATTAAAAACTCCATTGAAAGTTTACGCAGCAAAATGAGCCAACGTGAAGATAGAATTTCAGATATAGAAGATAAGATTGCAATTAGTAACCAGGAAAAAAAAATTCTTTAAAAGAGGAAGGGATCACGAGAAATCAATCCACCAGCTGCTAGATGATGCAAAGAAGAATAACATAAGACTGATCAGAGTTAATGAAATAACAGCAGAGAGTGCAGACAACATAAAAAAAAATGTTCACAGAAGTGATGGGAGAAAACTTCCCAAGCAGGGAAAAGAACTTGACATACAGATAAGAGAGGCATACAGGACTCCAACTAGCCTTGATCAAAAAAAATCTACACATTGCTTGTAGAAAAATAGTTCTACAAGCAGTTAGAGAAAAGAAACAAATCACATACAAAGGAAAGCCCATCAGAATCATAGCAGACTTCTCAATGCAAACCCTCAAGGCAAGAAGAGCTTGGAGTGATGTATTCCAATCCCTAAAGGAAAACAGCCTCCAACTCACACTGATGTACCCTGAAAAACTATCTTTCAAAATTGATGGAGAAATAAGATACTTTCATGACAAAGAACACCTTAGGAACTTCACAAATACCAAACCAGCACTCCAAAAAATTTTAGACAGTATCCTAGGATAAGACAATGAGGATCACAACTGCAGGAAGCCCAGCAGAATGAAGCTGTCAGGCACAAGAAATTAAACACAAAGGGGGAGAATCCAACAGAAAGAAAAAGTCATGACAATGATAAGTCAATATCTATCAGTTAGAACATCAATGTCAATGGTCTCAATTCACCAATCAAAAGAAATAGATTGGCAGAATGAGTCAAGAAGGAAGATCCAACAATATGCTGCATACAAGAAACACACTTAATTCGAAAAGAAACTCATAGATTGAAGGTTAAAGGGTGGAAAACAATACTTCATGCAACGGGAACCCAAAACAAAGCAGGAGTAGTTTTCCTCTTTGCAGATCTAGTGGATTTCAAACCAACACTGATTAAGAGAGACAAAGAAGAACACTACATCCTTGTAAAGGGAACAATCCAAGAGGAAGAGATGACAATCATAAACATATATACACCAAACACTAGTGCACCCAACTATATAAAACAAATAGTAATGGACATGAAAAATTAAATAAGCACTAACACAACAGTAGTGGGGGACCTCAATACCCCACTGTCACAAATAGATCAACTAGGCAAAAAATAAGCAACAAAATACTAGAACTCAATCAAACTCTTGAATAAATGAAGTTAACATGTTTACAGAGTGTTTTACCCCACAAAATCTGAATAGACATTCTTTTCAGCTGCACGCAAGTCATTCTCCAAAATAGACCACATACTTGCTCATAGAATATGTTTAAGTAAATGCAAAGGAACTGACGTTATCTCCTATACATTATCAGACCATAGTGCAATGAAATTGGAGATCAACAGCAAAAGAAACTGCAAGAATTTCATAAACATCTGGAAACTGAACAACACATTTCTGAATAACCAATGGGTCACAGAGGAAATTAAAGAAGAAATCAGACAGTTCCTGCAATCAAATGACAATGACAATACAACATACCAGAATCTGTGGGACACAATGAAAGCAGTCTTATGAGAGAAATTCATACCAGTGAATACTCATATTAGGAAAACAGAACGAGCCCAATTAAACAACCTGATGTGGAACCTCAAGCTTCTAGAAAAAGAAGGGTGGGACAAAACCAAAGCTCATACAAGGGAGGAAATTATAAAGATCAGAGGAGAAATCAATGCAATGGAGACTAAGAGAATGATACAAAAAAAATGAATGAAGCCAAGAGTTGGGTCTTTGAAAGAATAAAAACTGACAAACCCTTAGCCAACCTTATCAGAAAAAGGAAAGAAAAGGCCCAAATCCATGCAATTAGGAATGAAAAGGGTGAAATTACAATGGACCCAGCAGAAATCCAGAGGATCATCAATACCTACTTCCAGAACCTATACACTAATAAGATAGAAAACACAGAAGAAATGGACAGATTCCTAGATACATATGAATTACCAAAGTTGAATGAAGATGACCTAAAAATTCTAAACAACCCAATATCAATCAATGAAATTGAAAATGTAATTAAAAACTTATCAACTAAGAAAAGCCCAGGTCCTGATGGCTTCACTGCTGAATTCTACATGACATTTAGAGAGGAACTACTGCCACTACCATTTAAACTCTTCAGTGAAATTGAAAGGGAAGCAATACTCCCAAGTTCATTCCTGGAAGCAAGTATCACCTTGAGCCCAAAAGCAGAGAAAGACCCAATCAAAAAAGAGAACTATAGGCCAATCTCACTAATGAACACAGGCACAAAAATCCTTAATAAGATACTGGCAAATAGAATGCAGAAGATCATGAAGAAGATCATACACCCTGATCAAGTGGGATTCACCCCAGGGATGCAGGGATGGTTCGACATAATGCAGGTCAATTAATGTAATACACTATATCAATAGAGCCAAGGACAAAAACCATATGATCATCTCCACAGATGCAGAAAAATCCAACACATATTTATGATAAAAACCTGACAAAAAATTGGAATAGACGGTCTCTACCTTAATCTGATAAAAGCCATCGATGAACAACCAACAGCCAATATCATACTAAATGGTCAAAAACTGAAATCCTTAACACCAAAATGAGGAACAAGACAAGAATGTCCACTATCGCCACTCCTGTTCAATATATATAGTCTTGGAAACAGCCAAGGCAATTAGACAAGAGAAAGAAAAAAAAGGAATAAAGATGGGAAAACGAAGAAGTCAAATGATCATTATTTGCAGATGACATGATACTCTATATAGAAGACCCCAAGAACTCCACCAAAAGTCTTCTAGACTCAATAACCAAATTCAGTAAAGTAGCTGGAAACAAGATCAACACAGAAAAATCAGTATCTTTCCTCTTCATGAACAACAGACTCACTGAGAGAGAAATGGGGCAAACAATTCCTTTCACAGTAGCATCCAAAACCCTGAAATACCTAGGAATCAACTAGCGAAAAAAAAAAAAAAATCAAAGACCTCTGAAAACTATAGCACTCTGAAAAGAGAGATTGAAGATGATATCAGAATATGGAATGACATCTCCTGGTCCTGGGTAGGAAGAATCAACAGTGAAAATGGCCATACTTCCAAAACTGCTATATAGATTCAATGCAATCCCAATTGAAATCCCAGCAGCATACTTCACAGACCTTGAGAAAAACAATCCAAAAATTCATTTGGAACAAGAAGAGATCGAGAATATAAAAGACAATTCTAGGCAATAGGACATGGCAGGGGGTATCACAACCCCAATTTGAAACTATACTACAAAGCTACTGTGATAAAAACAACATGGTACTGACCAAAAAACAGACCTGAGGACCAGGGGGCCAGATTAGAAGATGCAGAGACAACTCCAGACACACTCAGCCACCTCATCTTTGACAAAGGAGCCAAACACCCTCATTGGAGGAAAGATAGCCTATTTAACAAATTGTTTTGGAAAAGCTAGATTTCAATTTGCCAAAGATTAAAACTAGACCTATCTCTCTCACTACTCACTAAAATCAAAATGGATTAAAGATCTAAATATCAAAACAGAAACACTGAACTGGCTGGAACAGAGATTAGGTAGAACTCTTGAAGACACTGGTATAGGAATATTTTATGAAGAAAACCTTAGTTTCCCATGAAGTAGCACAAACAATCAACAAGTGGGATCTCTTCTTACTAAAAAGCTTCTGCACAGCAAGAGAAACCAACAGTGTGAAGAGACAACCCACAATATGGGAAAAAATTTTCACCTGCTATTCCTCAGATGAAGGTCTACTATCTAGAATCTATAAAGAACTTAAAAAAATTAAGATCTACCAAATTTAAAGACCCAATCAAAAATTGGGCATCTGAAATGAAATAGAAATAGCAAATAAGCATATGAAAAAATGTTCAACATCACCGGTCATTCGAGAGATGCAAATGAAAACAATGCTGAGATTCCATCTCACCCCAGAAAGAATGGCTGCTATCATGAAATCAACCAATAACAAATGCTGGTGGGGCTGTGGGGAAAGAGAAACACTGCTCCACTGCTGGCGGGAGTGTAGACTGGTGCAACCACTGTGGAAATCAGTATGGAGATACCTCAAAGAACTAGGACTGGAAATCCCATTTGACCCAGCTATTCCCCTGCTGGGGATCTTCCCCAAAGAATTAAAAGAATCATACCACAGTGATATATGTGCACTCATGTTCATAGCAGCACAACCTGTAATAGCTACAACTTGGAAGCAGCTCAGTTGCCCATCAACTGGAGACTGGATAAAGAAAATTCGATTTTTTAAATAAAATGGAGTACTACTCAGCCATAAAAAATGAGAAATTAGAGACATATATAGCTAAATGGATGCACATAGAGGTGATACTCTTAAGTGAAATAAATAGGATGCACATGTGTAAATACCGAACAGTTTCTCTAGTGTTAGAAACTGAAAGTGTAAATAAGGACTAAAAAGTATAATAGATAATGTGAAATAGGAAGAAAAGGGGCAAAGGGGAAGGGGAAGTGGGAGGGGTAAGGGAAAGGAAAGAAGGGAATGGAATTAATATGAGAAAAGGAAAAATGGAAACAAAATCTTTGTAAATAGGGAGGGATGGAGGGGTTGAAGGGAGGTCAGGGGAATGGGGAAAAAAGAAGAACCAAGAGAGATTATGTAAAGGTTCAAATTTCCACTGATGAATGTCATTATATTGTATACCTAAAATGTACCAAATTAATTTTTTTAAAAATCAAATTTAAAAAAGGGTTTTTCTTCCTCAAAAAAAAGAAAAAAGGCATTGGTATAAAAGAAAATGAAGTGACAGGTGATATGCCCAAAATTCTACTGGTCAGGAAAACACCAAAACGCAGCCCTCTGAACATCTGAAAATAAAACTATTTCCAATTTGAATTTGTAAAATTAAATCCACACTGACACAGAGGGAATGTCTTTCCACCTAAACAACATGACTCTTGGGGCCATCACACACAAGTTGCTTTGATTTTCCATCTATTCACTGCCACCTAGTTTTAGCAAAGCAGAAGAGGTCATTAGAAGTTAAGGCTGCAGTAGGGGAGATGATGATGTAAGAAAAAAGAAAAGTTTGGCTCTTTCTTCTCTCTCTTTTTTTAACCTTCACTTCATTTTCTTAGGGAAGGGGGGAAAAAAGTCCTATTCAAAAAAAACTTACAAACTCCACCGAAAGACTTCTAGACTTAAATGACAGAATCAGTAGAGCAGCTGGATACAAGGTCAACACTCAAAAATCAACAACCTTCTTGTACACAAATAAGAGACTCACTGAGAGAGAAATTAGGGAAACAATCCCTTTCACAATAGCCTCCAAAAAACTGAAATTCCAACAGTATCTTTCACAGAACTAGAGGAAACAATCTAAAAATTCATTTGGAACCAGGAGAGACCCAGAATCGCAAAATCAACTCTAGGCAACAGAGACATGGCAGGGGGTATCACAACCCCAACTTGAAACTATACTACAAAGCTACTGTGAAAAAAACCTGATGGTATTGGCAAAGAAACAGACCTGAGGACCAGTAGAACAGATATGAAGATACAGAGACAACTCCAGACACACTCAACTACCTCATCTTTGAGAAAGGAGCCAAACACCCTCATTGGAGGAAAGATGGTCTATTTAATAAATGGTGTTGGAAAACCTGGATTTCAACCTGCCAAAGATTAAAACTAGATCTATATTTCTCACCATGCACTAAACTAAAATCAAAATGGATTAAAGATCTAAATATTAAAACAGAAAAACTAAACTTGCTGGAAGATAGGTTAGGTAGAACTCTCGAAGACATTGGCATAGGGAAAGACTTCATGAACAAATCCTCCGTAGCACGGGAACTTGCACAAAGAATCAACAACTCAGACCTCATCTTATAACAAAGCTTATGCACTGCAAGAGAAACCACCAACAGAACTACCTACACTGTGGGGTGTGAGACCAAAGTAACTCCATTTTGCTTATGTGAGACCAGAATGACTCCATTTTGCCCAAAATGGAGTAGTCTCCTTTGTCCTCTCACATTAATGATTAAAATGTGCTTGATCTAGGACAAAAGACACAATCTGTAACTCAAGATTCCTAAGTTTATTACTCAGCCATCTGTTTGCCCTAGAAACAAATGTCCCGGGCCCACTATCTATAGGACAATCTGTTAATGTGCTGACTATCCACACAAAGTGGTCGTGACCATTAGTCAGGATGTCTGCTGACCATCAGTACCTGACAGTGGGCCACTAACCTTTGTCCCCATTTTCCTTGTAAAAACCTACACGTAATCACCCCTTACCCCTGATGAGTTCGCCCAATCAAAAATGTACACTTCATGCATGTTAAACGCTGACCAATCATTGTAATTGCTAAGTGGAAAATCTCCAAACCCTGCTGTAACCTCTATAAAAACCCCACTAATTTGGAACTCGGGGCTCTCAATCTTGATCTGCTGTGTCGGTGACAATTGAGAGTCCCTGCTTAAGCTTGAATAAACGACCCTCATGTGCTTACATCGGAAACAGCCTCCTGGTGGTCTTTGGGACTTCGTAATCTGGGCACAACAGGGGAAAAAATTTTTTACCAGCTGTTCCTCAAACAGAGGTCATCTAGAATATATAAAGAAGTTAAAAAAAAATCAGAACCCCCTAAATATAAAGATCCAATTCAAAAATGGGCATCTGAAATGAACAGACATTTTTTAGAGAAAGAAGCAGAAATAGTGCAAAAATGTTCAACATCACTGGACATTCAAGAGATGCAGATGAAAACAACGCTGAAATTCTGCCTCACCCCAGTAAGAATGGCTGCTACCAAGAAATCAACCAATAACGAATGCTGGTGGGGTTGTGGGGGAAAAGGAACCCCTCTCTATTGTTTTTTTGTTTTTTTTTAAATGAGGCATTTTGCTCTGGATCTTTTTTTTTTTTTTCTTAGTACTGGGCATCGAACTCGGGACCTTGCACTTTCAAGGCAGGCACCAGAACCACTGAGCTAAATCCCCAGCCCCTCTCTATTGTTGATGGGGGTGCAGATGGGTGCAAGCACTGTGGAAGTCAATATGGAGATACCTCAAACAACTAGGATTAGAAATCCCATTTGACCCAGCTATTCCCCTGCTGGGTATCCTCCCCGAAGTATTAAAGGAATCATACCACAGTGATATATGTGCACCCATGTTTATAGCAGCACAGTTTGTAATAGCTAAAACTTGGAAACAGCCCAAGTGCCCATCACCTGGAGACTGGATAAAGAAAATGTGGTCTTTTTATAAAATGGAGTACTACTCAGCCATAAAGAACAAGAAACTAGAGACATTTATAGCTAGGTGGATGCAGAATGAGGCCATCTTCTTAAGTGGAATAAATAGGACACACATGTGTAAATACTGAATAGTTTTTCTGGTGTGAAAAACTAAAAGTGTAAATAAGGACTAAAAGGTATAACAGATAATGTGAAATAGGAAGAAATGGTCTAAAGGAATAGAGCAAGTGGGAGGGGTAGGGGAAAGGAAAGAAGGGAAAAGAAAAAATATGAGAAAAGGAAAAGAATGGAAACAAAGTCTTTGTAAATTGAGAAGGGTGGAGGGGTGAAGGGAGGGCAGGGGAATGGGGAAAAAATAAGAACCAAGATACTCATGTAAAGGTACAAGATCCCAATGATGAATGTACCTGTATTGTATACCTAAAATGTAGCAACAAACAGAATGGGGAAAAAAAGAACATAATTCTTTTAAAGTTTTACCAAGAAGAAATAAAATTATCTCTATCTTATATATAAAAACCCAGAAGAATTCACAAAAATTAATGGGCTCAGAAAGGTTGTAGGACACAAGATCAATATACAAAACTAAGTTGTGTTCTTTCATTTTGGCAGTACTAGGGATTGTACACAGGCCCTCATGGATGGTAGGTAAATGCTCTACCACTGAGTTACGTCCCAGTCCTTTTAAATTTTACTCTGAGACAGGGTTTCCCTAAGTTGCCCTAGATAGCCTTGAACTTGTGATCCTGTTGTCTCAGACTCCCAAGCAGCTGTGGTTATAGGTATAGCCGGCTGAGCCTGTCTCAAATGTGTGAGCGATCTGAAAATAAAATTAAGTGAACAATTCATTTACAATAGCATTATGAAGAATAAAATACTTAGGAATAAATTAAACCTACACATGTGGGAAGATATCTACCTTCATGGTTTGGGAGACAGTATTGTCAAGATGGAGGTCATCCTCAAATCTGTGTACAGTAGTCACTACCAAAGTCAACGAGTTTATTCTAAAATTCATGTGGAAATCCAAGGGACCCGGAAGAGCATAAAAAGTTTTGAAAAAGAAAGCTCAAGTCCCGAAAGGCCTCACAGTTCCCAATTTGAAAACTTGTCACAAAGCTGTCAGTAATCAAGACAGTGGAGTATGGGTAAAGGGAGGAAAGCCATACAGATCCACAGAACACAACTGAGAACCCAGAAAAAACCCATTGCATCATGTCAGCTGATCTTTAGTAGGAAGGCTAACACAACTGAAGGGGGAAAGAAATTCTTCCACCAATGGTACCTGGGCATGTAGAAAACTACATGCAAGTGAATGAAGGGGAGGTGGGTTGGGGGTGTGGACAGGACTTGCCAAGCATGCTCAAGGTCTTGGATGCAATTTCCAGCACCGAAAAAAAAAAAACAGAATAGAGATGGACTACTACCTCAGACTAAATACCAAAAC
Source organism: Heterocephalus glaber (assembly GCF_053883595.1). Classification (NCBI taxonomy): domain Eukaryota; kingdom Metazoa; phylum Chordata; class Mammalia; order Rodentia; family Bathyergidae; genus Heterocephalus; species Heterocephalus glaber. The sequence continues at coordinate 96,326,977 of NW_028258315.1, read as the reverse complement.
TGAATCAAAACAGATTTGAGAGCTAAAAGTGAGAGCTAAAAATCACCAAATTCTTAGAAGTGAGTAAATCTTGGATCAGGCAATGTTTAGATATGACACCAAAAACACAGGCATAAATATCAAAAAATATGTAAGCTGGATTTCACCAAAATTTAAAAATTCTGTGCTTCAAGGGATGCCATTAAGGAAGTAAAAAAGACAATGCAAAGAATGAGAGAAAAATTTTTTGCCAATTATATAGGATCTGTCCCCAGAATATATAAAGATATCATCTATCTCAACAGTAAAATGACAATTCAGTCAAAGAAGATAAGAGGAAAAGAGGCATTTCTTCAAAGATAAATAGCCAGTAAACTCAAGAAAAGCTAATCAATAGGGAGATGCAAATTGGCCACAATAGGATACCACTCCACAAACATCAGGGGGGCTATTATCAAACAAGAACCAAAAAAACCAAACTGGAAAGCAAATATTGATGAGGATGTGGAGATATCCTACCCTCATATATTGCTGGCAGGAATGTAAAACGGAAAACAGTTTGATACTTCTTCAAATGTTTAACAAAAAGAGAGAGAGAAAAGGACATTACCAGCTTGGCTTGGTTTGGGGATGCACAGCTGTAATCTCAGCATGCTGGGAGGCTGAGGCCAAAGGATGCCAAGTTCAAGCCCAACCCAGGCAATTTAGCAAAACTCTGTCTCAAAAATTTTCAAATGCAGCTCAGAATGAAGCTACAATGCCCATTACTGGCTGAGAAAAAACCCTGCTTTGAAATATTAAGCTTACCTGATTCAGTTCTTCAAATTTCTATTTCTATTGAAAAGATTTAGCTCTCACTGGCTAAAAAAATTGTTAAGATAGCCTAGTGACATTTCAACTTTGGCTCCAAAACTTCATATGGTATCATCTCATGTGGAAACAGTGCAGCTCAGACCATTTCTCGCAGTCACCTTATTAAGCTTTCTCCCATCAGACAGCTTAATGAAAGATCAAGAAGACAGAAAATGTGCCCTCTTCTACACTGTTAGAGACAGACCAATGAGAGGTTAGCTTGCAGGAACCATTCTTTGGCATTCTGATTTCAACTTCTTGGCTTTCAGCTTATATCCAAGCAAGAGGATTTAATTTCTTCAGAATTGAAGATAGTTTCAGGATTATTACTCACATGCTAAAATGTTGATGTATCTGTTTTTGTGCTTGTTATCTGGATGATTGGAATGTTCTGCGGTGATGTTCATATCAGCTGTACAGCGCTGAACTTCCTAGAGACAAACAAACAGCAAGACTTCAGACATACTTTAGAAAAAAAGGAACTATAGTCAAGTCAAAAGGAACTATAATCATGTTCCAATGTTCCAGTCAACACAGACCACGTATAAGACAGTGGGCCAATAACACTATACTGTAGCTTCCTACTGCCTGGCTTCATCAGTGCCCAAACATCTGAGTGCAACACACTACTCACATTTGTGGTGATGCTGTAGAAATAAATGTAGTGTATTGTCAGTTGTGTAAAGTATAGCACATACAGCTCTGCACAGCACATAATAACTTGATGATAATCACAGGTGTCTTACTGGTTTGTGCATGTACTGTGCTATTTTTCATTCATGATTTCAGAGGGTTATTTTGGTACAGGGATCAAACTCGGGTCGTTGTGCTTGTGGGGCAGCCTGGGGAACCACTGAGCTAAAGCCCTAGAGGTGATTTTTTTATAAGTGTGAGTACACCTTGTGTTTACCATGTCTCTTGACTGAATCAAGAGGCTATGTTGAACTGCAACACCTAGGTCCACGTTTGTATGCTCTATGGTGCGCATATGGTGAGTGAAATAGACTGAGGCGGTCTCAGAATTTGTCCTTTTCAGATATACATGAAATATCCATCCAAGACATAAAGTACACACTTCCTAGGAATTGAAGTTGCCCATTACTGCCCCAAACCCAACCTCAGATATGATTAACAGAACCATAACAAAAATGGAAAAAATGAATAATGTATAATGCTTTTTATTCTTTACTAATTCATCAATCAACTTTATCCCAGATTTTGACCTAGTCATTGGGATACAAAAGGATATCTTTTTGAGTATGTAACAATTTACAAGAAAAAAGGATACTGTCAGTCAAGTGGGATCAACAGATAAGCCTTAAAAAAATGATAGGAGTAAAGATGAACAGAGAAAGCTTAAAACAAGAGGCACCAGTTCAGCTGACTTACAGGATGAACAGGAATTTCCAAAAAGTATAGCATCCACCATGATTTGCCATATGCGTATAGGCCTAACAGCCTCTTTTTATAACCAAGAGACTACAGATTGACTTTAAAGACTTAGTCCTAAAATGACACTAACATATGGCTTTCATGGCCTGCTCAGATTTGGGTGCCCCTGACAAAGGACTTGTAAACTCTAAGTGAACTTCCTTTAGAAAAATAGCAGTAGCATAAAATGACACTTTCTGCTACCTCAGCCCTGGATGTAAACATTATCCATTAGCCAAATAGTATACAGTTAAGTCCCTGATTCATTCATGAGTCCCACAAAGTGAGTCTTACATACCTTTGACACAAATATACAATGTAAAACATATCAAAAATCCCCAAACAAACCCAAACTAAACCTCCATGTCACCAACTGCATCTCCTCTTGCTTCTGGACATCCTGGGCTCTGAGCACTCTACTACTGTGCACTATTGCACTGACAGGTAAGCACACAGCAATCCAACTGTGAGTGTTTGGCAGACACCTGAGCTACTTCCTTGATTTGTCTGCATTTGTGAATATTCCTAATGCAAGGTCTGTTCCTATCTGTGAAAGTTCAAAACTCATGTTTTCCTAGGTTGGGAACTTACTGTACAAGGTTACTGAAAAGCCAAATTTTTCTATAGTGTGGGATTCAAATCCAAGAAAGTACTGGAGCTAACTAATAAGGAAAGTCAATGGCAGTGCATAGCTGCTGCAAAGAGCAGGAGAAAAGTAACACAAAATTACAGGAGAAATGTTTTTCACATAGCAGATGTAACAGAGTTTAGGAGCATGCAGGCTTTTTTCACAAAGGAGTTGCATAGCAATTAAAAATGTTTTCCACAGCATTTACATTAAACATAATGAAAACAAGAAACTGTTCTTTTATATTCACAAAATACTTTCCAGTGAGGAGACGCCTCTTCCCTGTAAGAGGAAACTGGTGTAATCAAAGAATTCCACTAAGGTATTAAAAAAAGGGCATCATCTGTTCTAAGGAACCATATTCTTAAGACTTTACAATTATTGAAAGAATATATATATTGAATTTTTCATAACTACAGGCCTTCCCAGCTGTCCATTTAAAGCCCCACTAGCATTAATTTAACCCACCTCTTTGGGAAAAAATGTATTTCATGACAGTTCTTACCTGTTTCTTATAAATGTGATGAACTCTGCTATTTTTTATTTTGAAATAGCTTAAAACCTGTGGTTTCTCAAATGGTACTTTAAAGGGCCTTAAGGCTGCCTTTGGCTCTCTAAAATGAGAAAAAGTGTGGACACAAAGTAATGAGTCTGGTATGTTGACATGTACAAGAACACAAGCCATGCTGAGCACACTCAGAATACTGGACCTTTTGAAACTGCCTTAAAAGCCTGAGGTGTGTTCTCTTTGAATTGAGTCAAAACCATCTGAAAATGGATTTGTATTCTGAAAGATACTAATTCAATCTGTATACAAGTCCTAAAAATTTGGTTTCTGGCTTTTGAGAGTCATACTTTTGGCACATACCTCTTCAGGGCGGAGTTGTTGAGATGTCCTGAGTGATTTTAGCTTCCGGTGTTCTAGTCTGAGATTCATTTTGGTTACTGATTGTTTTCCCCTGTTGTGTGGGTCTGACCACCCTAGCTAGGGACAGAAGTTGGCCCTCTATTATAATATAATGCAATTGACCAGGACTGGATGGGAGCAGCTGTCTTTGCTGTTTAAAGCAGTCATTCAGTGTGGCCAATCAGACTCTTGTTATCTAAAACCCTTGGTCTGGTCCTTTGCCTTTATTTCACTTTTTTATTACATGAATGACAGAAAACAAAGGATAGTCACAAATAATGCTAAATCTGATTTTATTAGAACTCATAGGGTTTGCCTAAGGCCTTCTGATTTGGTCTTGTGGATAATAATGTCACCTGTAATTTCCTGCAGTACTTCTTGGCTCATTTAGATGCTGATAATATCATCTGAGCCTGGAGTAGCCTTTCTCCATCAGAACTCGCATTTCAAACTTAATGTGATTTTAATACATGTTAAAACCCTTTAAAGTGACACTGGTCCTAACAGAGTGTACATAGTAAAGTTACCTGTTCAGCATTCTTATAAAAATTTCAAGATTAAGCTTATACTTAATCTAGGGCTGGGGATTTAGCTCAGTGGTTTCACCACCTACTGCACAACCCAAGGACCCCAGTTCGATCCCTGGTACAAAAAAAAAAGCTTATACTTCATCTTTATTGTTTATATAACAAGCCTTGAATCCTCAAAATGAATATTCTAGATATTAACAGTCATACAGCCATAGGAGCAGCCAGTGGAAACAGAAGTTTTACAACAAAGATCAAAAACTAATATTTAATACAGCCAAAATTCTTGAGAGATGAAGTAAGTGAGTCACCTCCTATCAGGAGTCACTGATGTGAGAGGGTCTCTAAAGAGCACACGAAGACCTACTGTCCTTGAAGACCTTCTGTCCTACCAATCTGTGACCTCATTCAAAAACAAAACAACTGAACAAAAGCATAGCTAGAAATCTTTCAGGTTAGTCAGCAAAGCAAGAGTGGAAGAAATATTCTGGACCTGGTGACCCAGCATTAGATCAAGTATTTCCACCGTTCAGGCAGCCTACACTTGCATGAAGGGGTCCACCTTACCCAAGACTGATACGGCTAGGTCACGACTCGCCAGTGCTTGTGGAGTATCTGACACAGCTGATCCTCTACCTCATATAATCTCCTCAGGTCAAAAAATGCTCCAAACTGACTTGCAATGTGGTGCTGACTTTTGTTACTCTCTTACTCCAAAGCCTCCAGAAAGATTTCAGATTCCTTCACCAAGCCTTTCAAGTCCTTATTCTATCCTCTATGTACATCCTTTCCAGTCTCAGTTTTCACTCTGTGCCTTTGGAAGGACTGCAGGATTTTATGCTCTATACTTTATTGTCTTTCACTGTGTTATGAATGCCTCTTGTTCTCTTCCCTTGTCAACTTCATCTATCTTTACCTGCAAGAATTGCCTTTGCCCTTCAGACAAGCAGTCCATCGTTGGAGAGTCCAACATAGCACCCACTGTCCAGCAGCCAGTCTGTAGTGTAAGATTACTTTTCATGTAGTGTGTAAAATTTAGCTCACTTGCTTCCTCCAACCCTTCGTAAAAGCCTCAACTTCAATAAGTATAATTTTCTCCATAATACGATTTAAAATGTTTTTAAGATATTCAAGACTCAACTGAGATGGTGTCACAGATCAGGAAATGCTGTGGGTCAAACTCTGCCTTATTGCAGGCAGGAGTCTGGGTAGCAATACATCTTCCCCCAGAGACTTCCCTGGGACTTGCCATCAGCAGCCCATAAAGTCTATATTAATTAAACATAGTGATTGTAGCCACTGTTCCTTCAGAGCATGGGGTCAGGTGGACAGAGCTTTTTTTCTTGATTTAAGATGAAAAACCAGCACAGACCCAGCTCAGCTGGTTAACTGTAATAGGGGCTATTTCCCAGAGGATGTTGTCAAGGGGATATGGATCTCTGGCCTTATCTCTGCACCCCATAGTCAGACTTCTGATTCTTCTAACACCTGCTTCTCAGTTTTGTTGGTGTATGGAGCTTTGGAGGTCTCCCCATTGAGAGAGCCTGCTTAACAATGCTCCTTGGGAAGCCATTTGCTTATGACTGTGGGACAGAGAGAGGCTGCTAACCTGTTAAAAACACTCTGGAAGCAGTTTCCTAGGAAGGTCAGTGATGATGAAATCAGCTCAGGTAGCCAAGTGAATGCAGCCACCAACACTATCCAGAGACAAGGACTGATGTTATTTCCAGTGGCTGTAAAGTTGTTTCAAGCTGTGATGTGACCAGATTTTCACACTCTCCATCATGTACCTGACAAGGATATCATTCTGGCTTGTAGGACCATCTCTAGAGAAAGACTCAGTATTCCTAGTGAGTTGTTTCCCTCATTCTCCAAGCAGCAGAGTCCTGAAAACATGACAGCTACTCTCCACAGTTTTTACTCTCAGGATTCTTAAACCAGATGGAACAAAGAATACACTGACAGGGCTGGGGATTTAGCTCAGTGGTTTCACCGCCCGCTGTGCAAGTGTAAGGACCAGAGTTTGATCCCCAGTACCAAAAAAAAAAAAAAGAATACACTGACTGAAATACCCAATTTGAATTCCCAGGTGTATTTCTCCAAAGAACTTCTTTATAGCTATACCTGCTTTATACCACTTACTTTGTTTTGCCTGTTTTCTACTCTAGTTGTGTACCCTCTATACTCGCCCCACCCAGCCAGATGGAAATCTTCAGGACAAGGACTCTAATTTATCCTGGAAGCTCTGCCTAGAAAACGGACTGCTCAGTAATTGACAGGTGAGTTAAAGCCTCTTAATGGCTAACAATCCATTATTAAGTGGTATTTCTCTCTACCTCTCTAGATGACTACTTGACTACTCGGGGCTGCTATTCAGATGTTGGGGAAGATTTCTGTATGCCAGAATCTGAGCTAGCTGAGAAGGCTATAGATGAGTGATGGCAAATTTTTAGAGTTTTCAATAATGCAAATAGCCTGCTGAGGCACACATACCATATATTTGCCACCACTACTCTAGATAGATCATAAAGATCATACAGGGTACACAGTACTTTTAGTAGAGGGATCCTAATTTTGGTTCCACTAGTTTTCTTTTCTCTTTCTTTTTTTTTGGCCATGGCACAGCACAGTTGTAGTCACTGGCCATCTTGATTACTTGATTCTGACTCTGGCTCATTACAAAGAACTACTTTAGCTGCAGGGGACTGCAATATTGATTATGCCCAAAGCAGGCTGTAAGCAGTTACAGAACAATTGGCTTGCTTCTTGAAGTGACCATGGCTGAAGCCTATTTCTCAAGATCAGAGTAACTCATACCCAAACTCCATTCCCACAACTAAAACCTTCTTAACTAGAAGGATAATATTTTGTCTCTTCTGTTCCTAATTCGAGAATGCTTTGTTTTGTCCTTCATGAGCCTTGCTTGCGTTACTTTCCATAGAAACTGCATGACTGCATGCCCTTCTATGTAGCTGGCCTTTACCCCTAATAAAAATGAGTACCTTGGGAAGACCAGTGCCTTTGGGAATTAAGCAGCACTGGTCGTCCTGGCTCCCCAGTTTCTCTTTCTCTTTTAGTGCTTTCAGTCTTTTTTCTAAAGCTTGCACCATAGCACTGAGCAGGAGATCAGAACCTACTACAGAGGCCTCTGATATTTACTGAGAGTCTGGATGGCATCAATATTGACCATGTGGGTTTCAGTCAGACAGCACTGATTTTAAACCCTGCTGCTGCCATTTCAAAGCTTGACTCCTGAACATCTCAGTTTTCTCCTGCATAGTTTCCTCACCTAATATGGCAACAGCAAGATAGCACCCATCCAAGGGGGCAGTTCTGAGGAAGGAGTGCCACATTACACACACAGTGCCAAGTAAAGGCAGGCTGTCATCTTCACACATAAATGGATATGAGGCTGACATTACTATTTTACCTCAATGTAGGGTTTAATTTCATTCCTTTGATCATTACACAGGATTTTTTCTGGTCTTTCTGATCTAGCCTATTACTATCTCTGTTTATAAAACACCCTTAATAGTTGCTTTAGTGGCCTGTTACCACTTTTCCATTTTAGCAGAGCTCCCAATAAAGAATGTTTGTGTTTAGAATACTTCAAGTTTTTGCCAAATTAGAAGGTGACAGTATACTGGTGAGCTTTTGCACTGTCTTATTCTCTTTTATATTGCTGCTTTACTGTTCTTTTCAAAAGAAAGGCTATTCTTCCTGTTGTGAAGAGCTTCACTATTAAATTTGCCAAGTCAGGAAAGACGGAGATGGCGACACAACAGTGTCTCCTTCCTCCTTGCCGGCCCCACCCTGCTCCATAACTATCAGCTAATAATATTAAGCTGTAAAGCTGGGAAGAGGTGACTAAAGCTTTTAGCCAGAATATTCCTTTAAAGGATACAAATAGGCTATAGATGCCCAGGATTTGTTCACTCACAGGATTTTGATGCAGCAAAGCCTATTTTAAGACTGATCAAGTTTACAGAGGTGTAGTTGATTACTATGAATAATTAAATGGCGACAGAACCAGCTGTGATGAGTAGCACTGGAGTCTCAAATCATAAATAATTGAGAAACCAGAGTTGCATTTGATCATCCTGATCAAATTCTTCTCTCTAGAGGATAAATGTTTGTCCTGAATACCAGCAACATTGTTAAATGCCTCAGTATTCTTGCTCAGTCATCCAGCCAACAGTCAATGAACTAAATCGCTTCAACACCACACACATTTGCTGTCCTCATGAATACAAAATGCTTGTCTTAAACCATGCTCTCTGTAGGTGAATAGGCACCTCTTTTGGGTCAGCATCTAACAGGAGCGTTAAATACTTAACATGATTTTCTTCCATAAAACACAGGACTTTGCAGAATAAACCAGGATCCTTTCCTTTCTCTCTACCACCAGTACTTCTGTTGTCTTCAAAAGCAACTAGAACTAAGAGAAAGAATTTAAAATGAGTTGTCAATATAATTGCCCTCCTGATAGCCTTTGGGGATTCCAAATTTGCATGGAGACGGGATTTCGATCCTATTCTTATTTTTCATTGTTCGTGCAGGATAACTTCACCTCCCAGCTGTATGGCTCCTCCCTGATCCCCAAGGGCTTCTCCATAGCCTCATTTGAATCCCACAACCAATTGTGTGAGAAGAGGTAGGCAGGTTAGCTTCATGGTTTCTATTTTAAAGTAGCAATGAGACAGAGAAAATAACCGATTTACCCACAAAGCTAGAAGACAGCTGAGCTGCCATGAAAACTTGGCCTCCTTGGCACAACTCTTGGTGCCAGAGCTGTGCCTTAGTTGAGCGCCTCAGTGAAGAAAAGGGCAGTCTGTTTAATAGCTCCTCTTTGCCACCCTGTCACTGCTGAACTGGCACGGGACCCAGAGTTGGCAGGGTGGTGCATGTTACACTCCACCTTGTTTCCTACACACCAGCTTTTAAAATCAGAAGGCAGCGTTAACCCATGTTGTTATTAATCCTCCAAGGATTAATAATTATGAAAAGGTATGAATGATTTGTTTTCTTTCTTAAAAATTCACCCAACACTTTCATATAAGTTTATCACTCACTTTTACAACAACTTTAGGGAGTGGCTAACCTAAATGCCATTTTTTAAAAGGTGGAAACTGAGAAGGATCAGAGATGAAATGATTGAACCTGAGCCCATGAAGGTCCTACTGGCAGTGCCAACACCCAGTTCCTCAGATGCCAGACCAAGTGTCCCACGCTCCATTATGTGCAGCTCAGAAATCACAAGGGGCGAGAGAGCTCTGACTTCTGACTGCTGATCCCATCCAGAAGACAAAGAAGAAAGAACCTGAAGAATCATCTCCATTCATTGGCCTTTACCACTAATTCTATTCTTTCATAGAAATAACACTATTGGGACAATTATAACCAACTATCTTTCACATGATTTTACTCCAAAGACAACAGTTATAAAAGTCACAAGTGAAAAGAAAAGCAATCTTTTGGGGCCTCGATTTAGCTCAGTGGTTCCTCTGCCTGCCTCATAAGCACTAGGTTCCGAGTTCAATGCCCGGTGCCAAAAAGAAAGAAAAAAGAAAATCAGTCTCTTAATTTCCATGATTATTTTTTCATGCTTAGAATAAATGAGTTTACAAATATTCCTATGAAGTAAGAGTTCAGTTTCTAGAACTTAATTTCTAGCGTTGGAACATACCTCAAAATCCTCGGAGAACCCATGCTGATTATTAGAATATAGCTCACTGATGTGTTTAACAAATTGTTTCACAGGAATGGCTTCCATGTCATCTGAGGGAATAAAATGATATTCAGAGTCAGAAATACTTCCTCAATGCAAATGACACCAATAAAGCAAATGATACATACTCAAGACAAATATTTGATTTTTGCAAAGCATGATATAATTGTGTAACCTGAAATACGTGTCTTAAGAAAGTGGTTAGGATTTATTTTACATTAGGACCTCATTAGGACCTTGAATGCCTAAAAGTCAAAATAAAAGTTAGGGGTTAAAAAAAATAGGTATGTAGAGAGTTTACTTTTTATATTCACAGCAATTTACACAGTTAAATTACTACATCATACACTTAACTAAAAGTCTGAATTTCCAGTGGTACGTATTTTCTATGAAATGTTGCCATCACTTTTTAAAAAGTTGCTCTTCAGTGGGGTTCAACTTAAACTTGGAGCACTTAAGTTTTACGTCCTCTGTGAAGTCTTCACAATCATTTGTACACAGATGCCCCTGTACCAGCTGGCTCCGGGTACAATGCCATGTATCTGTAAGTGTTCAAAATTTGCCTTCAAGACAGCTGTGTCTGTATGATGCCAAATAATCAGTTAGACTGAATTAACTTGGATTTTTTGGTGTTGACAGACTAGGTGTAGATGTAGGAAGAGTCCACGTTCCAATTTATGGTAGTGGTGTCACTTCAAAAGGCCATTTCCAGCTCAGGATCCTGAAGTGTGTGGGAGGCTTATTGATGGAGCCAGTCTGATCCGGAAGCACTGCTGCGGAACAGCTACAACCACCTCACTGGAGTGCCCCAACCTGGACTCCTCCTCCCTTAACCGTCCCTGCAAGTATTTCCTTTTTAAAATACTCTGCTGAATTTGAGATAAACAACAGACATGACATTTACTTTATTCAGAGTGAAAGATCTTTGGCAAACGCACAAACATCTAAACTGCCACAGATGCTTTTCTTAGCAAAGGGTATGAAGATCTGTATGTGTAAATGAGGTCCTACTTTGGCAAGAATTTTATAGATCCAGGCCTGACAATCTGATTTCTCTTCATCTGCTGACAGTTAACATTGACGATGTCATTCCTTCTCTGCTTTCTTTCTAGAGAGCAAAGCTCTAGGGTGGCGTTTTGCATCTATTGACATTGTCAAACTCAAACCCTTCTTAGGTGAAAAATAGCATTTCTCATACTTTAAGACAGGTGATTTACATGTCCACAATCTAAGTTTCTTAGCATAGAAATACTACTTATTATATAGGTGGTGCTGTGTATGCACAAATTTGGTCTATGTGAACAATTCAAGTCCTGATAACTCTTAACAGGCAACCTTATGAAAAAAATTGCCAAGTTATTTACAAATATTTCAGGATTGAAGATATTCATGAATATGCAATCAATTTGTATGCCCAAGAAATCTATACCTCCCGTGACGTAACATTAACAAACCAGCATTAACAAACTAAGCAGAGCCAGAATGTTTGCCACAGAATATTTGGCAGAATGCACAGTTCAAGAACAATTTCCAAATTTATCTGATCACTTCACATAAAATGTTTAGCAGTAAGCAAATTCCGCAATAGTGATCAAATGACAATGAAAGGCAAAGTTAAGCTGAGGAAGAGTTCAGTATGTACAAGTTGATGAGGAGCCTCTGAAAGACTGGCCGAAAGATAATCTTTGCACATGGAGCTTGGGACAGAGCCTGAGCCCATTTGCACCCAGGGTAGTGGTGGTGAACCTTTTAGAGCTTTCAGTGATAACAGCCTGCTGTGGGATGTGTGCCATCAGTTCGCCAGCACTGCCTGGAGTATACAGACCACAGCAATTCTCTTTATTCAGGCAGAGTGACACAGTGGTATAGCAGAGAGAGCACAACATTTATCCTAAAGGGATAGTGTAGAATTTATGATTCCTAATAAATGGATGGTGCTGTACGGCCCTAGCTCTGAACAGTCAGCTTTATCTACTTTGCCATAAGACAAAAGACTTTAATGATTCATGGCAATGTAAAGGTCTTAGCCTCCTTCAAATCATTGAAAGAAATGTGTTCAGGCTCACAATTTATTATTTTTTCCCTAAAAAGAGCTCCGTTGTAATATCCAAGCTGATGTCGCATATGCCTGCTAACCCCACGGCTAGATGCAGCACAACTCCAGAAGAGCTCACTACAGATAACCATGAAGTATGTGACTCACTAGTCTCTGCAGTTTGCATCTTTACTCCCAAGGGAGTCTAGCCACACCCTCTGGGTTTCCAGGCGCCTCCAATAATGTCAGGAAAACACCAGATAGGCAGATGCACACAGATGTATGCTGTGCTCCCCCCGCCCCTGTCAGCTACCCAGGTGACACATCATTTGTCTCAAGGTAAAAGCTGAGGTCGTAAATCATTTTCTCTGTATTACGATGGGTATAATAACTAATTAGAAGTCCTAATCATTCTCTTCTCATCCAGCTTTTCTATTAAGTTGTCTCAACATGAGCCAGATGATTATAAAATGAATGTAACCAACAGAAGGCTAAGCAATTTAGAATAGCATCATGGGCTTGATCTGCTCAGTTTTTATCTGCAAAGTTCCTCGTATAATAAGAAAGTGTCCACCTGGAATGTATTCTTTCTGAGCTAAATGTCTGAGTTTTCAAGACTGGAGAACATAAGCAATGATTAGTGGCCGATGCTTTTAACGTACTTAATATGTATTAACATGAGAGAGATACTATTTTCACAGCCACTTACTGAAGAGAAGAGAAGTTTAGAGTCATTCAGGCTGGTTTCTGCTCACAGGGCACATTTGTGTTGGAGCAGAAGATGGACTAAGAAAGTGAGGGTCAGAGCAGTGTGTAACTGCAAGGTGAACGCTACATGTGGCATAAGAGGGTGGATTTAATGACTTAGTGAGAATGAATAGGACGGACATGGTGGTGATGGAGAGAGGTCCAAGGAAGAAAGATGGGCTGGAGTCAAAGGGAATATGTTTCCACCAACTACAGGTTTAGAGGGAGACTCTTACAGTCTAACAAAACACTATGTAAAGATACATTTGGTATAATGAGAACAGGGCCGCCATTTGTTGAGCCCTCGCTGGTGGCCAGATACCCTGGTAATGCTCCCCCCGCCTCATATATTTGTCTTCACAATAACCAGGTGAAGGGGGCCGAGGATTTAGCTCAGTGGTGCTGCCGCCTGCCTTGCAAGGGCAAGGTCCCGAGTTTGATCCCCCAAACCAAAAAAAAAAGAACCAGGTGAAGGGAACGTAGGCCTCCTCAAACACCCTTGAGGAGAGTTGATGCAATTAAGTGGCAGAGGTGAGATTTCAAGGCAGGTCCACTGAACCCAAAGCTCTTGCTCCTCCCTATCCACGGATACCGTTTGCCTTCACTCTCAAAGGAATTTCAAGGAACAACAAAGCATTGGACAGAATATCTTGTATCATCTGATAAACTGTTACATTATAATTGTGCCAGTATTTTCATTTATAGGATTTTTCAGACATCTCGGGTCTAAGTTAGGCAAAAACCTGCCCCTTACTTGCTATTTCTAAATCACCCTATCTGAACATATTTCAGACATTCAACTGAGAATCAGTCTGTGGAGAGTGTGCTTATTGTTATATTAAATATGATTCTTTATACTTGGTTCCAAGGTCTTAGCTTTTTGCACTTAGAATTCAACTGTAAAGGAGAAATCTTTTGAGGGGATCAATCTGCAACAAAACCCTTGTATTAGTCTCTGCTTTTTAGAAGAGGGCACACTAGCTGTGCATGCAATCCCCCAGCACTCTGGGAGGTTGGGGCAGAGGGATTGCAGATTCAAGCCTCACCTGGGCAATTCAGCAAGACGGTGTCCGAAAATACAATGGGCTGGAGATGTAGCTCAGTGGTAGAGCGCCACTCTACCAGTACCACAAAGAAAAGAGGGTGAACTGAAGACAGCAAATGCTGAGAAGAAAGCACCAAGCCTGAGATAGCTACCCTCCCATACAACTTGGCAGGAAATAGAGAACAGTGCATTGGAACACAAACTAAAGCTGTTTCCAAAATCTGGTGTTCGGTCTCTGTTGTACTAGCATCTTCAGAACCTTTAAAGGCCAATCACTAATACTTTGGGCTTCTCTAAACAGCTCACCTATTACACTGTACTTGCTTGTGCTTAATCTTGAGGGAAATCGGATAAGTAAACAGAGAAAAGGTTAACTTTGTTGTTTACAATCTGTGCTTCCATATTAGGAAGGAAAACTCAGCAGCCGAGGCTGTCCCGAATGTACACCACAGGGAGGAGCTGCACGGGGGCCTGCACTTGGCCCCTGTTTCACAGAAGGCCACCAGCCTGTCCCTCAGGCAGCCAGAGGCAGTGGTGTGGGCAGAAGAGCCAGAGCCAGGCTGCCTGGTGGTATCCTGCCTCTCCGGGATTCCCTTCCCTCCTCTTGGCATAGGAGTAATAACACTATCAACTCATAGAGGCTACGGAGAGTAAACAAGAAAACTACTTGGGAAGAGTACGTGGCGTTTGGTGAATATTTAATAATTACGAGTTGTTAGGTGGCACTTGCTTTTTATGCATGACTCTGTGATCTACAGGCTGTGTTTCTTCTCATTTTATAGACGAGGAAACTGCCTCAGAGAGAACTCAAGAGCCCACAGACATCCAGGGACAGGGCCCAGCTGGGGCTCTCCCCCGTGACATTTCCTTCCTAGGCCTCACACTCGAAAGGAACTTTACAACACAGTTGAAATTATACGCTCTGCTTTGACAGTAAGCTTCAGTTTCCTGGAGGACTCTCAGCGGCAGGCTGGTCACCTTCAGGATAGCAGATAAATACAGGTGCCATATGCTGAGTTGATTGGCTTCTGGGCTGTTTAAGCAAAGATCCTTTCTTGCTCCTTCCTTGGGAAGTGTGTGGAGACCACCGTATTTTTACATGTGTTACATACATATAATGTCGGAGCCCCTTAGGTCACCTGCACTGCAAGCAACCCCTGCAAAGTTTAACCCTCAGTAGAGCTCTCGCACCAATCCCAATTTCCAGTGAAATGAGTCCCTGGGTGTGGAGAAGAGACAAAGCCCCAGCACAGTGCTTAGCTCAGATCAGTGCAACTCAGACCTTCCCCAGTCCCTTGCCTTCCCCAGGCCCACAGCTGGGCTATTATCAGGCAGGTTAACCACACCTGTAGAGGACAGACCTCAAGGTCACGTCTGTCCCCTCCAGGCTGCCTTGTCAGCCTCACAGAGGCCGAGTTCAGGTTTCTGGGCTTGGTAATATCTCTTGGTAATGTCAACTTAGGAAGATAAAACAAACATGAAATCAAAAGAACATTATCAAGACTGCAGTCCCTGAGTTAGGACACAACAAACAGATTTTTGTCTGAATCAGATTTTAGGATGCAAGCAGTGTTGTGGAGACTGGAACACTTTGTTTCCTGCCATAAAAAGAAATCTCTTCATTATGGCACACTGAAGTCACTAAAGAAAGGGCTTCATTATAGTCAAAAGACCAATGAATCTCCTTTGGAGATAATCTCTGTATAAATAAAATATGCCAACAAGGTTGGTTTAATCCCATGGGTTCTCAACTGCATGTTTAAAACCGCTTTATAGGCTGGCACCCTGCTGTGGCCAGTGACCTTCAGATTAGTAAGATGCATTTTAACCGTGGAAAGGCATGAATCACTGCCTGATTTCTAAGTCACTGGTTAGCAGCAATATTCAGTTTTGTAATGCTCTCATTAGAAAGTTAGATTTTCTGATTTCCAGGGAAAAGCATCTGTAAGGACATTTTTGTCTGGCAATTTGCACATGTGGAAAACTCAGTATGTCCCATAAACAGGTTCATTTCATGAGCTGAGTGCTGATTTTTAAAAGTTTATGCATAATGACCGTCTAAAAGAATACTGTAATACAGTAAACACTTTTTAGATGACAAACGTAGGTAATGTTTCATTAAGAACTGTACTGAAAATAGTATTCAGGTTTGTTCTTTCAAAAGAACATCCTAAGGTGACCAGATTTTTAAAAGCACTTGTCAGTGTTAAGAATAAAATAGCTGCAGGGGCTGGAATTTAGCTCAGTGGCACCAAGCCTGCCTCACAAGCACAAGGTCCTAAGTTTGATCCTGGGGACAAAAGAAAAAAACAGAATAAAATAGTTGCTAAACACAGAAATTTGAGCGCATTTCAGTATCTTTGAAGATGGAAAGCATATGAGGACACTAGCAGCTGGGTTATTGCATGCAGTTATACTTCTTCCTCACACAGTGACAATGGAATCCCCAGCAACCATGGAAGGTCCCATTTTGAAAAACCATTAGTGAAAAATATTGAGTCAATGCCCCTTTCATTCATTATCCTGCAGAAGTCAGTTACCCTTCCCAGTCTTTTTCCATTTATCAGCCATGGAACACACACTAAGATTCAAATTTTCCCCAATGAAAAAAGTGCTGCCACTTCCACAGTGATTGGAAACTAACCTCCAAAGCAGTTCTTTCACACTGGCTAAATATTCTTTGCATCATGGCTTTGATTTTCAGTACCGGAGAGGGTATGTGCCGAGAGCCTTCATGCTGAGCTACAGCTGCAGCCCTTATTTTATGCTGAGACAGGGTCTCACTAAGTCACTAAGTTGTCCAGGCTGGGCTTGAACCTGAGGCCCTCCCGCTTCACCTTCCTCAGGTGCTGCGATTACAGGCTAGCAGCACCATGCTCAGTGCATTAAGAATTCTAATGTGTCTAATCAACCCCAGTCACCATGATCAGTCTCCAGCATTTCTCTATCTTGAGCATAGGTAAGAGCAGTAAAAAGACATCTTCACTCTAAATGGACTGACTTGTTAAACTAGAACACACTGGAAGTATTAAACCTCCTACATGTGAGTTGGAATTAGTGAAATTGCCAATTCACTATTTTTCAAAAATTCCTATACAGAGCTGTCTTCAAGAGATGACTCAAAAGGTTAGAAAGCCTTCCTTAATCATTTGCCTACTTTACAAAACTGTTTAAAAGTGTAATTTAATCTGATTTCATTCATGCTTTGGGTTTTAAAAACCAGAGTGATATATTCATGAATTTTAACCATAGGAGGATCTTTAAAGACTTACTGATTTAAGAGATGCAAGCATTTTGAACTGGGAGGAGACAAGAGAAAGGGCCAAGTGATCCAGTTCTAAGCTTCATCTTTTGTTTTATTATGAAGACAAAACCTAGCCGTGTTCACTTCAAACAAAAAAAGAGTTATTGATTTAGTGTCTAACTATATGTTCAATATTCAACATGTCTGTGAACTGTTCCCTAAATCATTTAAATCAGACCCGTTTTTGCACAGAGAATGGAAGGGCTGTGGGGCTGGGAGTTTTATTTTTAGAAAGGAAGAGGCCAAAAATAACTGGAGAACAGAGATGAGGAGGTTTTTCAATATGCAAGAAACTTCAAGAGAACATTTTTGAAATTCCTTTGAGGAGGGTGAAAGAATTTATGGAGAACACATATCCAGTGCCAGGTAAAAAACATCAACAACATTACCTGTATTTGAAAAATTCCCTGATTTAATGAAGCAACATTCAAGTGGGAAGTTCCAAGTTTTGAGATACCATCACTGTCACTAGCATGCCAGGAAGGGGCAGGGCCTTTCCTGAGCATCTGTGCTTTCAGGCCACACTGACAACTCCAGTGCCAGCTTCACCATTTATCTGTGTAATGATGGGCAAACCAAGCAGTGTCTCTAAGACTCAGTTTCTCCATCTGTAGACATGGGCTTTCAACTGCCCCCGGATTTGTAGGACTTGATGACAATAAATAGAAAAGAGTTAACTGGTAAATGCTCAGTAATTATTAGACATTGCTGCTGCTTCCTAAAAGGCCAACTGTTCCAAGAGCTGAGCATGTTACCCAGTCTACAAGAATGAGCCTGGAGCTCTATCTGACCACAGTTTGGTACCTGAATTTAATATCTCACCCTGTTGCACACATTTTTAACCAGTATAATGATTTACTGATAGTTATTTGAAAATCTTTTTTAAAAAAAAATCACCTGAAGACAATGAAAAGCTTAAGTGAAACCGTGAAAAGCTGATACCCTGGGATCTTGTTATTCAGTTTTGAATAAAGATGAAATAAAAGTGCGATTGAATTGGCAGAATAAGTACTCTATATGAGCTGTATAAATCTCTTGTTATTTGTAGAAATGAGAACAATTAGATAATTTATAAGGCATATAATTTTAAATAATCCCAGTGGAGGTCTCTATTAGAAGTAAGTTACGGTGAGAGCTTTGGAATGACAATAACTCACAAATTTAATACAAACTGTGTTTTTCTTACATGGAATTTTCTTACAGAAGGCACAGTTGAACTGCTAATGAGCAGAGGAAACCCTAAGAATAAACGGAATGACAGAGTAAAACTGCTTCATAAATTAAAACATTTCATACACACAGGTGTTGAGCAGGACTGTGGGTTACTTAGCAGAATAAAAGGTCAAGTGAAAGCTTGTGAAGGCAAGGGCACTTAGAGGGGCTCTTGCCTAGCAGTACATCTTCCTGGGTGTCCCCTGCTGAGGCAATGTTGTCCTTGGGCACCTGAGTGAACAAGGACTGCAGTCTCCCTCACAGCATCCACAGTAAGCCCAGGGGTGTCACCTTGCCTAGCAACACTCAAAGTGACTCAGTTGTACAGAGATGTTAACAACGTAGGAAGAATGTGCCTCACCTGGCCAGTGGGGTACAAGTAAGAAGGGTGGACTGCTGATGCAGCTGAGAATATGAAGACATCTTCTTTCCCTATACCTACATGCACTACCAGTGAGTACGAATCAGGGAAAGTCACATTTAAAAGGGAGATAAATATATGTTTAAAGAAATGTGGAAGGTTGTATTTCACTTGGTAAATATTAGGTGTCTGGGAAATAAAGCAGAAAACATTCAAAAGTAATTTCTGTTCTAAGCAACCTGCTCAAAAGCATAGGGAGGTAAGGCACAATTCATGGCATTTACAGAGGATTCTAGTGAATCAAAAGTCCTGCAGCCCCAATGAAGGAAAAGCAGGGAGAGGTGTCCGTGCCCTCTTTGCAGACATAAGTCTATTAGAGAGGATTTTAACATGAAAACCATAAGAGATGCTCCAGTTCTCCATGGTAGCCAGGAGGAACAACACCATGACTTGGGGAGGAACATTATGACAGCTTATGTATCTGGCATCATTTATGGTTTCCAGTCATTTTTACATGCATCGTTTTCTAGGATCTTTCCAGTTGCCTCAGTTGGCAAGGAGAGCAGATGTTCTGTTCATTTCACCGATTCAGGAAACTAAGGCTCAGGGAGGTTAACACACTGACCAAAGGATTCACGGTGCAGCCATTGCCAGATGCAGGTTTTCTGGTTTCTAATCCAGTGGTAAAAGAAAATAAAAATGGAAAAACAGCCCAAGAAATACTTCACATTTATCCTTTAAGAATGGATTTCAACTGCCGAGCTATACAACTATGTCTGTCAGATTAATCAGGTTGGGGAGAGAGTGGTTCTTAGCAATTTCCCAGAGGCCAGGTTAACACTTACTTATTCTAGGGGACGCAAGAGGAAAACCGACTATATGTTCCCTATTGTAGAACTATGGTACATTCAGCAAAATTCCCTGCATCTTGGCAATGAAGCCTGATCATTCCCGTCTGCCTCCCGTCTCAAGGCAAGAGTGCAGTTCCCTCCACCAAGGATAAAGGTTAGTGGAGATGAACATATGAGGACATAAAAGCCAGCCCCCTCTGCACGTCAGCCATTTAGCAGCCACAGAATCATCCAGTAGCAACAAAGGCAGCTTCTCTGTCATCCTCGTTTCCATGACAAGTTTCAGAGAGAAAAGCTGACCAGAATGAACAGATTATAGACAATCTAAGCAATGCCTCCTGAATATCTATAGGCATGTAAAAGGCCAGTTAAATCCACAATCATAACCACATAACCACACAACCGAGTAACAATCTGCAAACAGAAGAATCATTCCTTTTTGGAATGGCTGTACCTCTGAGCTGTACCACCATGCCTTTTAAGGACTTCCAGGAAAGTTTGCTGACACTCGTTCATCCATTTATACATCCATCCACCAAGTAGTTAAAGAGTGCCTACTATGTGCTGTTTCTTAATCTGGCACTGAGAATCCATCTACTCACCCTTAGGAAGCTCCGATTCCAGTGGAAAGTGACAGTTAATAAAAAATGTTGGCTGGTAGGAAGTGTGTGGAGAATGGGTTAGACAGACAGAATAAGGAGCAATGGGTGAGGATGGGAGCAGCACTGTCATAAAAACAGTCTCTGTATATACAAGCAGTTCATGTCAAGATGAAGCATGCATAAGTTCAAGTCTAGAAAAAGGGAAAGGACACCCAATAAAAGTGGTGGGAGGTGTATTCAAGTCCCACATTCTATTTACAGTGATCATCCCCTTGCTGAACATTTAAATATCTATGGTGCTAGTTTGCTAAGACTCACTGAAGGGTACTCCATCAATCCCTTCTCCTACCACTGACTCAGTGTTTTATCATTTTACCTTAGGACAGATGAAACATACACCAGACCAATACTATATCCTTAGACTTCCACACAAGCACTATTAAGATGATTTTCAGAGTACAGTATCTTAGAAAACAACTCACCTTTTATAAAATGTTATGAAATGTGATTCAAACATCAAACATAAGTTGCCTATTAAATTTAGTCCTAGTAGATTAAAAATGACTTTTGTATGTTTTTCTAGTTTTCCTACCACTGTTACTTTCCTCCTCTAGTTGTGACTCCTTACTACAGTGACTTGTGTTATGTTTCTCTAAAGAGAATCTTACAACTCTGTAAATAGGCAGAGGAGCAAAGATTTCATTAAATTAGCTTTCCTTAAGTATGTCTTAGCTGGGCGAGGTTTAAAAGGCTATGAAAATAATATTTTGTCATGCCGATCCCATAAAACAGAGAACAAAAGAGAAAACCACATAGTGGAAGGAAACATAGCGTCTTACTTACCCGGAATAGGAATAATTGGAATATTTTCATTGGGGACCACCCGAGGTGAACTGCTATCTTCCACATAGAAATGAGCTGTCTGAAAACATTTTCTGCCAGGAAAAGAGAAAAACATGTGAACAGCGAGACCAGAGAAATACACTTTGAGTTCATCATTTTCAGTTCTTTTTCCACATAATTTCCCAGCTTTAAGCATCCCGCAGAGCAAGCCCATGGAAAAGAAACAAAAAGGAGGAGAACATTCATCCTATTGGAGGACCGCAAAGTAGCTGGTAGATATCAATTTTATGGTATAACCACATCCAAGCTGATAGTGGAAAGTGAAAGACGTAGGACTGAGCCACTCCAATATGAGCACAGGTACAGTGAACTTGAGCACAAAACGCGAGGAGCACCCCAACAATAATTTCATATTTGGCATGTTACAGAGCAATAATCTGCAATTCTTAACCACTGGCACCAAGTTCAAAACCACACCTCAAACCTCAACTGTAGTCACCACGAAGCCCGAGTGCACAATGGGATCATCACATCGTCCTGTGCTTAGGCAAAGACCCCGGAGCCTCAGAGCTCTTTAAAGGGGCCGGAGGCCTTCAAGGGGGCAAGCCCAGAGGCCGTGGACAGACAACAGTAGGACAAGGACCTGCAGCCCTCCAGTGTCCTCTGCTTGTCTTGTTTGGTTTGGTTTTTACCTGTACTTCAGGCAAAGCAGGGAGCACACACTGGTCATCCTAGGACAGGCAGTGAACAGAAAAGCCAGCAGCATGCACAGAGCCTCTGCCTGCCGAGGCCGCCGGCCCTCAGCTTTCCAGCATCCACGTCACTGCTCATTGCGGCCCTAATGAGCTGCCTGAAGCACAGGCTGAATATTTAATGAGGTTGCGCAGCGTGAATGGCTATTGTGACCAAAGCAGGGTCCCTGTTCATCTGCCACAGGGGCTTTACAATAGCTGGCCCTACTGCTGGGTCTTTTAGCCAAGCAGGAAAGCAGGCGGCATCCTTCTGGTGCTGTGTCACTGTGGTCTGCCGCACTCCTCTGGTGTCCCATGCCCAGAAACGTGTACACACACTACAGTTTTGCTTTTTCTGGGGTCCGTATTCCAACTGCCAGAGCAAGTCAGCTATCCTTCACAGGGTCTTTCTTTGCTCATCCAATCAAAAGTATCCTGGAATGAGTCTACTGAGCAGACCATGTTTCTCTGAAGCCAAAAATGGGGGGCGGGGAGGGGATCAGAAGAAAATACCAAGCAACTCTATAAACCAAAGAAGATCTCTGTGGGAAAGAGGAGCCCTCAGTCACACAGGTTTCTCCATCACAGCTTTCTGCAAGGCTGTTATAACCACAGGCAGTCAGAAATGATCACATGTCACACTGGGAAGTGTTTTTCACATGGGAAACGCTCCAACCAACTCTCTGTTCAGGCTCTGCTCTGGAATGGGTCTGGACTATTCCTCCACACCACTAGGGGGCCCTCAACATAAACCACACTAATTCTTGGTGCTTGTCTCATGGGACTGCTTCTGCAGGGAACTAAGCAAAAATTATTTTTCTATGAATTATGTGGCATTTGGTGTATTCATAGTAATACAAGTGTTCATCACTCTTCACTTAGCTGCCTTTACCTAAGTTTGGGGTTAGCTTCAGTTACTCTGAAGCTACATGGATGTGAAGTGCACATAATATTCGGGGGCTCTGGCCCTAAACCAAATCTACAAAATGTAAAACGATGGAAATCCACGTGAAAAAACCCTGGAAAGTGATGTTTGAAATAAAGCTTCTTTCTGTTCCTTAATTAGTTATCAATTTTCTACTCTTGGATTCCTTCCTCCCCTCTCACCTCGCCCATGTACACTGATTTCCCGAATGTAAGTCTCAAACTAAAACACACACCATGGAATTCATAGATGAGATGGAACCTTAAGTCTCCAGCGTCACAGCTAAGGAAAACCTGCTGCTGAGTGAGAGTCGGACACTCAATTTTTCAGGAGCTTGAAGAAGTGCCCCATGTCCTGAGAATAAATGGCACACAGTTTGCCAAGTCAGCCTTTGGCAAACAGAAAAAACAGGTAAGTTCTATTTTAAGATCATAATTACTATGCCTGTTAAAGTTCTGAAACATAATGCTGTTAGGAAATAGAATCATTAGCAAAGTCAAGTCAAGCAACTTGGGAACTACACTGCATCCATAGTGTAGATTTGTTTTTTCCTAATAGAAGTTCAGCAGTCTCGGTTGTGGGGAGAACTAAGGGCTGCAAGTTATCTCTGAACACAGCAGTGTGTACCAAAGCAAATCACGCGCTGGTGCCCCATGTGCTGCTGGTCATAGTGGAATTTCCCTGGAGCAAAATAACTCTGATTGCCAGAGAAAAGCACACAACTGGGGACAAGAGTCAGAGCCCTGGGACACAAAGCTCTGCGCATCTGCACCTCGCTGCACATCACACACTCTGCTCCCACATTGAGATGAGGTGGCAGGGGAGGGTCCTCCCCTTACAGTATCGGTTTCACTGTGCTCAGTAAATGTTTTTTCTGCACCTGCTGCATACCAGCAAGTGTGGAGACAGCACCTTCTCTGCACCTGTCCATCATTCTGAAACCACCTCCTTAAGCCTGGCTAAACAGGAAGAAATTTATGAAGAGTTACAGAAGGAATGGCAGAGAAATCAGGAAATACAAATGAACAGAAAGGGGAAAAGGTGATTCAAGTAAACGGAAATCCTCCTCCTGATTATCAGTACCAGTATTTCAGGGAGAAATCCATCCACACGTTTTTCCTTATTTACTGATTCTTTCATGGCCATCTGCAATAAGGGGCTGCGTGCAGAAGGATAGGACAGATGGGGCCCTGCTCTCGAGACCTATGTTTCCATGAGGAAAGTGAACCTCAAACATGTAAATGAATAGTTTCAAGTAGTCAGGAGCCACAAAGAAAAGACAATAGAAGATGTGTTGATAACTGAGGGAGGTGAAGGAAGGGACTCTGTCGAGGAGGTGGCTTTTGAGCTAAGACCCAATTACAGAGAACTCACTCACTGAAGTCTAGGGAAGACCATTCTAGGTGAGCCCTCCTCAGAGCAGAATGAGCCTGGTGGCTGGGAGAAATGAAAGGAAGTCAGGCCATCAGCAGGGAGAGGTTACAGCAAGTAAGGCTGGAGAGGCAGGCAAGAGCCCCATCCTGTAGATCTAGGTCTTTGCTAGCGAGGTGTGGTGGTGCACACCTGTAAACCCAGGGAGACAGAGACAGGAGGTTTGCAACTTTGGGCACAGCCTGGGCAACTTAGACCCTGGTCTCAACAAATTCAAAAAGGGCTGAGGAAAGACCCTAGGCTCAATCACCAGTACCACCACGCACAGAAAGTCTTTGTTGGTGTCTAAATGCAATGGAAAGCCAATAGAGGGCTTGGATCCACGGGGAGACATGGTCTGGTGTGTCTCTCAAGAAGTCCATTTGGGCGGGTATGTGAAAAATGGGGTACAGGTCAGCAAGAATCCAACAAGGAGATCAATCAGGGAGTGACTGTTACTGTCTCATGCCTACTCTCAGACAGATGGCTGTTTTTTAAATTTTTTTAAAGAAAAACCCCATGATCATACTATACACATATCTCCTTGATAACAAAGTCAACTGCTCTCCTTCTTAGTAATGTTTCTTTGATCTTTCACTTCATGGAGGTACTACGTAGTTGGTACTTAATGCAACTTAATTCTTTTTTTTTTTTTTTTTGGTACTGGGGATCGAACTCGGGTCCCTGCACTTGTGAGGCAGGCAGCAGAGCCACTGAGTAAATCCCCAGCCCTGGACTTAATTCTTTAATATCCACTTTTTTAGGGATGAAGTCCCAGCTGGGCACTGAGGAAGAGACAGGCTGCTGTCAACTTTCACTAACATCACGAGACTGTGATGATCGCTGCCCCTGTACAAATTTTATACCTTGGCACAGTTATTCCAGGAAAGCAGCTGAAGTCCACATGCCATTACATTTTCATTTGCTCATTTTAGAGATGTCCCATGAAAAACTTTGTTTCTTGACCTTCAGCAGTGTCCAACAGTAAGAAAATGTGAAGGCAGGGATATTGGAGAAAAGAAAGAAAAATTTTAATGCTTCTAAACTTCTAATGTGTGATATGTTTCTAATTTTCAGATCAGGGGAACAGAGACAGAATTTCTCCAAGTGTACAATGTGTCCCTGACTGTGCAATTTCAATTTTCTACCTATGTCCAATTCACTTTCAACCAACACTCTAGTAGTCACTCCTTGAGTGCAACAGATCTCTAGGATCATGAAAAGCCATTTTCCTACATTATCATTACTCCACAATGAACATGATTAGGGAAGTATCATTAAAAAGGAAAAACAAAGTAGATCGTGTTTGGAATGAAAAAGAAACATTTGCAAATTTAACTATGAAGTATGGTTCAGTGGATTCTCACCACGGATTGTATGCACCCTCTTGGCCCCTTGAAGGAAGTGAGGCCAGGTTACACAATATTTTTACTGACCCTAACTGGTCTACTAATAAAGCAAAATACTTTAGCTTCCTCTAATCTATATTTGTAATATATATTTTCCAGATACTTGGCACTTCCCAGTTTACGTACAACTTGAGAGTTTTGGAGGGTCCTAAAGAATGTCTGTCTCCCATCACATTTGCAGACAACTGCTGTTCACCAGCTCACATACTTCTGGTTTAGGGAGCTTTTGAAACACTCTTGCAGGATTAACCCAGGTGATTCTGGGGGTAGGGGTTAGGGGCATAGCCCTGTGTTATTTTGAACCCAAGGATTGTGGTGTACACTGTTCTGGATAAGAACCACTGTGAGAAAGGGGAATTGAGTCTTGAGTCTTCAGCACTGTCATTAAACAGCCACTAAAAATTAAGTCAGTAAATAAAGCAATCCTAAATGGCAGGAATCCTGAATGTGGCCATAAAAATCAGAGGAGGATTTACAGAATCCCAGATGGGATGACGGGTATTAGCATAATCCTCTCAAAGACAGAAAGAAAAGTTGCACTGCACATACCTGAATAAGAATGCCAAGGTCATATGCTGCATTTCAGTTAGAACCTAAGTTCTCAGTAACAGGACAGTATCCCATGAAGTTGGAGCAAACTGTTCTGTTACCCACATTGAACAAGTCTTTCCTCCGCTTATAGAAGACTTATATGACTCAAAATGAGCTTTTCCTTCTAAAGCTACCTGTGAAACTACCCCTAGGGATTACTCTATCTGAGAGCAAAATTCACTTTAGTAGCTATGGTATTAGAGAATGGAAGCTGTCAGCATTTACTTCGATATGAAGCATTTCTTGGTGGTCTTATATCGTGCGCTGTGATTGTCCTGACACTTGAAAATTTAGAAAATCACTGTGCTACAAGGCTTTCCAGGACCCATCCTACACCCATCAAGAAAGTACCCAAACAGAGCGAGTTATGTCAGATACGCCTAGAAGGCTGTCAGAGAGGAGCAAGGAGACCAGCCTATTGTTGTCAGCCAGTGAGATGGCGAGCCTTCTAGAGACTGACTGCCCAAACTGCAACCCAAAGCTCACTTATTTATCACAAAGTAACCACTTACTAAGGGTGTAAAACCTCAGTACTCAGGTTTAACCACAAACCGCATGAGAACCGCCTCCGTAAAGGGATGCTTTTTCTTTACATACTAGGGATTGAACCCAGGTCCTTCACACTGAGCTACATCTCCAGCCTTTAAAGTTTTTATTTGCAGACAAGGTCTGTGAGTTGCAAAAGTGGCCAAGGCTGTGCTCCAACTTGTGGTCCTCTTTCCCCAGCCTCACACAGTGACGGGATTACAGGTGTATGCCACCACCCTGGCCTAGGGATACATGTTTAAAACAATACAGCCCCTGAATATCACCCAGAGCATCTGGTGCTTGATCAAGGATGGTCGCCATGTCAGATCTGTGCCCATATGCACAGGAAGCTCCAAGCAGCAAAATGGGGGCAAGCTTTCCATGTTACTCTCATTGCAGTGGACCCTTGACTCACAAACTCGATTGGTTCTCGAGGGCTGGTTGTAGTTCAAGTTGGCTGTAAGTCAGTACAGCTGAGATCTGGGTGTTTACTCAGGTACACGCCATAGAAAACAAGAGGCAGATGAATCTTCCACTAAGCCAGTTAACCCACTGTTCGTATGTCAGGCTCGTCGTAACTTGAGGGCCCATGGTATTGGCTTCTAAGCAATCAACATGAGCTTACAGACTTTGCAAAGGTTTCTAGGAAAGCCTTGAGTGGAAGTAGAGAGGGTGTGTGTGAGGCTTCTCCATAAGCTGACCAAACCTGTGTGGATTCTGTTACATCTGCCCTGTGGTCCAGGTCTGTAGAGCGTCTGAAGGTCTCCTGGTGGGAGTGTACTTGCATGCAGGAGTCCAGCTTCTAAAAAGCCCACGGGACACATGAGGTCATGAACCAAACACGTGGACCAAACTTTCTGTAAGTTCCTATTGTTCAAATAAGAGAGAGAGTTTGGGGATAGAGGCCTTTCAAACATCAAAAATTGTACTCTTAAGGAGGCAGAGCCCATGTGCAGAGTCTACATTCTAATTCAGATGTAGCCAATATCAACCTATGTCAGCTGTCAATTTTAAGTCCCTTTGCTTTCCACCAAAGTTCACACCCTACCATCACATGAAGGTTCTGGTGTGTTTACTTGACTCTCTTGACTAATCCCCCCCCCACACACACACCTGCTCTGATATGCTTTGTTAAGTATTAATACCTATTCCAGTTAGAGAGGGTTAGGCTTCAAACAAAATATAGCAAACTGCTGCAAAGATAAGCAGAAACTCTCTAGAGAGAAGCAGAATACCCAGAATGACCACCTTTTTCCAATAAGACCTCCTTTTCTGCTGCTTCTCTTTTCCTAGGTGCCTGTTTGCAGAATCTGTGATATGGGCTGGCAACTTTCTTACTTTCATCTCTTTCTGCCCCTCTGACAAGAGCCTGGGAATAATTACGTGACTACTAATTTTCAGAAGCAAAGTGCTGATCTCAAGCCCTCCACTGTCTGGAACCTCACTCAACACAGCTATATATCAAGAAGACTCCTCAAAAAGCTTAACATCTAAACCCACTGTGAGGAGAGGAGGGCTTCTCGGGTCTACAGACTTTGGGGCCCATGTGTCCCTCCCTCTTGGCAGGCTTGAGATGTCACACAGGTCCTCCAGACACTGTGGCTCCTGGGCTCTGGGTTGGGAGGAGGATAGTAACATGGTTTCCAGGCTTGTATGAAAACTTCAATTAGAAACTCACCAAATGCTGACATGCAAGATTGGAAACCAAGGCACTGTCTTCCAATTAAGCTCAGTAGTTTTACAATCACATCATGGTGAGGAGGAGTTTGTCAGCTTGCAGTACAAAATTCTAACCGCAGACTACTGTGGGCAGGTGGCTGGATTGCTGGTGCATATATAATTAAGCAATCACAACCGATTTATAGACTGTCCTGATTTACATTTACACTAGCACACCTGCTAATACTCCCATTTATTCTCATGCTGTCAGGACAAGAAATCACATTAATATTTACTTTCTAAATAGATCCTTCATAGTGAACCTTGTATAAATAAGGGCCATGTAAAATTAGAAAGTTCAAAACTCACATGCCTTCAAGGAAGATAATTGGGAGCTATGTTAAAATGACATAGATTAGCTGGGGATTTAGCTCAGTGGTTCCACCGCCTGCCTCGAAAGCACAAGGTCCCAAGTTTGATCCCCGATACCAAAAAAAAAAAAGACAAGGATTGACTAATTAGGGCAAAATGTTTCAAGAGGTAGAAGTGACAAAATGCAACAAGGGTAGAAGGCACTATGAGCATGGGCCCTGCCTCGGAGGAAGCGTCTCTGGGTTCCCCTTGGAATGGAGCCTACCTTAAGGTTTAGGTTGAGATTTTTCATATACAGCTATGTGCTTGCTGTTAAATTTCCTTTGGTGCATGTTAAATGACCCAGTGCACACAATTCAGTTAACACTGGGAGTGTCTTCTCGGGAAAAGATCTTTTGGAACCCACAGTATGCTTCTACCTGGCGTATTTTCCAAATGACAAAAGGAGACATGGAGCTGATACATGTGAATGCTTCTGTGGATAACTGAATGGCACATGCACGTCAGGGCTGTCCTGGAAATCCTGAGGCATATGGTTGTCACACTTTGGGGATAATTGGTGGGGATAATTAGATAGGAGGAAGGGATGAGAAGGAGACAGAATGAAATCATCTCAGAGATGGGTGAGGCAAGAGCGGATGCAGACATAAACTAGGACAAATGTTCAAAACACTTTGAATTTACATGGCTGGGAGAGATGTCTGGTCAACTCCTGCTATAGCTGGAAGCAACCAAAACATCTAAGTTTGGCAGTGAGAGTTTTAGTGGATAGGTCAGATTGCCTGCAATTCATTTCTATAGGCATATGCAAACAAATTGACAAATGATAGATACAGAAGTGATCTCTTGCAAAAATTAACTTTGTCAACAAATCAGGTAGATGCCTAGCACTAACTGAAGTAGTGGTCATACTTTCCAGGAGAGTAAAAAAAAGAAGAGGTCACTTCATGAATCACACTTTGAGCAGACCAAGACCTAAGCCTGCTTTTACGTTCCATCTGGCTTTAACAAAGTCCCACAGTTACTCCCAAAGCTCCCGGCTGTCATCTAGGAGAGAAGGCTGCACGTCAGGGGCTTTGATGCAGCTGCCTCATCCTTTGGCTCAGAATGTTCGGAACATCTAGACTGAGGCACGCGAGGGACTCCCTACCTGACACCAGCCCTACTGATCTGGGATGGTTACTGATCATGTGATGGTCTTTCCCATTCTGGAGAGGAGGTAGGAAATGAATTCTCAGTTTAGTTATTATACTTTATTATTCAGTGTGTATGCTCTGAAATGATCTTGGAAGAGCCTTTGGCAACTACTTATTTTATTAACATACTGACGGACGATATTTTGCTTGACAGGAAGAGTCCAGCCAGGTATCATGTGTTTCTTAACAGCCACACAGTGCACTACTTAGGATAGTGTGGGACTATGCAGGAAAAAACAGTTGGGTCAGAAACCACACTACGTGTCTTACTTTTCTCTCGTGGCTGGACATTATACCTGACACCCAAAAAAGCCCTATGACCACGTGTACATTGGAGAGACATCTACACAAACCATAACACTATCAACCAGGTTACTATCCCCAAAACTGAAAAGTTTACTTTTATAACATGAACCCACAAATGTACTTCAAAGAGGTAACGTCAGAATGCAGAGTCTTTCTATTAGTCAAAATCGAGGAAATAAGGAAAATACAGAAAATTATTATATAAAATATAAGATGGACAATAAACAGTTAAAAAGCAAACTACAAATTGGGAAAAAAAATCTGTATCCCACATTGCTGAGAGGGCATATTGCTCTCGATTAGGGAAAGACCAACAACCCAAAGGTAAAATGGGCAAATATAGTTTACAGGGAAAAAGCAAAAGCCATAAAGCAAAACAAAAATGCAAAACGTTCAGCTTCCCAGTGATGCTCAACCCCACTTACAATAAAAGGCTACACTTAAAACTACACTGACATCCATTTCTTTCAGGAACAGGCACCCTCATGCGCTGCTCGCAGAAACCCTCCTCAGTCTCCCCCAGAGGCAGGCAATCTGGCATCGTCCATCGCAGCTGCTGTCCAGGTACCCTATGATCCCGCCAATGTCTTGAGTCTATCCCACAGCTATACTTACGCACTTGCAGAATGACACACGAACAGTCATTCACCACTGTAGTGTTTCTAACTCTACTGGTTGAGCAATTCGAGTGAGAGCCCCAGGAGGCCGCTCAAGCAAACCCTAAGACACCTGCAGAGAAAGCACCAGGCTTTTGTAGAACAGACTGGGGAAACAACAACTCAGGGGCATGGATAATCCATGTTAAGTGAGAAAATAAAACCCAAGGTACAATAGTGACTTGTACAGCATTTTACTGCATTGTAATCGGGGAAGAAGTTCTTCACATTTGTGTTTATATACGGTCATCTCTGGAAGATTAGCTCACAAACTAGCAATAGTGGCTACCTATTTGTGAGGGTAGGGACCAGGTGATAGGAGGGAGCCATAGGAATATATATCCCTTGAAGTGTATCCAATATCACCTATTCAAAGTGCAAATTCAAAAGATTTTGGAAAACAAATACTTGAGTCTGATTTTTTGGGGGGCAGTAACAGGGATTGAACCCACAGGTGCTCTACCACTGAGCTACATCTCAAGCTCCCCCCACTGCTCCCCAGGCAGAGTCTTGGTAATGGCCCAGAAGGAACTTAAGCTTCTGACCCTGTGTTTGGGACTACAAGCATATGCTACCATACCAAGTGAGACTGAGTTTTATAATTTTGTCCTCTCCCTCCTGGGGTTACAATCCGTTCTCACATCTCACAATCACTGCCAGGCATTTGGGGTATTTGCTCCACCCTGTGCATAATGGGGCTTGGTCCCTTTCCCTGCTGCTGGAAAGGACTAAGATGAGTGGCAGGAACCAAAGCTACAAAAACCCAAGGCCTCCTGAAGTTCCGGGGCAAGAACTCCTTCACAGCTCCTGTCACTGTTGGGAAGGCTGCTATGAGGCATATCTGGGAATCTTGGCAAATTCCAGGCTGCATTTTGCATGGAAGTATGGGGGGGGGGCGAGGCATGAATAAGAGGGATAGAAAAAGGCAAAAGTGCCAGTGAGGGAGCCCTGATCCATCCCTTTTCCTCCTGCAGAAGCCTGGCAGAGGGGGGCTCCCTCCCTCTAGCAGGAGGATTGCAGAGCAGCAGCAGGATAAGACTGGGTCGGGGACAGCAGCCAAAGCACTTGGGACAGTACAAGGTGGGAAATGGCACATGAACTAAGTGTACAGACCAGCAAAAGGGATAGGGAATTGTAGCTTCTGGGGGACAGAGGCTGGCAGGGTGTCCAGTGTAAGGAAGAGCAGAGACTCCTTGAGGACAGGATCTCCATCTGGCCCATCTCTCCCACGTGGAGCACCTAGCACAGCACTGAGCAGCGAAGAAGGAGATGCTTAGGGGACTCAGACTGTTCTACCTTGTTGGTGGGGCCTCACATCCCACACTAAACATTAGACACAGGCTACCTCATTTCACCTTCACAGCGATCCTATGAAGAGGAACTTTTGGTAGAACCATTGCTAGATGAGGAAACTGAGGCAGAGAGGGCTTCCTCCTAAAGCTAGGAAGTGGTATCGCTCTAGTTAGAACTCACATCTCTCTGAGTGCAAGTCTTTCTTTTATAGCTACTACAGTGTACACTTCTTTTAAAAAGTACATTAGGCTGGGGAGTAGAGTGCTTGCCTAGCATGTGCAAGGCCTTGGGTTTGATTTTCAGCAGTGCCAAGAAAAAAATAAGTATGCTAAAAAGAAGAGTCACAATCAGGTAGAATCCTTATGTACTTGCCATTTACTAGATGGTTCTCAAGGCTAAGACCCATGTGAAATTAAACTGTTCTTCTGTCCCTCACAGGTAGAGATGACACCATAGGGTCCGAGTGCCCTCTGATAACAAATACAAGCTGTACATATTTCTCACATGATATAAAATATGCCTGGGACAAGCCCACTCCCCCAGTGGTCACCAAACACACAAAACAGTCTCTTGGGCTACAGTATCACTTTTGAGGAGACTTAGAAGTTGGATGTACATTTATATTTGTGCTGTTCGTGAGGTAATGCTGGCTAGTAAAAGTGGTACAGTAAAACATTCTAATGGGATTCAGTACAAAACATAAGGCTCAAGTGATGTCCGAGGCTCCAACTCTTGAGTTGAGAGGTTTAAATCCAAAAGTAAAAAGGAATTTTTCTCTTTTACTTTTTCCCTTTAGAAATTTGAAAATATATTAGAAATCAAAAACTTCAGTAAGTAAAAAGTGATCATAGAAAGAACAGGATAATTACATTCCTAGTGCAAGTAATCATTTCTTTACAAGGCTAACATGCCACCACCATTCAGCTTAAAAGAAAGTAGATCGTGGACTTTCTCATTAAACTGTCACAAGTCCTATACTACATGTTCTCTGATATCATAGGTGTACTGGGTTATAATGGATAGATTAACTGAAATCACATCTCAAAAATCTGATATACCGACAATCAACAGAGAAGTCAGCCCGTGTAAAAATTCGAGTGTAAATTCTGTAAACTGTTTCCTTAAGAGTAAAAAGGTACTACTTTCTGTATGGCATAATAATGCTTGGTGAATTGTTCTACTTGCCATTTTAATATTAAAAGAGTATCATATTAATATTAAACAGGTTGCCTAAGATCAGTCTGACATAAATATTATCAAGAGATTTAAATACGGTGACTAAGGCTCACTATACAGTAATCTTAATATATCTCATGAATCTCTCCAGGATGATAATCGTTTGAAGTAGTCGAGCTATCTAGAACTCATGTGCTTTTACCTTTTTTCCTCTGGTACTACTAGCTACTGAACCTATGGTCTGTGTTCTGAGCTACAACCTCAACTCTTTTTAAATTTTTTTAAATTTTGAAACAGGGTCTTCCTTAGTTACTGAGCTGCTTAGGTTGGGCTTGAACCTTTGATCCTCTGGCCTGAATGTCCCAGAGTGGTGCGATTACAAGCATCCGGATACCCAGCCTTTTTTCACTTTTTTTTAAAATCCAACTTTCTTCTGGAAAAGCACATGGTCTATCCACATTTGCTCTCTCTTCTCTCTACCCTTAGTCCCTAAATTGACTACCAATTTAGGTCTCTAAAAGTTATTTTCACTCAAAGGCTAAATGCATGCATTATAATTTTTAAAACAAAGCTCTAAAACATGCAAACATCTGAAATTGGGACGCAGCACACATACAGGTACACAGACATTGGACAATCCCCATATGTACCAACTGAGAAACAAAACCTGCCCCCCAACCCACAAAACAAAGCAAAGCAAGCACCCGCAGGGCATTCTGTAATTGCTACCAGCTTCCGGCAAGCTGAATTGATATTTGCAAGTCTTACTTTTTGGGACTGGGGTAGAACAGGTGAGTGACAGCAGTCACTGTCTAGAAGACTTTAATCCCCATGGCAACAAAACAAGTCATCAGGCTGGTCGTGGCCATTGAGACCTCCCCCTCACCTGCTCCCCTTCTCTCCTCTCTCCCCAGAAGAAGGCACTTCATGGAAACGTCTGGGAAAGCCCTTGGACTTTATTTTGTTACACCCTCTAAATGGACAAAAAACAAAAGAGAACAGGTGTACAGGACAGTATTTTCAATTGGCCACTGAGTTGCATACAATGCCCTCCCTCCCTCTAACACAGACATGCCCCCTCCCGGGCCTCAGGTGGGGCCGTTCTAAAACAGAAGCTCACAGCCAAGGTGGCTGGAAGGTCCTTATGCTGATATAGGGAGAGCAAACCTAACTGTGCTTGCTCTTCAAAGGTTGCCGTATGTCTCAGAGGGCCGCACACAGCTGCAACCTTGCACTCTGATCCCTGGTCTTCCACCTTTGGCAAAGAGGATGGCCTCAGGTATCATGGAGTTCAACACAATTTGGTGGGACCTACCTGGGCCCATGAGGGCCTCCCTTCTGCTATGTCTCTGAATTTGGTACCACGAGACAACACTGCAGTTTTATCTTTTCCCCACACATTCCTGTTGTCTCGGGACACCCACTTTCCTGATACACAGTGCAGACTGCAGGATACACAGAAGAACCGCCACAGGGAGAGAAGGCCAGAAATTGGCGCTCTATTAGTATAGATTAAATGTAAGCTGAGCATAGTCGTACACACCTGTAATCCCATCACTCTGGTAGGTTGAGGCAGGAGGAGCAAAGGTTTGAATGTACCCTGGGTAGATCAGTGATTTAGTGAGACCCTGTCTCAAAATAAAAAAATTAAAAGGGGCTAGCGGCATAGCACAGTGAGAAGGACTTGGGTTGTATCCCTAGTACCACCACCAAAACAGGAAAAAAATCCGATATCCGGTGTCCATTTACAATGTAAATAACCACAGCATCTTCGACTTGGCTGTGGACTCTCTATAGATATAATTTCATCAGAAGACACATCAAAGTGTCTATTTAATTATATTTGACCCCACCCACAAAACCAGTTGGGCCAACAGAATTCACACTCAAGTGATTGCCACTCATCGCAAACAGTGTTGCTGGAACAGGCAAGATGAACCCAGAACGGACTCGCTTCTCTTTGGGAAGCACTCAACTGGGAAGTGGGTAGTTCCACTCACCAGCCACTTCTTACTCTTTGGGCAGCTTTGCACTTGTAAGAATGAACATGTTCTCATTCTTGAGTGTTGGGGTTTTTCTTCCCCCTTCATACAAGCTTTCACTTACTTGTATATTGATAATTTCAAGGTGGGTATCGGGTAAAAGTGCTTGCACAGGAGCCAAAATCTGAAGAAGCCAGAACCCGGAACCAACAGGTGAGGGGGAAGGGACTGCTGTGGCTCTGAACTTCTCCTCTCCCTCTGTTGAGAACATCCTGGAACTACCACAACTGTCCTCCAAATGGCACAAATCTGCTGTGTGGCTAAGAACATTAATCTGTGTGTTGGAACGATTTTACAAATATCCGTAAAAACTTGAAATTTGCAGCTTCCTAAAATATTTAGACTTTTTCTCAACCCTTAGCCCTGCTCTGAATTCTGCCAGATTCACTCTTTCAGGAATTTTGGAGCGCAGCCGGCTAGCTCTGCCGTTTTTCCTCACACACAATCACAAGCGCTTAAAACTACTACCCTTAAGCTGACAGTGCTGTACAGGAAAGCAAATGCCATACAGTCAGTAACTGGTAACTCGAATAATCAGGAGGCTACCTGAGTACACCTACCCAGCCATCTGTCCTGGAGGAGAAGACATTGAATTTTTAGAACTTCAGAGAAGGACAGATACTACTAAGAATTCACCAAACAAGTTTCCTCCCCTAAAGATGCAGCTTGGTTTAAAAATGTCTGTCCACCACCTCCCTAATAGAATCAGTGCAGTCTTTGAAGTGCCGTGGAACTACCTTTTAAATGTGTACCCCTCCCTGCTTTTATCTGGTGACTATGTGGCAGCCTGTTCCAAGAGCTTTAGTTGGCAGCGCAGGGCCAACGTGACAGCAGGGGGCTGGTTACTATAACAACGGGCAGCTCTCCTGAATTCTGAAAGGACCCAAGTAGCCATTTGGGAAACCATTACTGAGCAAAAGTGAACTGGCACCAGTGGCATTAGCTGTCACGTGACCCAAATCTCCCTGTACAGCTGCATGGACAAGCAAAAGCAAAGGTCCCCAGCCTGAGAAACTGCAGGGCCCTCAAAAACTTCCCCATCCCCACTCTTTTTAGCATCTCAGAACAAGACAGTTTAACATCACGGTGTCACGGTAAACTCAAAACCTCTGAGACAAGCCATATTTTGGCATCGGGAAATGTGCGTTTGCTCTCCCCGCTGGTTTGACACACTGTCACAATGCCTGCAAGAGCTGGATGGTAAAAAATTATTCCTAATGATTAAAGAGAATTTTGAAATATGGTCACAGAGACAAGTTCCAGAAAGAGATGAGCTGCACAGGCAGTCAGCACTTTCAAAAGGAGAAAAATAAAAATGCCCAGAACACCTGTGGTCCAGGGAGTGCTCTGTCTGCAGGAAGGTGATCATACAAAGCCACCCAAAAGCACGAGTCAGGAGCTGGGATTTATGTAGCTGAGAATAGTTCTACATACATCTACCTTTTGATTTTCATTCTCTCAGCACAATAGGACACTGAATGCCTGGGACTGAACCCAGTGCCTTGGGACATGCAGAGTCTACGGGGAAGGAACCTCGATCCTACCCATGAAAGTAGCCTTGCTTTGCATGCAAGAAAGGCAGTTGAGGAGTCTGCCCCCTGGGGATAGTGTGTGCCACGATGGAGACGCAGTGCCCTCCTACACAGCTCCTCTGCCCAAGCATTCATCTTTAGCGCTGCCTGCCCCCGATCTGGCTTCTGTTCCCTTCCTCTGCACCCTGGCTGTGGTCAGCATCACTCCCAGAGCACACTGCTTCCTTTACCACCACTGCAGCCCAGGAGAGTGCAGATTCAGCTCCCTTCAGGGGCCAGGCAGGAACACCAGTGTGGGCCAAGAGTGGCCACTGGGGAAAAAAAGTGCCCCTTGCCAAGGGGCCCCACGGCCAGGTCTGGCCACCAAGAGTGCCACAGGGATTGAGCTCGATGCTGCAGATCCTCTGACTTACCACGAGAAACCAGACTGTGGGGTTCAGGTCAAATCTTCCTTTCAAAATCATTCCAACTTTCAGAAAGAGCTTGTCAGTAAAGCCCAACTGGCTTGGAGGCCAGTGGCTTGCAGTTTCTTACCCTTATTTGGGATCACCTTTGTTAACCTGTTCAGCTCCTCCACTAGGCCCTGAGTGTCTGTCAGGCAGGAATCCTGCCTTTTGGATGAGTGGCCAGGGCCTGGCACAAGCTAGATGCCTAAGAAGTGGTGAACAAAGAAAGACACGTGGGCCAGCCCCAAATGGTCTTAGGTCAACAATGCAAAGCCCCGGGTGGGAGAGGCTCAAAAACCGGGCAGCTATAGGGTCGCTCCTAGGCCGTCCCTCCTACCGGGACCTGTGGTGCCTCTTGGGACAAGTTAAGATGTGCTCCCTCTGCCTTGAGCACATTACATGGCTGCTGGAGGATTAAACAGTTGTATTAATTCAACCATTGTTGGCAGTCTTTGTTACCACCATGTCCTCTTTGCTATCCCTTCAGTCACTCACTGAGAAGTCATTCTTACTAAGCTGCTTGTGACCTTCCTGTGGTCACCTAATCTAAACCCAGTGACCAGCAAGCATTCGTGAAGTGTCAGCTGCCAGAGCAGCAGGTGCAGAGTGCTTGCCCAGGCTCCCTGCAGCTCTCAGCACCATTACTGCTCCTGTGGGGATACAGAGGGGTCTGCATTCCATGCGGTCAGTCGTCCCTCGATCAGAGAGGCCTGCTACCAAATGCCCACACTTGACTTCAGCACGCATGTTTGTTTGCCTGAGCTCCACTGCGCCAACACAAATCTCCTACACATTTGCGATTTGCATCCTTTCATATTTATTACACTCTGTCTCCCATCGCATATCAAGGGAAGAAAAAAACTGCAATGTCAACAAAACTCCCTTGTTTTCATGAACAGCATTCTTAGTGAGGAGGCACTGACAAATGGCAAAATTTCTGAAAGTCTAAAGATGGGACTCAGAATAAAAGAGAGACTGTTTTCTATCTGCATATGTGGTTGAATTGGCGTTGACTGATTTGACACCGAATTTACAGATACTCCATCACGTGCTCAAGATGGACATGGATTTACCAGACAAGAGCATGAAATCTTTCTTCGCTCAAACTTTAACAAACGTGGACTGGACGTTACAATCTCCACTTACATCGTTTCCAGTTCACTGTTCTGGTCCAGCGTCCTTGGATTAGCACAGAGCTATCAGTCACTGAAGTAAAGCTGTTTTAGACTTCTGGGAACTTCCTTTCTAAGTGAAAGGTGTGGTCAATAAAACATTAAATTTATTATTGAGCAAATCAGCCCTGATTATCTGGGACTAGGACAGAATAAATAGGTTTTCTTATTCAACATCAAAATCATGTCAGAGGAAAGGAAATCTACCTGAGCAGATAAATCATTACTCAGCTTCTGGAACACTTGAGCATACAGTTGTTTGCTGAAGTTTTCTTCCATCTGCTTTTGGCAATCCGAACCATAGGTTGGTTTCCATCTGGCCTCCTGAGCCAGCTGACCTAATTCCTTTCTCTGCAGTGACCTTTCCACATGCAAAATGCACTGTAAAGCTGGCTGTGGAAGGAGTAAATGCCTCTCTCCAGGCCTGGTAGTCCCTCATCTGAGATGAGATCATGGAAGCGGCCTGAGGTCAAACTGGCTGACTAGAAATCCATCACCCACCAAAGGAATATTGTGACTTAGGCATATCATGTAATCTTACTAGGCCTTAGTTTTCTAATCTGCAAAATTGACATAA
Source organism: Heterocephalus glaber (assembly GCF_053883595.1). Taxonomy (NCBI): domain Eukaryota; kingdom Metazoa; phylum Chordata; class Mammalia; order Rodentia; family Bathyergidae; genus Heterocephalus; species Heterocephalus glaber. The sequence continues at coordinate 96,287,904 of NW_028258315.1, read as the reverse complement.
TAACACTAATTACTTCCAAAGATCTGTGCACTGATCGAGTTAGGGAATAATCTGCTGAGAACGTATCTGGGATGATCAGCAAGTTTTTTGGCTGTGAGGGCCTTAAGCAATACAAATCCCTTGCAGGGATGAGACTCTGCTCGTGATAGAAAAGAGCTACCTTCAGTGCAACTTTCCACAGGAGCCTAGGAAAAACAAAACAAATTAAAAACATCTTTGCAATACTCTGGCCTCTCAGTCTGCACCAGTCCCCTGCTCAGGGCAGCTAAGCTCTTTTTCAGCATGGATAAGTGGCACCCTAGCACACTGACTGTACCTGGCACTCAGCTCCTCTTCTAGCATCTCCCTGAAATCATGCAAATCAAAAAGAAACTTTTCCCAAACTTGGCCTCTGTCTCAGTGGCAGCAGCTGTGCTGCTTCAACCCTTATCAGGAACATTAAGGCCCCATGAACAGCTTGTCTGGGTAGGGCAGGGATCCACAGCTCTTGGAAGGAGTTCTCTCTTCATTCCAGAGGTGTGTCATCACCATCGTCAGTAGTAAGGGCAAAGTGGCTCACTTCAAAATCTGCCGCACTGATTTCTGCTCTTTCACTTCCAGGAGCTCTGAACCATTTCTAATAGTTCTGAATCCTCTGCAGTAGATCTGAACCACGGCATGGCTGATAGGACTGCAGTCATTATGAGGCACACGAGAAGGTGCCATTTTCAAAAGAAGGCGAGTTACTAATACTGTTAGCTGATTTTATTTCTATTAGCTGCCTCACCATCCTCTGTCTCGTCCAAATCACTTTGCATCCATTTCTGTCTAGATCCACTGGGACTTCTGCATCGTTGCAGATTCTGGTTACTACATCTCTTCAAGGCAAAGTTTTGCAAGGACCACTGAAGAGAGAACCGGGCATCCTAATTATGTATCAGCTAAAAATATTAGAAAATAAATTTCTCCCTTTAGGCTCTCATTGCTGTGTAAAACTACCGCTCAAATCATCCTCAGTCTGACTGTGTATCGGAAGTCTATTCAGTCATACAGGTATCTGAGGTCTTTACCCATACTGCAGAGCTTTTGGCAAACCTGAAGAAATGAGACTAAGGATTGCCCTCCAAGGTGGGCCCCTTTGGAAACATACGCTAAGCACAATGTCAATGTTCCTAAATATTTAAGGGTACCCAAATGCTTTGCAAACAACCATGTTCCACCCTATCTCACCTTCTATCCTTGGGGCTGTGTGGCCACCTGTGGTTAGTGGTAAGTGAATGGAACCAAAGGTCGTACTTCTGGGCCCAGCAGATGACAGCTGAGTACCTGATCCATTTCTCTCTCTGCTGCAGCAATTTGGGACACAAATACTGCAGAGAGAGGAGCCACGTGGAGGACGGCCTAACCCTGTCAGACTTCATGTCAGTGCAAAAAGACTTTCGTGTGTTTAGGACACTGGTCAGCTGTGGCTAAAGCTCACTCGATACAGCCATCCCCGAATTATCAAGGCTAGCCACTGGGCTTCAGAGGTGTTTCCCTGAGCAGAGAAGGTCCCTGGGGCCACAGCTTTCACCTGTACACATATGTAGGCACATCCTCCTCTGGATCGCACCTTTCGCCCCATGGGGAGTGTCCCCCAAACCAACTTCAGTCACTTCATAGTCACCCTGTCCTTTTCGGACCCAAAGTGCTTCTCCTCAGTTGCTCAGCCTACACTTATACTACATTTAGCTCTACACAGATGACTTGTATGGATTAGAGGCTATGCTGTACAACAGGTCATTCAGAAGAATGAACTCTACAAGGAAAACCAAGTACTGTTTTATGCAAGGACAAATTAATGGAAACTGTGTACAGCTACACAATGCGATTACATTTAAGGGACAACATTTACTTAGATCTGTAATTTGGTCCTCATTATTAAATCTTCCTTTTAGGCACTCTAGGACGCAGGGTACAATTCCTCTTTTTGCCTGAGGTCAGATCTGCTCTAACTACAGCAAACACCTGCACGTGCACTGACCCCAGCCACCAGGACCAGCGTCTCCCCGTCTACCCAGAATCCTCACGTGGGCTCGGTGACACCTTTCGGAACTATATTTTGCAGCAGAAGAAAGTGAAGCCACGGAGGAGTCTTGTAAGGCAGTGCTTCTCATTCTGCTTGCCACTGTCGTCTCCCCTATGGCCCTTTGTAGACATTTTCTCCCGAATCGCCCAGTCCCAGTGCAATTTTAATACCATTAACACAAGTGTATCTGTGCATATACCAAATATGTACCTGTGCTTCACACACAAAGATATAAGGTTTTCCCCTTCCCAGAACCAATTTCCACCCTTTACGGGTGGCTGTGCCCTAGAAAGAATGCATGTATGCTGACCACAGTGGTGCAGGGTCCAGGCCAATGTTCCTACTGAACCAGAGCACAGCAGTCTCTCTCTGAGCTTTCCTGCACTTTTCATTCTTCCAATGTCTTTCATTCATTCAGGGCAAGGCACACGTCCCCTCAGGTGGGACCAGTGGACTCCTGATCTCGCCCTTGCTGTCTCACACTCTGCTCTAAACATCAGATCCTCCACAGTTTTCCCTGACCCCAACCTTGCAAGGCTGAGAGCCCAGCTGGAACTGAAACCTTATCCAACCATCTCCATTCTCTCTCTCTCGTTTTTTGCTACTGGGGATCAAACTCAGGACGTTGCACTTGTGAGGCAGGCACGCTGCCACTGAGCTAAATCCCCGGCCCTCCATTCCCTTTTATATTCACCCATCCGGCTCTTCCAATGGACTGAGGGACAAGGCGCTTCATCTCTGTCTCAGCAGCTCCTGCACAATGCATAGCAAGAAGGCCGAGTGCTGCCCATGTAGCAGGAACCTGAAATGGCCCATGCCCACCCGATAGTAGTAGCAGCTTTCTAGCTTCTAAAATCACAGGTCCCTCAGTGAAACCTTCTGCACTAGTCACCCTTCTGGGCCTTGATGGTCCCTTGGAAACTGCCCCTTGGCCAGCTTTCAGTCCACGGTTTTGATGGCAATGGCAATTACCCACTTCTGGACTCCACAATTACACAGAAGGCCCAGGTGTGACAAGCAAGTTCCAGCCCCTGGCCGCCAGAATACTCTGGGGATGGGTGAATGGCTTAAGTTAGTTATTAGAGAACACCATCCTAGGACTCAAGTGGAACTGTTAGGAAAGAAAAGCCCCTTTCCACAGGAATAGGTCAGAGACCACTGTGTAGAAGGAGGGGCTTGGCCTGAGAGGGACGCCTCCACACAGAGCGTGCCCCAGAGACGAACCACCCCAGCCCGGTCCTCCTGTCCTGCTTGCATCTTCTGAGTCCAGCTTGGCCCAATCCCCCTCAGATGTTCAGTTCTATAATCCACAGACATTTCCTCCCTCCTGCTTAAGGCAGTTTAAAATGGATTTCTGTCACCTGCCCAACACAGGGGTGACAATACTGCACACTGCCTGGCCTGCAAGAGGGATTTGACAAATGTGAGTTCCTTCTCTTCCCTGGTCAAGGTGCAGGTCACTGGAAAAGGGCAGTAACATCACCATCACCTGCCATACAGATTTGTGCGATGGTGCCGCTCATGTGCATGGCACTCACAATAGACCCCTGAGATTTAGCAAGTGCTAGCATTATCATACTGTGCATAGCTTTGGAAGAAGGGCAGAGACTCTGGGTGTAGTTTTCCACTAGTTCATGGACCTATAAAACACCAGTGTCAACAGGTCCGAGGGAACACACACAACCTGAAACGCTAGCTGTGAAGAACCAGTCCTTCGTGTGGCAGAGACTGCTGCCACAGTGAGCTGCTTTGAGCCTAGGGTGGCAGGCCTGCCACCTGAGGAAATGATCCAGGAGGCTTTGATCTGCCTCCATCCTCACTGTGCCTCACAAGGCAAAGAGAAGCACGTGCTCCAGCCTGAAGCCCTGGCCTCCCAAAGGGCACACACGTCTCCTCCGCACTTGCCACTTGTCTGTGTGCGCTCCCTTTGCTTCCTTTCACATTAATGACAAGAAAAAAGTTGGACAGAAAAAAGGCCCTTGTCCCCTCTGGGCTGTTCTCATGCTCAGCCAACTGATCAGCCTCACACGAACTCAATTTATTTTCTTCCTTCCGCAAGAATTTTCTTCTTTGTAGCTTTTTTTCTTTCTCCTCTGACATTAAGACTTTGGTAAAAACTCAAATCTAGACTCCACTAAATGAAGGCTAAAGCCCTTGTTACTTGACACCAAATTTGGGGGAAAAAGTGTATCATTATAAAAACATTTTTGGGACAAACTATTCCTGTATTTTCTGTTTGAGATTTTCAAAAACAAACAGTTGCCGTTTCTTCAAAGGAAAGAACATTTGAATGGTAGGGTGGTAAAGCTGTCTTTCCTATGGACAGAGACCTTTTCTACAAGAAGAACATAGGAAACGCTCACGTTTTAGCGGCCCGGCATCCATGCCCCATGGTCCTCCCCAGTCTCCATGATATGAACAGGAGCAGGCAGAAGGCCCGAGGTGGGCCGATCAGATGAAATCTGAGGTTTTGGCTAGAATTGCTTGGCACAAGTGCTTCCTAGGCTGGAATTGCTAATTCTGGGTCACTAATTGGCACAGAGCTGCAGGCCCTCTCTGCTCCTATGTGGGGAGTGAACGACTATCACTGCAGCCCTGCGCACAGCCCAGAGACTGGCAGGTGGTCCTTTGTGGCCTTGCACTCTGGGTGAAACTCACTTCAGCAGTCCCCAGCTTACCAGTGGGCTCCAGATACAGATCTTTAGCAAATCAGTTTCTCCTGGAGAAGGGATGACATGGATCTGAGTCTACGTTTGCAAGCTCGCCCCAAACACAAGGCACCTCACCCCCGGCTGCCCTTTGGCACAGTGGTCCTGCAGTTCCCTTCACACCCTGGCGGACCCCTTCTCACCTGGTCCCCCTCATCGTGCCGACTGAGAACAGACCCTAGAACACACAGTCCATCTGCCAGGACACACTGTGGCTCGCACCTGGAAAATACAGCTGCATCCACTCCACACCCACCACCCACGCGCCTGCCTCATCTGACGCATGGTCACTGCCTCCATTTACTTCACTTCAGAGGTCTCCCCGATGGCCTGCGCCCCTGCCCCTGCCCCGGCCCCTGCCTCAGGTGCTCTTCAGACTCTGTTTAACACAGCAGACAACTAAGGCTGAAGCCAGGTTCCAATACTCTTCTGCACTGAACCTCACTTCCCTTAGGGTGACAGGCAACGTGTTACAATGGCCCACGAGGCGATCTAGGACCTGAGCCTCCTCTGGCCCATCTCTCTCTCAGACACTCTTCTAGCACTTTCCCTCTGCACTCAGGTGCTCCAGCTGCACTCCTCACAGCTATTCCTGCAACGTGCCGGGCATGCTTTCTGCTCGGGCCTTTGCACTCGCTGTTTCCTTTGCTCCGGATGTGCCAACTGGGTGCCCGCAGGTCTCTGTTCACATGTCACTGCCCAGTGAGGCTCTCCTTGATGACCCTGAACACTCCAGCAGGTCCCTCCCCGGTCCAGATTGACTGTGTCCATAGTACACATAATGCCATCTTAGGAATTATGCTTTAGTCATTTGGCTTGTTTTTGCCTGTCTCCTCCATTAAAATGTAATCTCCACGAGAGCAGGAATTCATGTTTTGCTCACTTTGGTATCACGGGTACCTAGAGGACAACCTGGCACTCAGTAGTGGTTCAGATTTAACTGAATAAATGCAAAGAAGAGAGGGTGGGATTCTGGTGAAGCTTGGCAGAGAAAGGTCAGAAGCCTCCTTCCTTGCTCTGAGAGAAGAAGAGTCCTGAGTGCTCCAGCCCAGCTCATCTGAACAAACTTGCTGAGACTGTGTGGCTGAAAACACACACAACTTCTACACGGAGGGTGCAGGCCGGCTCCCAGGAGACGCGGAGAACCCTTTTGAGAACAGTGATAATGGGAGAACTTCTTAAAATCGGCCAATTTTATCTTGCAAGTATGAAAGGCTACATAATGTGCCAAATGTTTTCCTATCACCACATTTAATGTGCAGCAAAAAACGAAGAGAAAATTTTAAGATAAAGAGGAATTATTATGTAAATCCGACCAAAAAAAAACCACACTCTCTGAGAAAGTGGAAACGCTATAAAACTGAGTAACTCTTTGTGCAGGTTGAGCCACCAAAGTTCATATGGAAACAGGATGTGCATCCAGCAAAGAGCAGAGCTGGGATTTGAACTTGGGTCTCCTGATTCTTAAGGAAGACTCTTGGGCATTAAATTGCAGAAGCTCATCATAAATGTCTTGCCCTTGAAAGTGGCCCTAGCTCATGTCATCGTCCAGAGATAAGAGGGTCTCCCTGGTGATGCCACTGGACACACTCCGGCTGCCCCGAGGCTATCGGCTCCTCCCCAGGGAGCAACACCTGGGCATCGTCTCCCCCGCACCCAGGCAGCCCGGGCGCTGGGCGTACTCACCTCCAGTACACTAGCACAGCAATGAGAAGGATGAGGCACACGAAGGTCAAGGCTGAGACCACAATCAGAGGGATGATCCATTCCATCCTCCCTGGAGAAACACGGCTTATCATTCCAGAGGTGTTCTTTTCTGCTGCAGAGAGAAAACAGCTCAGTCAGAGGCTAGAGGGAGCGAAGCGTGGGAGCCAGAGACTGAGGGGGAGTTCAGAGTGGGTTCTAGAGCTCCGGACTGCTTGCTCCTGCTGCCCCGTGGCAGGTGGAGCAGCCAGCAGGCCTCTCCATGTCCTACTGTGTCCCAGCGCAAGTGTGGCCTCTTCTTAGCCTGCATTGTCTAATGGCCAGTGGGATGGATTTGCTCACCAGCTGAGGATGTTTTTGAAGAGAGCTGTGCAGAAGTCAGATGTCCAGCCGTACTCCAAGAATGTTACCAGCCCAGAGGGATGCCCTGAGGAAACGTGATTATGTCCCCAGAAGGGGCAGGGAGCTTCCTGTGTTCCCTAGAGCGAGGGCAGGAGAAGCAGCACGGCTTGTTTCATGAGGTAACCAAGTCGGCCACTGGGACTGCAGAGCCACTTACTCCTCCCATTTCCCTAACCTGCCCTTCTGATGGTGGCTACAAGTCCCTTCAGCTCTGGTACACAGCATAGTGGGCTGAACACCCAGTGTGAGTCTTCTTGCTCTCCTGCCAAGGTGGGCACAGGACTCACGCAAGGGCGCTGGCCACTCGTGCCATGGCATGTTCACCAGTGACACAGACTGAACCCCAGCACCTCCCAACAGGTGCACCCCAATGCTTCTGCCCAGCAGCTCCCCCTCCGTTCCCCAGAGTCTGCTTTTCCTCAAGTCTGGCTCTCCAGCACTTCTGTGCGTTGTCACCTGCCTTCAATCCTTCCAAAAGCTCCAAGATAACACAGGACAGGAAGCCATGCCTTACCCTCTTGCAGCACAGGTCTGCCTCAAGTTGCAGACAGTCTTGAGAGGGGTTGAGAGGGAACATTTACCAGCTTGTTCAGGATTCTCCCTGGTCAAGGAGAACCTCTTGCCCAGGCAGCTCCTTCTATCTCTCCAGGCCCTGAGGATCTTCAGAAGCCTCAGGAGCCTCAGCAGGAGATCCAAGGCTCCCCTGAGCTGTGTTGCAAATGCTGGGAAACCGCCAGGTGTCTGGAGTGAAGGCCAGGTGCGGGTGCTGGGGATGGGGCTGGGAGTAGCCCAGGGTCAGTGGAGAGAGGGAGAGTGAACCAGGACCCCAAGGAAGAGTCCCTTCAAAAGTCCAAAGCTGGCTTCAGGCTCACTGGTGTTCCGCCGGGATTCCAGCTGCTCTGTGAAACTGAGGCCAGTGCTCAGCAGCTTGGGGTGTCTCTGCAGGGTGGACTAACCACAGGGTTAATCAGGCTGGGTTTGCAAGGCAGAGTACGGGGGCTGGGCAGGAAAGAAAGTATCGTCCCTGGGAGCCGGTATTGAAAGAGACAAGACTCCCAAGACATGCAGAGGCACGCTATGCTGTGTCTCACTGATGTCCGCTAGTGTCATTTGCATCCGACACCTCCAGGGTTTCTGGTGCAGACCCATGAAGCAGGTGGCACGATTTATCCTCAGCTCACGGGGAAGAATGCGCAGGCAGGCAGGTGAAGCACACTGATTAAATACCACCATAGAGACCCCACCATTTACAAAATGCCTCACTATCCTTGCTGGCGTATTTCTGCCCATTTTCCCCATAGCACAGGTGCCTGCCAGGTGGGCTGTGCCAGGATGGGCCTCAGCACACCACACAGGACCACCCTATGCCCACCGAAAGGAAGAGAGGCGGCCCCAGAACAGGTCATCCGAATACAGTGAATGTGGCCACCTAGGGAAGCATGATGTGGATGCTTGGGGCTCCACAGCGTGGCCCCCAGAAGTGATGTTCAGAGCAGGATCTGCAGGAGGCAGGGGAGCTCACCAGGCAAGTGCAGGGGCGGAAGCATGCTCTGGACAGACACCATGCCGCTGGTGGGAGTACAAGAGCAACAGGAAGGAGGAGTCAGAGGGCAAAGGAGAAGCTAGCTCAGCTGAGGCCCCTGTAGGGTGAATTAGGCTCGGGGTTTTAGTCCTACAGATGCTGGAAGTAGGGCAGGTGAGGCGCCAGGGCAGATACACATCAGATGTGCACTCACTCTCCCCTCCACGTGATGTGTACATTGCAAAGCAAGGGGGACCAGCCAGAGAAACCAGCAAGAGATCCTGTTAATGGAAAAAATGTCAGGAGGGCTCACCGTCCAGGCCACCTGTGCAATTAACTCAGCATTTACCCTGGGACACCCTCAGGTACAGGGAACGTCCAGTGTCTCAATTCTCTTCTGCCTGCACTCTACAGACACGGGTTCTTGCCTGTGCTGCACATGGCAGGCAGACATGGGAGGAGGACGCTCATCCTAAATGGCTGGAGAGGACTCTCGGCCACACTAGTCCTCACACATTACTGAACAGCCACAGATACCAGCTCCATGCTGTGTCTACATCCTGACACAGTAAGACCATCCCAGGATATCTGGGCCTTCAGAAGGGGTCAGCAGCAGCACTCTCTGTGAAGGCCAATGGCACCTCACATTGTCCCTAAGTCACGCGCACATCTCTGTGGTGGCACTTCGTTCTGTCCCTCCCTCCCCCTCCACCAAGTGAGTATTCAAAGTTTTCTTCAGACTCTCAGGGAGGCCCAGGGCCAGAGAAGACAGTCACCGCCAACAGGGACAGCCCACTGTGCTCACTGCCAGAGGAGAAAATGTTGTATGTGTGGGATCAGGGCCTTGAACTCACAGCCAGCCGGGGGCAGGGCTACGCTGACTCAGGCTGCACATCTCAGTGCATGGTGCTGTGTGACCCAGTTTTCGGGGAGCTTCTCAGGAGGGGTCTCGGCACTGACTGAAATCCTGGAGGAGACAGAGTCCAAGGGGCAGTGTCTGCTGAGGACACCTCTGGAAATGACTGCATCTGCTCAGGTCTTTTACAGAAAGCACAAGCACAAGGAGGCATTTCCACGTGGGGCACAAGAAGGTGGATTTTGGTTCAAATCCACAGAATTTGTCTTCGTGATACTATGGGACTGGATCCCTGACTCCAGGTGACACTTGAAATCTGCTCCTGCCACTGTCCTAGGAGCTACTCAGGCCTCAGGCTGACCCTGAGTTCCCACACAGGAAGTGCAATGCCTGCCAACCACCATGCATGGGGTCCTCCTGCCCTCCTGTGTTGCAGCCCCATCCATCCAACGGAGGACCAGGCCAGGCCTGGCCACTTCCCTGCCTCCTCCCCTGGTGCCCTGCTGCCAGGAGTGGACCCCTCATCCCCGTTCTCCTGGTGCCCTGGCTCTGTGCATCTCTGCAGGGCAGGGTACAGCTGAGATCATAGGTTCCAATCCTGCTCTGGTACTTTCTGCATGATCTTCAGCCATACCTTAAACCACCTTAAGCCTGGAGTTCTCACTCTTTAAAATGGCAGCCTTGGAACAGTTCAATGAGGAGATGCATGTGGAAGGCTTCACGGTGTGCCTGGCAGCAGGCAAAAACTGAGTAGACTGCTCATCAGCACACCCATGGCCGTCATCATCTAGTATCTCGCTGCATGCAGCACAACTGTAGCCGCACCCTTGTTGTTGCTGTAGGCCCCTGCGCAGGCCCAATCTCTGTCTGTGTGTAGGAGATGAATAATACAGCTCTGTCTCCTACTAGCTGTGAAAGTCTGGGTAAGTGGCCTAACTTTCGGGGCTCAGGTTCCCCCTCTGTAAATCCAGATACCGCGGTACCTCTGCCCCTTAACTTCATCACTTCTCTGTCCTGGTCTCAGCTGACTTGGGTGACAACAGCTGCTTGTGGCAGGTGAGGACCAAATGAGTCGTGCATAGACAGAGTTTACAATGCTGCCTGGCGTTGATCCGCACCTGGCCAGTTTTCGTTGTTGTGATTCTCTTCGCTGCCATCCCTGCCAGCTTCATTGCTACCAACACCCCTGCCACCCGCAGCAGCTCATCCTCGCCATCATTCATCACCACTCTCTTCTCCATCAGACTCGCGGCAGAGCGCCAGTGCCCGTGAGTGCTCCGAGTGCCTGGTGCCTCCCGAGTCCTCCATGTGACATCGGAGTGTGTAAGGGACAGGCACGTGAAGCTGGGCTCAGGGGGAGACCACCACACACTTCTGATGTCCTCAAGAAACACACGTGTCCTACTGCTCAACGTGCTCAGTGGCCCCCAAGAAAACAGCAGACTGCTAGGAATGGCAGGGTTCTCTGGGCACACAGCACACCACAGACCTGCGCCCCAGACCCTAGTGCCCTCCCGTGCTGACGCACATGCGAGAGGACACCCCAGAGGGTGTCTGAGGCCACAGATGGCACCAAACACCGTAGGAGCTTTTCCCTATACTCACATACCTAAGTTTAATTTCCAAATGGATACAGTAGAATAAAAGAACAAAAGACCAACATACTAGAACAAATGCTCAGTGCATGTGGTCTCTCTCAAAAGCGTGTGCTGTACTGTACATCTTAGCAATCTCGGCATATAATTTTTCTCTCTTGTTAGGTAGAGAACTTTTACCTTTTCACATAATGGAAGCACTTTATGGCTTCTCTGTGGCGTATCTGAATTGAGAGCATCGTGATTCCTGTGCTCTGGGGCCACTACTAAGTACAATTGGGTTGTTCGGACCCCAGCATTACCTGAAGCCGTGAGTCTGATATCTGCCACAGCTACCAAGGACTGGGGAAGTGGTGGGCAGTGTACACGGCGTGGATGTGCTGGAAAAGTGGAAATTCTCATCCTCAGCAGGATGGAGCAAGTCTGTGTGACAGTTCTTCTCCTCAGTCCTGTCTACTCAGAATGGCGCACAACTGGAAGCTATTTATTTCTAGAATGTCCCACTTAACATTTCCGGACTTCAGCTGGCTGTGGGTCATTGAAACTGAGGAAAGTGCCTGTCTCTGCCTCTGATCCCTCCTCCACAAAAGCAACAATCTTGAGGGAACCATGAGAGTTAATGAGGTAATCTATGTGACGGCAACCTAATCTGCAGCGCCAGATGCAATATGAAGTCACGGAGCCTCTTGTTCAAAAACTGTTAAATAGTACTGTAGCAAGGGTGGCGAAGCACACCTGGAATCCCAGCACTCTGGGAGGCAGAGGCAGGAGGGTCACAACTTCAAGCCCAGACCTGGCGACTTAGTGACACAGTAAGACCCTGTCTCAACGTTTAGAAAATTACTAAAACGTTTCAAGAAGGGGATAGTGTAACATGGGGGTAGGCAGTGTTGCCTGTCTGGGTTGCACCCTCAGGAAGCTGCTCCTGTTCAGTGGGGCATTACCCATACTACCCGACACAGGGGAGGGGCCAGGCAGTGTTTACTGCTCTCCTCCCAGGAAGCTGAGCAGTGGTGCGCACAGTGTAATAAACCAGGCACCCGCCCCCGGGAGGACAGGTGCCACCTGGTACACACTGCTCCCCCACGGACGTGATGGGCCCTGAATGGCTATCAGAATGCCACGAGAGGCCATCTGGGGCCCGACTCATCGCTGTCCTTGGGACCTCACTGTCCCACGCAGGGTCCAGCAGCCTGGCTTCCCAGGTCTTGCAGGGCTCAGTGTCCTCCACAGTGCCAGGAGCTCTGGGTTACCGCAGCTCTGCTCACCCAGAAGCAAGAGCGTCCTGGCAGGGAGGGCATCCCACTCTTGCCGCCATGGCTGTGAACGAGCTGCTCCACAGACTGGATTGGCTGAGCCCCCTCCCTCCCTTCCCTGGGAATTAATTTTAAATTGTGACCTACCTGCCAGCATTTAAACAAGAGTCGACACACAAAGCTGCAGTGGAAGCTTCCACTGGACATGCTGAAGGTGGCAAACAGAGGCTGGAGTTCCACGTGGCGCACAAGCAGCCTGGCACCAGGCAGCATGCGCCCTTCGCGTAGGGTGCGCCACCTTGCCACAGTCCTCGGGGCTCACCAGCATCACACTGCACATCTGCTCTCCTCATCTCTCATGCCTCCTGCCCACTTGCTTCAGCCAGCCAGTCTCTCTCTGCAGAATGGCACTCCACCCGGTGAACTAGAGAACCCTAACGGTAACCCTTCCTCCCATCCATGCATCCAATCATCCATCCGTCCATCCGTCCATCTGTACTGGGGATCGATCCCGGGATGCTCTACCACTGACCCACAGCCTCAGCCCTTTAAAAACAAAATTTAAAAAAATGAGACAGGGTCTTTGCTATGTTACACATTTGAATTTGTGATCCTCCCGCCTCAGCCTGCCCCGGGCTGAGATTACAGGTGCGTGTCACTGTTCCTGGCTTCCTCGACTTACTTTTCAAGAAACTTGACTTTTCTACTAATTAGAAATCAACCGTGCCGCCGCTCTGCCTCTATAACACAGTCCATTCGGTTATCCCTGGATACCTCCGCACTCCTCCCCACATGGACGGGGGTGCAAAGCACATCTGCTCCCAGGGTCAGGAGCTGGGCAGCAGCCTGGGCCCAGTCACAAAATCTGTGCAGGCCTCAGAACTACCTTCACGGGAAGCATGGGGCATGACGGTCACCAGCTCTCTCTGAGTGGTGCAGGGAGGCCAGGAAGGCTCAGCCACCTCCCTGCCTCCACTCCTCCTCCTCCCAGTTTCCATTCCCACATCTAGCAGCGTCTGAGTAAAGCACTTCCATTCTGCTTCTTAAAAAATGTTAGAAAAAAAGAAAAGAAAAACAGTTTTCAGTGGCATATGTCATCACTGAATTAATGCTGTTTGCCTTTTTCTGGCTTGGCTCTCATCCCAGTAGAAGCAAATAAGAACGGAGCACAATGTACTATAAATGCCGCATGCAGCCATGTATCAGATGGACCGAGCCAAAGGGCTTCACGCCCCGAAGTGCAGGCTCGGCCCCGGCCATGGGACAAAACCTCTGCATCATCAAGACTCAACTAGAGTGGCCGGAGAGGGCACGCTCAGGAGTCTGGGAGGCAGAGAGAGAGGACCGCTTGCACACCATACGTTTATAGCCTGTCTGCATCCCGGGAAATTTTACTACAGTAAATAAATACCCCACTTAGGAACGAGTTCTGCTCTGGGAGAACAATCGGAGTTTGGATCCGTCCCTAAGTCCAACAAAGTGAGTCTCATATGCAGTTACACAATGTAAAGCATAAAAACACCCGACACACACACAACAGTACAGTGAGTCCCCAAATGTACTGTGCTACTCTACACTAAGGCACTGTCCAGTAAGCACATGGCAGCACAACTGTGACAGTGTCCAGCAGACCTGTGAACTGCTTCTGAGATCTGTTCCATCTACGAGTGTTCCTGATGTGAGGTCGGTTCATATCTCTGAAAGTTCACAACAGGAATGTTTGTAGGGGACTTAACTGCACTCATTAATAGTAACCACTCACTCTCAAGTAAGGTGGCTGCTTTCCCTCCAGTTGTGATTAAAAAAACATGTAGTGGAAAATGTACCATCTTAGCCATTTCTAAGCATACAGTTTAGCACTCACTGTTAAGTGTATTTACACTTGGTTGGTGGGCAACCAATCTTGAGAACCTTCTCATCTTACTAAATGGAAACTCTGCACTCATTAAATCACAACTCTTCATGCTCTGCCCCCGGCCCCTGGTAACCTTCAGTGTTTCTATAGGCTGAACCCTGCATCTCAGTACCTTCTGTGAGTGCAGTCAGACAGCATCTGTCCTTCTGCACGTGGCCTGTCCCATAGCATAATGTGGCTCCCAGACCGCTTCACGTACACCCCAGTCCTAACCTCCCAGACTGCCAGCATCAGTGCGAGATCATGTGTTTCTGAAATCACCAGGGTCCAAGCACGCACTGCCTTTCCTCACATCGCCTGGTTTTCCCTCAGCGATGCCCAATCTGTCCCATTCAAAGATCGCTTGGGGGGACAGGAACTTCCAAGGACCCAGATACTTCCTGGGAGGAAATGACAGTGTATTCTGTAGTGCCCAGAAGGCACTTCTCAAATAGCAAAGGAGTTTTACCCAGCCCTTTGGAGTCAATGTAAAAATATAACCTGCTTGGTCACTTAAACACTAGTCCTTTTTTGAAAGAGACCAGATACTGATTGAAATCATTTTCACTAAATGTGCGGAGTCAAAAATGTGAAACAGATTTAAGCAAGTGTATATCCGAGCCCTGAAAACTCAATCAGCGCTAACATTAAAAGGGTGTTTATTTCAATTAAAATAATGAATACCAAGCTGGAGGAGGTAGATGGGGGCAGGATGAGTTGGATAAAGTGGAGCGAGACCTTGGGCATCAGGACTGATGCGGGTTTGCTGATTTCACGCCCAAGGTATTTCCACCCGTCTGTCTGCTTAAGCAGAAGGATTGGCCAACACCAACTCTGGACCAAGTCAGGCCCGCAGTTTCTGTAAACAAGGTCTGTTGGTGTCTAAGCACATTTACACGTTTCCATATTACCGAGGTGTCTTTTGTGCTGTAAGCCAGAACTGGGGTGGTAAGTGAGACCCATGACCTGCAAAGCTGAAAATATTTACCATCTGACCTTTGCTGAAAAGGTTTGCTGACTCGGGGCTTAAAGGATCCCACTACCACCTTCCAAGGTAAACTTTCAACTTGGAAGGAAGGCTCTCTCTGGCCTAAGGAAGAAGAGGACCTTGCTGCTGAGCTGAAGTGGGGACGCTCTGACTCATGAGGGACAGGGATGAACGGGTGCTCCAGGAAGTCGATTTTCATAGCAGCGGACTAGGACTGGTCTAGCCGTGTGCTTTAACTTCCATGGGGGCCTTCTCATAGCTGCCATTGTTACGATGTGGCATGTGGGCTGCCGACAATCCCTCCTTTCCGTCACCCACAAAAAGGGCGACTGTGTTTATTCCCATCACCTTCTGCCCTGATTAAAGAGCTACTGTCATCTCCACTCTGCAGATGAGGGCACTGAGCAAGACCTGGTCTGAGAACCGGGAGTGAATGGGCACCAGCCTTACTGAGCTGATCTGATTCCAAAAGCCACTCTTGCCAAGGCTGCCAAATGCTGTCTGACACCTGCAGGGCAGACGCTGGAGACCCATATGCCCCATTCCTGGAGCTGAGTATCCCCACGGCTTACCCTGTTTCTGCCCCGGTCTCCCTGGATCTGCAGTCTTACTCCAGCAGCAATAACTCCCTGTCACTTATCTGGAGCAGTTGTGGACCCTACTCCTAGCAGCTGTATATTCCAGGAGTGTGGCCAAAGGGATATCTGAGAAGCAGGCTGACAACATTACTCTGTTAAGGGTCCTCAGTCCAAAGGTCAGACCATGCAAGCCCAAAGATCAATTCCAAGTCCACCCCTGCTCCTCAGAGAAAACACTACTGCTCCTAACGGGGAGCAGTGAGTCCACCTCCACCTCCCCTAAATGTCTCCATGCAGAGGACCAGTGAGCTTTCAAAAACGTCAGACGAGTAACTTCCCCTGCTACAATCCACCACTGGATTCCCATTTCAAGCAGTCAAGTCCACAGCAAGGCCAACTGACTCCTTCCTTATCTGAACTCTGCCAGTCTCGCACTCCATGGTCCAAGTACACTGGCCTACTGAAAGCAGCTGAATGGTCCCAGATTCATCCCCGGTTTAGGGTCTCCACTACTGCTGCTCCTGCACCCTTGAATGCACCTGTCAGTGTCTCTATGTGGCTAGTTCCTCACCGCTTGGGTCTCTGTTCAAAAGTCATCCTGAATACTCAGTGCTGCACGAGACCCTCCCCAACTTTACCAATGAACATTACATTTATAGCCAAGTTTACTAGGATATTCTCAGACGCCCTCACTAAAATACAACCCCGGAAAATAGAAGCCTTTCCTGATCTACGTGCTATTCCCAAAGTCTAGTCCTCTGCCTGGTGTGCAGCATAGCACTTCTTTAATAGCCTCAAATGCAAGAAATTCAACTTGTTGACAGCGTCCCCCACACGAAATGCCATGTCCATACAGGAATTGCTTCACAGCTGTCCTCATATTTCCTTCACTCAATTCCACAGAAGGCTACTGTGGACCTCTCCACATAACTCCACCCGAGACTGAGAAACACCCATAGGAGACCCCTACTTAAAAAAATAGTTCATATCAGCTTTAAGGGGAAAGTAATTCAAAACATGAAAATTTATTCTAAGTTGTATCTTAACATACGAGATCTCAGCTTTAGATGAATTTTAATGTTTACAAGTGCAAAAGCAAATAAATATTTACCAGTTGCCTTTTTCTTGCACTCTTATAACTCCACAACAGCTTAAAAAAATTGTTGCTAAACATCTCGTAGGCTGGCAAAATGAAGAATTTCTTATTAAGAAAACCCCTCCCAACAGTAACAACCCTTCATGCTATGGCTCCCTCGTGGAAGCTCTCAGGAGGGTTCATTAAGATTGGAGCACACGAGAAGCAGAGAAAGCACTGCTACCATGGAAGAGACAGGAGCCCGCCTCGCGACGGCCAGACCCACCCTGTCCACATCCCATCACCTGGACGCTGGGCAGGGCACACGACCCAGAGCAGCTCTGGGACAGAGGACCACATTTCTCCGGCTAGGACCGTGCACTAATACGAGCTCCCCAGACAGAAACCCTTAGGCTTCATCGTAAATGCCACTTCTCCAGAGCGGCCTTCCCGAGCTAAAGGCGGCCCCTGTCCTCTTGGACAGCTTCCGGTTCATTTGTTCTATTCCCATTTCACCTCCAAAAAGGAGTCAGGTGGTTTTGGGGTTTGCCAGCTCACCACCTACATGGCTGCTCTGGGCTGTGCCTGCTTCCTAACTTCCTGCATGTGCTCTAGCTGCTCACTGTCTAGCTCCCGTCTGCTCCCCCTGAGACAGTGAGGCAGGCACTGCCCTCCCTGGGCCTCAGCCGACCCAGGGCCCAGTATGTCAGTGGGGCCGCTGTACCACCGATCACAGACTGAGATCTGAATGAGCGAACTGCAGATGGACGTCCTTTTGCTTCAGTTCCAAGAATACTGGCGACTTTCTGAGACTTCGAGCCCTACCCCAACTTCTTTCTCTTCTTTGGTGTTCTGCAGGGCTAGAGAGTGAACCTAGGGCCTTCACACTGGGCTACATTCCCACTCCTCCGTTTTCTCCAGAGACAGTCTCCAATTTGTAATTTCCTGTCTCAGCTTCCCAGAGTGCTGGGGTTACAGCTGTCTGCCGGGCCCCTGCCTCCCACTCCTAGAGGATGGCTCATATTTCTCACAGCAGCATGGAACCCGCAGGAGGGCCAGCACCACTTACCTGGATTAACAGTGATGAATCTGCTGTCCTCGGAAAATCGGTCCCGGGACGTAGGCTTCTTCGATGGCACCCCGGGCCTCTTGGGATCCCTGGCTGCATAATGCTCCTCTGTGGCTGTGGGGGGCACTTGGGTGGAGGGGACCACGTCAGAGTCTGGGCCAGCCTGGTGCGTGGGGGTGGCAGTGTGGTCCTGCCCGTGCCCAGATATAGTCTGATGGCCGCCCTCCTCCGCAGTCCTGTTGGGGGCTGATGGGGCTGGGGTGGGTGTGGTCCGGTCACCCTCCTCAGTGCTGCTGTGGGTCGCCACGCTCTTCTCCTTCTTCTCAGAGTCCTTCTCCCCCTCCTCTTCGTGCTCCCGCTCGCCATCCTCGCTCTCGCTCTTCTCGTCCTTCTCTCCTTCCTCTGCTCCCTCGCCGTCCTTGGTTGGGGCCGTGTCACCATCTGGCCCCGGGGACGCCAAGGCCTCCGTGGTGGCCAGGATCGGCCTCCCTGCCTGCTTGCTGGCCGAGGCGGCCGTGGGGAGGCGCGTGGGCCACACGGTGCTGGGGAAGGAGGAGATGCCGCCGCCTCCGAACCCCAGGCCTGCCAGGAGTGTGCTGGTGACCACGGAGGCTACTGTGGCCTGGCTGCCGCTGGAGGAGGGGCCCATCCCCGTTGCCATGGAAACAAAGGAGAAAGGGATGCCAGAGGATGTCCAGGTGGAAGACCCCGAGCTGATGGGGGCCATGTCTGCTGAAGAGGCAGGAGATGCTGTGGGCTGAAAGGGTCACCCGAGGGTGCAGAAGGGGCAGAAGGACAAAGCACAGCAGCGTCAGCAATCAGGACTGGGAACGGAGCCCTCGCCTGTCACACCTCCGAGTTTCGTCCATCTAAACTGCAGGCTTTCCTAGACCATGGTGCACAGCCTGACCACTGGAGACCAGCCCTTACTTTAACAGTTTCATAGCTACTTGGACACGTTACAAAGTCTACCTAGCGTACCAAACACAGCTTTTCACGCATAGTGCTCAGGATGAGGCTAATGACCAAAAAGAGAGAGAAAAAAGTCAGTAGCGTTACAGTTGGCTTAAAGACCCAGAAGGAGGCAGTGGTATTCTGGGGACGGCAGTCACTCAGTCCACTGTTCTTCAGGGAGTGGGCTTTGAGGTCGAACCTGGGCACTTCGGGCGAAAGCACAGCTCTGAGATTCTCTGCAAAGGCCCTGCAATTGGGTCCAACCTCACAGTCTCACAGTGAGGCAACAGAAGGACAGGGAAGGACAGTGGCTGGCCCCAGTCTGCAGCAGCAGGGCAGATACAAGAGCTGCACTCTCCGACCACAGTGCCATGCACTCTGGGTTTATCCCGAGAACCTATGCTCAGGAAGCAACAGCAAGCAGTCCTTGGAACCAGGGCCACCCCGTCCCAGGACTGCCTCTGCTGTCCTCGAGGCAGGCACACATCGCCCCAGTTTCCAGATGAGGAGACCACTAGGAAGGTCCAGAGGCAGGACTGCCTGTGTGCAGCCTCAGCACTCTCCCACTAGACTGGCCGGGGCTCCATTGTGGGGTTCCATTCGGATAAAACACAGTAGCCACAACTTGGGTTTCCTAATATCAAGTGTTACACTGAGAACTTGCTACTCTGAGGGTGACTGTGTTAGGTCGAGTTCTGAGCCAGCGTTGCAGATCATCAGGCACTCCACCCAGGGAAGTCCAGCCACCTGGCTGAGGGGACGGACCCTCATGTGCTCTCGGGGCGATGTGGCACACGACTTACCCTCACTGAGCCATGCTGCCCTGTCTGTGAAGTGAGAAGCACAGTCACACTGACTTTCTAGGCTCTTCACGGCAGGAAATAAAATAGGATGTAGCCCAGATCCAGAAAGTGAGTAGCACAGTGAGTTTCAGGCTATGACTGTTATCTCCTCCACTGGAATTAGTACTGTGATTATTAGTTGTACCGGGAATGGGAAAACTGAGCTGTCCATTCAGGCTCCAGATATATGCAGATCTACATAACTTTTGGCTTGTAACAACAACATCTGAATTATAGCATATGCCAAATGAAACTGCTAAGAATAGATTTACCTCCTTGCCCCCTGTATCATCTGACCACAGAATCGTAATAATTACAGATCTCAAAGATTTATATGTCTAAAACATGTACAGTACGTGGCTACTGTTGTGCAGTTTGTTTTGGGAACATACTGAATGAGTTTTTCTCTAGCTTAACTGCTTCCCATGAAGCAGTTCAACAACATTATACTGCCACCTGGTGGTAATGGGCTTAACTGCATGCAGACTCAAGACCAGCCAAGACACAGCAACTGTGGTTCATACTCACCACTCCTGTTTTCACGATTCTGGTCCCTTGGAATATTCGGGTGGTGTTAGCTGAGAAATAAAGAGATTACAGGATAAACAATACGCCAGTGTTTAGGCTGTGCTTCCAACAAAGCTGTACTTATGGACACAAATTGAAACTACATAGAATTTCTAAGGTCACAAAATATTTTCCTGCACATTTTTTCAAACCATTTTAAAAGATGAAAGCGCTTTCTAGCTTGTGGTCCGACAAAAACATGCAGAGAACTAGAGCTGCAGTTTGCTGTACCCTATCTAAAGCTATGAAGTTAACATTTTAAAAAATCTTGGTCATCACTTCTTGGATCATCTCTTTAGTGATTCTAATACACACTTTAACTTACTGTGGTTTATCTTAAATTAGTACTTTTACCACGTCTCAAGAATATAAGAACTGTATGGTAATTGAAGCTGTGCCGGCTGCCTCAGCTTTTGTGTATTGTCCTATATTCTGCTTCTATTTGTGCTTTACAATCCTCTGACCTGCGGACACCATTAGTTTTATATGGTCGTATAATTGTATATTAACCGCATCTCACCTTCTTGGTGTTCACTCCTTCCTGCAATTCTGTTTCCCCATATTCTTAGAAATGTTAAAAGCGGTTTCAAATTGCAGTAGGGCACAGCTAACACAAATGCATCATCCCAACCATTTTGAGACGCATATTTTTGTAGTAGTGAAGGATATCCACCATCTATCTCCAAGACTTCAACCTGCAAAACTGAAACTCTGTATATTTTAAATAGCAACACATTTTCTCCTACACCTACCCTGGCAACCATCATTCTGCTTTCTATTTCTATGAATTTTAACTACTCTAGATACCTCAAGGAACTGCAATTATGCATATTCAGGCTTTTGTGATTGGCTTCTTTGGTGTAGCAGAATGTCCTCAAGGGTCATCCATGTCATATAGCAAGTGCTAGAGTTTCCTTACCATGTGAGGCTAAATAATATTTCACTGTACGTTATCTATCACTTTTCTTTATCGATTCATGGGTCAATGGCCATGTGGGTTGCTTCTACCTTTGGGTTATTGCAAATAATGCATAAAAATATAACTTTCCGAAGAAACCAAATCTGTTCTTTGTGGTTACTTAAAAAATAGTGCTACAGAACCTGAACACTTATGTCCTACATATATGGCCCTAAGAAATTAGCAAAAAGTAAAAATAAAAAAGCCAGGCTAATTACCAAAACACGTAATGCTTGTACCTGGTATGCTTTTTACATGAACTAGAAATGTTAAGTGACCTACCTATATTTTTGTTTGTCCCGCAAGTTTTTTTAACTGAATTTTCTCCCAACATTGTAAATAGTAGCTTTCACCTAAGACTCCTGCTATAATTGCTCTCATCACAACCAGCAAAGGAAGGCAGATATACTTACTGTCATCCCATGGTACATAAATACTGTTGTGTTATAACATGCTCAATATCCCATGTAGATTCTTCATGCTCCCAAATCAGATATCAATGTATTATCATTAACAAACCTATTGTGAAAAAAGCTACTGTGCAATTTTCTAAACTCTTTTGTTTACTTTTAAAACTTAAGTTCTCCATACTCTTAAGTGAATAGGACACACGTGTAAATACCGAATAGTTTCTCTAGTGTGAGAAACTGAAAGTGTAAATAAGGATTAAAATGATTAAAACAAATAATTGATAATTTGAAATATGAAGAAATGGTCAAAAGGGGTAGAGGAAGTGGGAGGGGAAGGGGAAAGGAAAGAAGGGAAAGGAAAAATTGTGACAAAAGGAAATGGAAACAAAGTCTTTGTAAACAGGGAAGGGCGCACAGGGAATGGGGAAAAAATAAGAACCGAGATACACGTCCTGTACAGGTGCAAGCACCCAATGAAAAATGTGAATGTATTGTATACCTGAAATGTACCGATAAAAGAATTTAAGCAAAAAAACAAAAACACCTGAAGTCCTCACAGTTGACCAGTTTGTACACTGGCCGCTCCTGCTCAGAAGCACCCACCTGCCTCAGCAAGCAGGCCAATGAGCTTCCTTGACTAAGACTTCGGCTTGGCAATGCTCATGTGGTAACCCGAGGAAAATGCTGGGGGCCTTGTGGGGGGGGGCTGAAGACAGGACCTTGCTCCTCTATCAGCCTTAGGGAGAAATGCCACCAGCACACAGAACTCGTGCCTACCTCTGAGCAGGAAAGTCAGCAGAAAAAGGAGACGCTGGCCATTTTCAATAAGTCACTGGGATCTGGCATTTACAAGACACTCCGCTTTGAATTTATAGCAGGCAGGGCTTTTTGAATTACATTATATTACAAACATTTAATTTTTCAAAGTCCATGCAGAAGCCAGGCAGGTCCAGCGCTATTAATCAGGAGAGGAAGCACTGCAGATTCCAGCTCTGGATCGGACCCCAGGAGGCCCAATCACGACTCATGTGCCCAAAGGCCACAGGGAGCTCCCAGTCTTGGGCCCTTCTCCCTCCCCTCTGCTCACAGACCTGGCCTTGGCCCTTGGGCCCACCTGGGCACAGGGACAGGGACTAATGCATTCAGGACAGCTGGACACACCCAGTGCTTTCTTCATGAAAAACATGGAGCTATGCTCATTTCAGTTTGGTTCAACGGAAGGGTGAGATCATTAACAATGAATTATTTACCTGCAAAATTTTCAAGTCACAAGGGACCCTTGGAACAAATCTAGGATGGAGGGCTTCTTATCCTGGATGCACCTTCATTATTATGATTGTTACTGATATGCTCTGAGATGGTCGGAATTGAACACATCACATCTTTTCTTCCCCTCATACTTGCTAGGGGAGCACTCTATGACTGAGCTACATCCCCAGCCCTTTTATTATTTTTCCCATCAAACCTAACACAGGTTGAACATCCCCAATCCCCACATCTGAAAGTGCTCATCTTTATGAATCCTGACATGATGCTCCAATGGCTTGGGATTCTGGATCATTTTGGACTTCAAATTTTGGATTAGGGGTGCTCAATGAGTGAAGTTTAGCCCAATATTCCAAAATCCAGAATATCTCCAAAGTGGGCACTGCTGGTCCCAAGCAATTCAGATCAGACTGATACTCAGTCTGTACTGAGGAGGTATCACACACTCCATCGGTAATTAGCACTGTGCTGATTCTGTAACATGCATTACCCTGAGTCATTTGAATACCACCAGTTTTTGGACTGGCTCACTGCGGCTTCAGGAAGGGAAGTGATGTTCTCAGAGTGGCACAGCTGCTGCCTGGCAGCCTGGGCTCACACCTGAGGCCCTCACTCCACAGCACCAGCTGACCTGGCGTCCGCCAGCCCTCGATGTCCAAGCCAGAAGCCTGGGACACCTCCTTGGAGCTCAGACTCCTGGGTCTCACCCAACCAGCTGGCTTGGGAGGGGCCGTGAATGTGCATGACAGAGGGCCTTCTGGCCATGCTGATCTGGCTGGTCCAACACCTGCAGGCATCACAGGATCCCTGAATTCACAGGCAAAGATTCTGGCATTTTCTAGGGAAAAGGTCCAAAGCTTTTCATTAGATCCATGTCTCAGTGGTGAGCTGTGCAGGCTTCTCGTGTAAGGCGGGAAAGCTGAAGGCTGAGAAGCACAGATCTCCATTAGAAGCCTCCGACCAGCCAGGTGGGGCCCAGTGGCTGCCCTTCACGTCTGGGCTGCCCCTACTGCCTGGCACAAAGGCCATGGGGCAAATTACAGACTACAGGGAGGATGCCCACCTCAGGAAACAGTATCGGAACCAAGACCACACATAGGCTGAGGCCAGTAAGACAGAGGGCATCCTTTTTATAAAACTCTTATAGTTTATGAAGTCTTTGCACTGATTTTGCTGTAAAAAGAAAAATAGCATAACACCAAGTGGATAATGGAAAACATAGTCTATATACATGATGGACTATGATTCAGCCAGAAAGAATGAAACAATGTCATTTGCAGGAAAATGGATGGAAGGAGACGATAATGTTAAGAGAAAAAAATCAGACATAGAAAGCTAAATATTGCATGGTTTCTCTTACATGAGAAACCTACATTATAAACCAAAGAAGGAATAAAATAAAGAAGAGATGGCAGGAAACAAGAAAGCAGAGTTTCAGAGATGGCAAGGGAATCAAGGGAGGTGAGAGGCAAAAGAGAAGAGGATAAAGTGATCAAAAAAGCATGAAGAGGGTCAGGGATTTAGCTCAGTGGTTCTGCCACCTGCCTCACAAGCTCAAGGTCCCAAGTTCGACCCCCGGTACCAGAAAAAAAAAAAGCATGAAGATGTGTTCTATATGCATACCAAGTACCCAACACACACACACACACTTTGTAAAAGAAATGCATTAAAATGTTATATATCCGGATTCATTACTGAGCTTCTCAGTATGTTCAAATTTTGTGCCAAGGCAGAGTCCCACTTGCTTACCCCTTGTTCTGGCCCCAGAACTTTCTACTAGTCCCTAAGTCATCAGGAACATGCACCTATATTCCAGGGAGCTGGGGCTTGCGTGGCTTGTCAGTTCGAAGGCGAACTTAGCTGTGTGGGGCTCCAGTTCTTGACGGAACGGTGGACAGAATGACACTAGGAAACTGAAGAGGCCATCTGAGGACACGATGGAGAGGAGATTCTGTGATTTGACACAGCGCTAGACTGGGGGAGGGGCTAAAAGGCCCAAAGACCGATTCCCCACAATTGGAAAATGCCAATAAAACAAACCCTAAAAATTTGGCTTTTGCTTCCCTCTGGCCTATGAAGCTCCAACCTCAAAAACAGATGGAAATTACTGGGGCTTTCCAGGAATGGTTTAAACCTTATGCTGATCCTTAGGCTGGGTTCTCCCCTCTGCCCCCAAGTCCTGAACAGGAAAAGAGAAACCCTAAAAGGCGGGGGTCTTTGTGCAGGAGGAAGAAGCGAGCGAGACTCACCCTGAAAGAGCATCGTCTGGCTGAAGTCGCTGCGCATGTCATTGCGACACACGGCCTGGACACGGAACAGGTAGAGGCTGTCGGGTGAGATGTGGCTGATGGTGGCCTTCTGCAGGGGAAGAAGGAATGGTTCTGAGTGCCAGGGCAACATTACCCTTCTCAAGCAAACCTGGGCACCTGGCGAAGGCCGCAGCTGTGGTGCCTCCCGCTGACCAGAGACTGCTTTGAGAAAGAAAGGTTAATACCGAGCTGTGGAGGATTGCAGAAATAACAGCATCGTCCTTTCTTGCCTTCTCTTTTTCTTGCCACTGGAGACCGAAGCCAGGGTCACCGTGCCGAGCTCATTCCCAGCTCATTTTACTTTTTGTTTGGAGACAGGGCCTTGCTGGGCTTGAACTTGCAATCATGCCGCCTCAGCCTGCCAGGTGTGCACCACCACACCTGGCTGCCATTCTTGACCGTGTGTGGAATGCAGCCTCAGTGCTCTTTACACCCCCAAAGCTTGGACTTCTGTCATAATTACCGGACCTCTTAAGTTGTAATTATTTATCCCAGAGGGACTCTGGAATTAGCAAACAAATAAGCTCCAGCGTCCAGGAGACGTCCTCATATCAAGAAGCAATTCTTACATGCCTGTCCCTCGGAGGTGTGAAGGCTTGCTCACATCTTTACTGTGCATAATACGGCATACCACGGAGCAAGGAATGACGCAGGCCAGAGGGCCTGAGACCTTGCCGTGTGATCCTGAGCCTCTGCTACCTTCAACTGAGAGGTGGGGAGAACAATAGGTACGCACAGGTTTTTGTAGCAACCGCCTAACACAAACCAGGCAAACCTTGCTGACAGGTAGACAGGGCAATCGACACGAAGAACACCACTGATCTGCAGCAGTGGTCGAGCTGCACACTGCAGGCCAGATGGAGCCTGGCCTCTGTTCTTATAAAGAAAGTTTTATTGGCACACGGCCATAGCCCTTTGTTTACAACTGTTTTGACCCTGTAGGGACACAGCCAGACAGTTGTGACAGAGAGGATAAGATGCATATATGGCCTACAATATTCACTAGCTGGCGCTTTCCAGAAAAAAATCTTTGCCCACCACAGATGAAACATCAACAAACAAATACCGGTCACCATGCCTCAACGTTTCATTCCAACAGCCTTTCACAGTAAGAAAAGGTAACATACCTGAAGAGCAGGGGGCACTTGCTTCCCGAAGGAACAAAAAATGCATGAAACTCATTCCCACAGCTCTTCCTAATGGATGTGACACTGCATCGAATTATATACAAGGGCTGATAAAAAATATATACTGTGTGTTTAAATAAAATACAATGTATTATAGTAAAGGACACGTTATCATGAATCCTCCTCAAAGGAGTCTCCACTGCTTCGAACACACTTATCTCGTCATTCTTGCCACTTTCTGAAGCAGTTCTCGAAGACCTCTTTCCTGAGTGTCTTTAAGAGGTGGGATCAAAAATATGATGAATGCAGCTGCCAAGGGCAACCCAAAGCAAAGCCAGGCTCATAAAAACATGGTGTGTCCTCATCCACCTTATCCTCTGGATCGGGAACCATGTGACTTCTGCTTCCTTCCCAAAGTCAAAATGACCATGAGAGACGAATGTTTTGAATCAACTCACCACATCGAGGCAGCCGTGACAGCGCACCTAAACATACTCATGAAACAGGACTTCCAGAACGGCTTCATAAAATGCAAACAATGATGGGATAAGTGTGTTTGAGGCAAGGGAGAGTGTTTTGAGGGCACTCATGGCAATGTGTATTTTACTGTAATAAAGTTTTAAACCTTTAAACACTTACTGTGATTTTTAAAAATCATACATGGTAGGAGGCTACACTGTGCATTACGCTTTATGCGTGATTTCTGGTGGAGCCATTCAAACCTCTACATGGATATTAACTTGTCATTGTGGCCCCACCTGCTGCTGTCACCTGGCCAGCAGCTTCCTCATGGGAGCAGCAGGTGAGGGCCATGTCACTCAATGACAAGCCTTGCTTGTCTCTTTTGGAGAAGGTAAGCAGGAGGTGTGGGAGGATGCAGAAAGGGCTGCTGACTGGAACAAGCTGCAAATGTTAAGTTGTACTTCTAGGTTTCTGTGCCCAAGTGACCGTAAGTTAGAGAATAGCTTTGCTGCCACTAAGTCTGCGCTCTTGATGTGTTGAAGAATTAAGACAATTAAGTGTGTCCCCAGAGAAAATAACCACCCCTACAAATTCTTATGAAATACAAATCACTATCAAAACATCCTTTTCTCTCCCTCTCCCCCCCCACCAGAAACTAATTTGTGCTTCCTTCTCTCAATCCATGACCTCATCTTCTGTTCAGAGCAAAATCTGCACTCCACGGATACAGGGATGTATCAGAATTCACTCCCAGCCACTCTCTGTTCATCTTTGCATGTTTAATTACTTTCCACTCAGAACAAGAAACCAAATAAGCACCAGATCATTTTTGCTGATTAATGCAAGCCTGCTTCACTTCAGAGAGAAGAATCCCTGATGGACTTCCAGTTGTGTCAAGAGAAAGGTTAAAATCCATCAAAACCCTGGGTGCCTTTCCATAGAATCCTCTGATTTTATGAAGCTCCCTGCTCCCTAATGTGACCCAGATAACAAGGTCTAGTTTGGAAATTGAAAATATAAATGGAAATGAAGTAAAGGAAACTTCATCTAAGGAAGATGCACAGTGCTATTCTATAGCCCATGGAATGGGCCCTGAAGACTGCACTGGAGGGAAAAGAAAAGCGATAAAGGTCATTAAGAATCCCACGTGGTGCCAGTGCACTTTCCATGCGCATGGACAGTTATGGTCTCATTATTCCAGAGCCTCCTTTGAAACAACAAATACAGCAAAGCTTTCAAGCCCGATTGTGTGACTTTGAGTTTCTGAGCATGAACTTAAAGACTAGTGCTTGTGGAGGGTTTGCTTCGATAAACGAAAGAGTTGGGTTCTACAAACCCCTGTTCTGAGGGGCAGTTTTGGGTTTCTTCGCTAAACATGTATGTATTTGAAGAGAAGTTCAATATAGGATCTAAGAGTCAGAAAACTTCCACAGCCACAGGGGTCCAGCAGGTAATAGGAATGTGGTAAGGACAACTGAAGACAAAAAGGCGCGGCAGAGCTGGGGATTTAGCTCAGTGGTGCCACCACCTGCCTCGCAAGTGCAAGGACCTGAGTTCGATCCCCAGTACCAAAAAAAAAGGAGTGCTGGGGACTGGGGACAATCTGGTGCTGGTGGGGACAGCAGCAGATGAGGAGGAGGAGGAGGCGGCAGCAGACGGGGCGCAGCTGTCATAAGAGTGACGACTTGGACCGACCTCACTGAGCACCAGGACCTGGGTGCACTTGCAAAATGCATTTGCTACCTGCAATCACCCGAGCAGATGCAAAGGCCTAAAGGAGGAGTTTTGGGTATTGATAACAAAGGGTCAGCATGAGGAAAGGAACCAGCTCTGCCAGGTTATCCAGCTGGTAAATGCACATGGAGCCCAGGTAGGATCCAACCACCACCGCCATGGTGGCTCCCATGCCCGGCATGAGGATTGGCCTCACCAAATCTTTGTCGCTGTCCTTCGTGAATGTCTTCTCCTTCTCATCCTCATTCTTGGTCCAGCTATAAGAGATCATGTAGTTCATGATGGGGGGGTGGTAGATGGTCTCTGGCTGGCTCCAGGACACCTGCAGTGCCGTCTGGTTCAGGGGCTGCACCTTCATGTGGATGGGCGGAGAGCTGCAAACTGAAGACACAGGAGCGAGGTTCAGGGGTGTCCCCGGCACAGCTGGCCCTCTGCTCGTGCCCCTCCATGCATTGAAATGACACCATAGGAGATGCCTGTGCTCCCTTCACATACATCCTCCTGCTACTGACATTTTGCAGCGTCCCTTCCTGCCTATACACACACACACACAAACACACAGAGCTTAGCTCCTTTCCAGCTACGCCACTGGAGGCAGATTGCAGACACTGACAATCCCACCCTCAGTGTTGCCTCTCCTAAGAATAAGGCCATTCTCCCATTGAACCATAGTCCCATTATCCCAGCCAAGAACCTAAATATTAACCCAGCAGCGTTATCACATACATAATCCACATTCAACTTTCCCTCACTGTCTCAAAGATCATTTCTAGCTATCCCTGGTCCCTTTGGCCTCATTTATTTTCTTGAGCCGGGGGCTCACTAAGTTGCCCAGGCTGGCCCCAAATTCTCCATCCCTGTGCCTCATCCTCCCGAGTGCTGGGATTATATGCATTCGTTCACCACTTCGCCTGGCTCCCTTTGGTTTCTTTTAATCTAGCATAGTGAAGTGACCTTCTTTCATTTCTCAGAATAGTTTTTTAGAAGCCAGGACATTTGACTCAGTGAGTGTCCCAACTAAAACTCTAGGTGAAATTTTAGGGTAAGCAGATTGTATGTAAATAAATACATGTAACCTGAGACTGTAAATTATTTGAAAGGCACATACAGAAAGGGTAACCTTCTCTGGCCCAGCAGTGCCCGGTGTCATTACTCTGATGAGGTACATAAGGAAAGGTCAGAGTGATTTGTCTTTTCATTCTTTGTGGCTGGGAGGTTTTGGAGACTTGGTGGATCTACTTCTATCTACTGACAAAAGTGCAGAAGGCTGAGAACATCAAGTCACCGCTGAATGTCTGGCAAGGGTTCTCAGGGTTCTGTAACCTGGACCCCAGGAGCTCTGGGAGATGGTACCATGCAGGAGCAGCCCTGGCCTCTGCCCCAGCACCAGGGGCACCCCCCCCACCTGCTCAGACATCCCCAAATGTCTACAGATATGGACAAGCATGCTGGTGCTGGGGCAAGTGTGTGTGTGTCCTGCTCAATGTTGAGAACTGCTGGTCTAAGAGGGGAAATAAAGATTCACAAAAGAATCCCATGTGCAGAGCTGACAATGACCATGAAGAAGAGGTTGAAGGAGGGGAGGGAAGGAGTTGGCATTTTCCAGGTGTTTGAGAGGAGGGGCTGACTCAGGCTGTGGGTCTGGGCAAGAGAGACATAGAATTTAAAGAAGAGGGGGCCAGTGAAAGAGTCTGCAGGAGAAAGTGTGAGAACAAGGACCAGGGAGTTGCTGGGGAAGCTGGGGAGAGAGGCCTTGGGGCCAGGCTGAAATTCTGGTCTTCTAAGGTACAACGATCACAAGCTCGTGTCTGGCCTGGGTAATTTAGCAAGCCCTCGTGTCAAAGAATTTTAAAGACAGCTGGGACGTAGCCCCACACAGAGGCTCTGGGTTCAGTCACCAGTACTGCAAAAAAACCAACCAAACAAACAACAAACTCCCACGAGTCCTTAGAAGCCACGAGGAAGAACTAAGCCTGGAATAATGGAATTGACTTGGACTTGACAAGGATCTCTTGCCCCTTGAGGAGTGCAGAAGGCCCCAGCACAGAGGAGGGGATCAGGAGGTGCAGCCCAGGGTCAGCTGGGGGCAAACCAGGGACGGACAGTGGGTAAGAACAGCAGGCTCCAGAGCAGGCAGGACGTAAAGCTGAGAGGTTTGTGCCAGCCAGGTAAGGAGGAGGATGCGCAGGTTTGGGCAGGGAGCTGGCGAGGAGATCCACATGCTCAAGAAAACAGACGTGGGGACCAGGGGTCAGTGCAGACCCGCTGGTGTCTCCCAAAGCCCAACTAGGCACAAAGCAGCCCACCATGTGCCACGCTCCCCTATGGCCACCCAGGTTCCCAAATACAAGGCAGCCTGGAGGAGCAGGACGGTGTATGTGCCAGGAAAGCACGGGCGTGTAAGGACAGCTGCTGGAGGACAGCAGGGATGAGTTCAGACGGGGAGGCACTGCTTGGTTCAACTGCCAAATCACGAAGCAGCTGGAGGGAGATGCACTTTGTGAGACAGACACAGAAAGAAGGGATGCATTATGTCACGAGGTGTTCTCACTGCTCTGCCTGCCACAAAAATGCCACCAGAGCAGGTACAACAAAGAACCTGAAGGGAGGCTTCTACAGACACGTTGGGCGAAGTGACAGAGCACGGACACTAGGTGGCGCCAGGCTACCGTTTTAAAATAACCCCAACTTGCTAAGAGGGTGGTTTCTCAAGAAGGCACAGGAGGAAAATCCAGAAAACATCCACACCTCCAACTTTCCCAGTACTTATAGTGAGCCAAGGAGATTTATGTACTGGGAATCTTTTCTATCTCACAGTGTCACCTTAACTTCTATATCCTCTCTCATTTTTTACCATGTTCTTATTTTTCTTCCTTTTTCTGAAGCCATTCACTCCACTGCTCCAAGTAGCAGTGAGCTGGATGGGAATATGCATCTCTCACCAGCAGTTACATCACAGCCACATAAATAATTCTCTCACCCACAGGCAGATGCAGTCGTTCTTATTTATGTTTTGGAATGAAAATAGTTGGGAACCCAACTATGTGGGTTTAATCTGTGTGGATTAAGATGATTCATGTCTATTTACAAAATGTTTAAAAATTAGTACAAAAAAGCAAATAGATTTAAAAGAAAAAAAATGATCCAGAATCTCAGTGTAACCACGGCTAATTCTTGTGAACATGCTGCGGTTCGATATCCAGACAGAAATCTCTCTCCATAGTGAGGTGACAGTGTACACCCAGCC
The DNA here is from genome assembly GCF_053883595.1 of Heterocephalus glaber. Lineage (NCBI taxonomy): Eukaryota > Metazoa > Chordata > Mammalia > Rodentia > Bathyergidae > Heterocephalus > Heterocephalus glaber. Next base: position 96,256,334 of record NW_028258315.1, on the reverse strand, counting down.
TGATGTGAATGCTCTGCAAACAAATTTCTTTGCTATGTTTTACTCAAAGTCCTGTATACATTTGCTCATAATAAATAAGTTTGGTACCACTGCTTCGAGTGAAAGTACAGAATCCCACAGTTTCAACGAAATAGAAAACATTCAGTTAGTTAAGCTCTCAAGAAAGGCCGGCCTGGCATCTCTAGTGGGACCGCCCATGGGGATGGAAATTCTGCAACCAAGAGGTCTCCCAAGACCCAGTGAGTGCAGTGCATGCCCCTGACCACCCATGGGAAGAGCCCAAGGCCAGAGGGGTCTGTAGGTCGGCAGGCCACGGAGCCCTCCCTGTCTGGCCTCTGAGAAGTGTGGTGCAAATAGAGATTTCTCTCCTTCTGTCTCCCTTGTGACCTTCCAGGACAGAGAGCTGCTCTCTGGGCACAGTGGGGACACATTTGGCCGAGGCCCTTGCAGAGGGCCAGGAGGACCTAAAATAGAGGCTGGCCAAGCTTTTTCTGCAAAGGGCCAGATAATAAATATTTTCTGCTTTGGTTTCAGACAGCTTTGGCTTCTGTGTTACACCAGACTCTGCCTTTGAAGCACAACTAAACAGCACAGTTGGTAATGTAAAAATGACAAGTGTACCTGTACCCAGGAAAACTGTCCTGTGGTCACTCAGATTCAGTTTCAGAAGACTTTCATGTGCCACAAAATGTCTTTTACATTTTCTTCCCTGGTAAACTATTCTCAGCTCATGTTATACAAAAGATGGTGGTGGGTGAGTCTCAGCCATGGATCAGTCATTTGCTGATTCCAGATGTTTGTCAACTGTGTTTGTATCATTGGCACCGAGTTCTACCCCAGTGGAGACTGCCAGGGCTGCTCCTCTATGGAGCTCAGATGCTTCCCAGCACTTATGATGCCTGAATCCCACTACTGCCTTCCCTGAGTGTATTTATCAAAGTCCCACAGTAGCAGGTGAGCTCCTGGCCTCTTGTCTTGCTCGATGCATTACCGGAGTCCACAGCAGTGCAATAGCAGGCAGTTGGGACACGTTTGCTGAATGCACGGCGTGCTGGCTGTACAGGGAATGAAATCTTTAGTTCTTTCCTGGTCCACACGGCCTGCCTGAGGTGGCCCATCCGGGTTTCCACTTTCCTTGTCAGTTTCTCTGGCCAGCCTCACTGATGATCTGGCTGCAGTGTCATGCTTTCCTCCGTGTCACCACCTCTCAGGGCCCGGCACAGCGAGGCCTCACCATCTGTCCACTCTCCGTCCCTCTGAGTTGTACACAGCTCCCAGGCAGGAACCAGCTCTTGATTACTAACAGCCTTGGCAGGGGCTCAGATTTCATCATCAGAGCAAGACACAGCATTTTGTGGCTCCGTGTGTTTTGTGCCTGTAATCCTAGCTCTCTAGGAGGGTGAGGTAGAAGGATTTCAAGTTTGAGCCTAGACTGGGCAACTCAGTACCTTAGCAAGTCTCTGTCTCAAAAATGTAAAAATGTGACAATGGATGGGGCTGGGCCGTGGCTCAGTGTGCAGTCCCTGGCTTCCCCCAGTCCGCTGAGACAGGTACAGACATCGACAGCAACACAGACAGGGACAGAGAACCGGCTGTGCAGGCAGCATCACGGCTGAAGTTCTCGGGTCCAAAGTCAGTACCGCAGCCCCGTCCCGGAGGCCCCTTCAGCAGCCTCCGCTGTGTGGCGACGCTGTCTCCAGTCTCACCCATACCTCCTATCCGTGGACACGTGCTGCTCCCAAAATGGTTCCCTCTCAGGAGGCCACGGAACACCCCGGATGGCAGGTGGCCGGGGAAAGGAGGGAGTGACTGCATAGCGTCACGAGCCCTCGCAGACCCAGGAAGCCCCGGGTTCTCCTCTGTAAAATGGGTGCCCATCAGCAGGCAGGATGACGGGATGGGGTGAGAATTACAGGAATGCTGTGGATGTGCTGCCGCTTCCCTAGCACATACAGAAACAAGCTGCTAGGTCCGCATGGTGGTCCGAATAGTGCTATGTTTTCTGTGGAAATTCAGGTGTTTAAATTGAGTCTCCACCCACCATGGCAGTGGCTGTCTGGGCCAGCACCCACCCCCGCTAGACTCCCAGTCCCCGCCTCCTGCTGCCCCCTCCACTGCAGCTGCCAGACCCCTGAGGCCAGGGGAGTCTCCCTCTGCTAACAAGGAGCACCAGGAGTCCTGCTGCAGCTAACAGCAGGGGCCTAACACTGGCATCTTTCTTCCCCTTAACGAGGGCCACTGAGACCACACCCTGTGCACAACATCCTGACGCATCCTTTCCTACAAAATCCAAGGCTTTTAGCTCTGTAGGAGCTTCCACACCCAGCTCTATACACAAGTGACATCAGCTTCTGGCTTCGCTGGGGCCAGGGGCCATTCCCTCCAGGGGCTGACTGCTCTTCACAGGCATCTAGGGTGATGCTGTCAGCCCCAAGCCTCCCCGCCTGTCCTCTGGACCGCCTCTTATTATGGTCCCAGGCTTTATTGGCTAATGAAGAGGCCTCTAGCAGAGCACACAAGGTCCTCGGACTCCAAATCAACATCAAGCATATGTTCACAGTCGTTCCACAAGTAAATGCTCAGGATCCCCCAACCCATCCTCTTCATTCTGGGCTTTCAAGCAGCTAAAGGCATGCGCTCAGCCTGCCAGCCAGCTCAGTCTCCAAGTGGCCCGCGCTGTGTGGAGTGCATGGCTCCTCCCCTGGGCCTCTTCTCAGCCCGTGAGTCACACCTGCTGTAAGAGCACATTACGGATCAGGAGTCAGAGAGATAGACTGCTCACATAAAGCACTTTGGCACACAGTCACTATTTCACAGTGCTGCCTACAGAAACGAAGCTCTGCCTCCTGGGCGGGGGAGGCTGCCACATGGTACACCCCAGGCACGGGGTCTGAGTGACCAGCGGGAACAACCTCCTGAAAGCAGGAGGACCAGTTAGAGGACAGACTGCTTAAATGCCTATCATTCCCATGGCCCTTGTTGGCCCCGGAGCCTGTGAACATCAGTTCTTGAAGGAAGCAATGCGCAGACACGCCCCTGGCGGAAGAGTGCGCCTTCTGAAGCCCTGTATCAAAGTGGTCCGGGTACACACTGCATGCCTCAGTGGACCGCGGGGCTGCACACCTGGAATCACGGGGCTCTGGACTGCTGCCCCCCATCCCTGCCAAGAGCTGTGAAGGGCAAACAGCTCGGAGGAAAGTGCCAGAACCACACAGAGGGACTCAGGGCTGGACCCCGGCTTCGGCAGTTTTCTAGACTTCACAACTTCCAGATGCTGTTGAGTCAGAGCTGCAGCTGGCAGGTGTGGGATATCTCCAATCACCCAGGCACATGATACTGAGGCCTACAAGTGGGCTTGGTTATCTTCTGCGTTCAGGCTGAGGACCCTGGGGACCAGGGGACCAGTCACTGGGCCGAGCCCAGAGCGGAGGGGTGCAGAACTGGAACCGGAGTGTGTTCCCTTCATACACTTCCCATGTGTCCTTCCCCTGTACTGTGGTCATGAGGACAGCAAGGGTTAGCCCAGCTCCCAAAGGGTGTGGACGTCCCACACAGGCACCACCAGCATCCCGGAGCCCCAGGACAGTGGCTTTCTCATGGGTAACATCCTTCCAGCGAAGAGCTTCCTCCCACCCCTCTATTCCTTGCCTCTCCCCTCACCTCTGTGCTTTCCTTCTCAATAACAAACCACAGCACAGGAGTCTCTCGATGACTCCTGGAGCACCCTCCCTCTCCTTTGAGTCTCTGTAAAACGGGGCACAGCCCGATCGTGATTCTTCTTCCATCAGAAATGTATCCAGAGTGCATGGTCCCTCAGCCATCCTGGGGGTGCTGGCGACTAGCAGGGTGACACTGGGCACCCAACACCTCTCCTCTGTGCCATTCTGTGTGGTGCGTGAGTAGTGACAAGCCCCAGCCGGCGACTGGCCTGCGCTGAGCTGGTGCCAGTCACAAACCCTGTCACGACTCCTACTGTAACTCTGCAGGGTTGCTGCCCCCGTCCTCACCCTAGTTTTAGAGACCGAGATCTAAGAAGGTCATCCATTCTGTTGTTCACTCTGGGGTCGGAATGCTTTGGTTCTAGATAAAGCCAGCTGTGTCTGGGATAATGGCCGAGTAACAGTTTCTGGAGTGAATGGATAAAACGCTTTAGAAGAGCACACAAACATTCTGGAAGAGTGCTGCCAGGAGTAGTTATCACTGCTGGATGTTTATGTAGCTGTGCACAAAGGGCCTGACATGGGGTAGAGGTTGGCATGGTCTCTGATCTCCTGGAGAAGATGGCCCAGGAGGGGAAAAGACATTAACCCCTTAATTCTCCTAAATCAGAGTTCTTAACCTGGAGCCCCGCAGAGCCTCTGGGGAGAGAAGTCTGTTCACTGGGGTGGGGAAAAGTACCCTGCTATTCTCACCAGCCTCTCACTGAAAGGTGCCATTTCCTTACATCTTGAATGCTGTCAACAAACCTGGTTTATTAGCAGGACCTCTGTGAGGCTACCTATTGCTAAGTCTAGGGATTATTAGAGCTGCTGCCAGACCTTCTAATTTAAATGCCTTCATCAAGAAGTGGATAAAATAGTATATCACACCTTACAATATTCTGATAATACCTAAGGATAACTGGCTTCCTGCATAATCAATTGTATTTTTTATGCATCTACAAGTCTGACCATAAGAGGAGGCCCGGGGGATCCTCCAGGGGATGAAAGAGGTCTGTGGTACTGCTCAGGTAACACATTCCTAGCACGAAGAGATGCATACTTTCAAGGTCTGTGTGATGGTTTAACACTCACTGAACAGAGGGGGATTTGAACTGAAATCTGAACAAGAAGCAGTTATGTATGCAGTGGGCAGGAAGGCAGGAGGCCTGGGTGTCAGACCAAAAAGTAGACTGTGCAAAGGCCCTGCAGAGGGGAAACTGCAAAGAACACAGGTGTAGCTGGCAGCAGAGGAGGAGGAAGAAGTTGCTGCTTGGAGACCAGGCCTCACAGCTAGTAAGTGCTGAGCTGGGGTCTGTTCCAGGGTGGGTCTGACTCCAGGGGCCACCCTGGGGTTTGGAAGACCCCAGTTACAGCTGCTCTGAGTTCAGGCAAGCCCCAGTCAACAGCTTTCAAGTTTCAAACCTACGATGTCAGAATTGATGTAAGTTATAGACTGTGCACTTCTTTTCTACACCATGCAATGGCATTTCCTCCATTCTGTGAATAAGCCATGAATTATAAATCAGCTTCTCAGCAAACAAGTGCATACTGAACGCTGTGTCACAGTGACCATGGAGGAGAGCAGATGAAAACACGGACTGCCGAGCACGTGACAGAGCTCTACATGCAGGAAAGCACCCCAGCAGTGACAAGCGGCAGTGCCCAGGGAAGCAGACAGAAGTTCAGATCTCCAAGGACAGAAGCAAGGTTTGGACTTTCCCCATCTTGCTATTCTTGTCCTTTCCTGCCTCCCTGGAGTCCTTTCTTCACATGATGTTCCTCTTCTTCCGAGAGCTAAAGGCCACGGGGTCCACATCCTGTGCAGGAAAAGGCACTGTTTGGCTCAGCACTGAGGGAGGTGGCAAAGTCCAGAATGATGCATCTTCCAGCCCCTCTTGGTGACAACTGCATCTTGGACTCTGGCTGGAGGCCGGATTCCACACTTAGGTGCCCTTCCTCCCTTTAGTGTGAGGATACTGTCATTTCCTGCCAAGGGAGCTGAGGGACTGGTCTCACCTTGATGCAGCTCAGTACCCTTTCTGTGTGGTGCCTCTTCACTTCCCGTCTCCCCTCTGCCTCCAGTCATGGGCTCCAACAGAGGTCTGGACCGGAGACGAAGCCGCCGGTGAAGGGAGGCAAATGCCCAGGCCCTGGAATTGCAGTGGGGTTTGCTATGGCCAAGTCTCACATTTCTCACTGCTGAGATGGTGCTGCAGCTCTGAAGAAGCAGCTGGGTCACTAATAGAGCCCTAAAGCCGCCCTTAGCAATGCAAGACCGAGCTAAGCACTATCCAAGAGCTAGGAGGCCATGAGCTGGCTTCATCAGTGATCCCAACAGCCACAGGAGTCAGTTACCTGCACTGACACACTTGGCTAGGCTTCTTTTACATAACTTACTTCAGATGATCAGAACGGAGTTGGCTGAGGTGCCCTCGTTGGTTTTCCATTTGGTTCTTAAAATTTATCTCCCACGAATAGGCTGGACACCCACTATACTGGAAAGGAGTCCTTGCCTCTTGCCTGATGTGCAGCTGTGATCAGCTGTGATCAGCTGTGCTTCCTCGCCGCCTGCCGCCCTGACGCATCCTCAGTTCCAGCAAGGGGGGGGGGGTGAAATCCCCGGATGTGGCATCTGACTCAATTGGCCTCTTGGTAAGGCCGGCCCTACTCAGTGTGACTTTAGTGTCTCCCACACCTTTACTGCTCTTAGATTCCTGGACCGGGCTGGGTCCAGGGCTCCAGAGAAGCTCCATTTGCCCGGGGAGAGACCAGGCTGCGAGTTGGCAGCGCCCCCTGGTGGGCCCTTCTAGAAACCACTAATTTTGAAGTTAGGACGCTGTAGCAGCAGCTTGGCCACCTCAGCACAGGTCCGTATGCCTGGAGGCGCTTGGGCCTTCACAGTTGGCAGATGAGGCCCAGCAGTTTAAATGGTCAGCACGCTCCTCAGTGAAAAGCCTCTTCCCGGGAGCCTTTCCCGGTGCCAGCCCAGAGGCACAGACACTGCCCGTCCATCTCTGGGCACTCGGTAGCACCCGACAGCGCTGAGCATCAGACATCCAGGTGGTGCCTGCCCAGTGTAGGTGGAGACCTAAACGTGACAGCCAACACACGCGATTTGGTCCATGCCCGTCAGAGTGGCCCAGGAGTGGAGCCGGCAGCCATAATGACACTGGCTGTGTGCAGAAAGGGAGAAGAGAGCCCCACCCCACAGCTGTCCTGGGTCCTCCGGCAGGGGAGGTGACTGCGTCTTAGGCCAGGGCAAGGCAAGGGTTCCATTCCTATTCCTGGACTGCACTTGACGAAACCCGCCTCATCCGCCCGTGCTGGCTGGAGGAGCCATTGGTGGAAGAATGGCGAGGAGAAGTGAAGAGAAGCAGCCTTGTCCCCTGGCTCCAGGCCTCTGGGGCTCCAAGGAGATCTAAGCGCCATTTAGCAAGCCAGGGGAAGCGAGCTGCTGGCCTTTATCAGCTCCCATTGCTGCCCACAAGCACCACGGTGCCTGCACAAATGAATCCAATGTCAGAGAAGACTTTTCTGGTGAGCAAGGCAAGGCAGAAGCTATGGGACAGCTGTTAAGTCAGCTTTGAAGATCAAACCTCCTACCTGCCTGGAGATGGAGAGGAAGTAAGAAGGTAATATTTATAAGGTGGGAACACGACCGGCCAACTGCCTGCTGCTCTGAGCTCTCCATGCTCTGCTCTTAAGCCACGCCTAGGGACAGCAGAGAAAGTGCTCTCTCTCTCTCTTTAAATGAAGGCCTCCATCCAAAGTGGCTTTTGGTCAGAGTGGAAGATGGTTTCTCAAATACCAGGAGCCTGATTTCAGGTACAAGGAATGATGGGGAACCTTACTCACAATGCCTGGCTGTGTACCCCTAAGAACACCCGGCCTGGCTAGGTTGTAGCTGCCCCAACTGCGCCAACTCCTGTGGCAAGAATCTTCTAGTCCTGACCACCCAGATACAAGCATTAGCTTAATAATCCATCCATCCATCTGCACGCCCATCCATCCAATCCAGTATTTACTGAGGAGCCAACAGAAATCATAGTACCTCTTTCCAACGAGAGAGACACAAAATCAGAAAATGTCTTGATCCTCCTGGAGCTTATAGGGTGGAAGGAGAAGCAGGTTATTAGGGAAAAAGTCTCTAGCCACACCAGTGGTCTGGGAAAGGTAAGGTCGTCCTGACTCACCAGGCTGGGCCAGGGCAGCCAGGAAAGCTCCCTGCAAAGAGAGCCACAGGCAGAGCTGGGAGCTGAGGACAGACGTGGAGGATGCCGAGCGAGTGATGCGAGATAGGGCTGGGGAGTGTGCAAGTGTTAACTTGGGGACCCCACTAAGACCTATGGGTTTCCCTGGAGAAGTTCTAACAAAGGCCAAGAGCCTAGCTTCATACTCCCACCTAAAGGACGGCCCCTCTATTCAGAAGTGCATTCTCCAAAAATCACGTCACGCAGATCTTGGTGCCCTGAGCATACAAAGAAGCCACCACTGAGTTGCGAACAAGAAAGTGCGGTTCCTGGCACAGTCCCGCCCTAACACTGCCTGCACCATCCCGTCAGTCGCCAACACCTGTGCACCTGCCATGTGCTAGGAACCGGAGGCCCTGCCGACCTGAGAACGTACAAGCTCTGCTGTTGATGGGGCTCCATGCTCCGGGTCAGGTGGGTGACAGGGCTCCCAGGGGCTGACACTGCAACCAGGGCCTTGGGCCTGTGCCCGGGGCACCCACGATACCTTGACAAGACAGAGAAAGCCAAGCAAAGACCAAGTCCAGTGATGGCTTTTAAGAAGCTAACAGCACCAGATCCCCGCAAGCACCGTCTTTCAGGGAAGAAATAAGCTGTGCTGTTCAAGCCACCTGATGACATCTAAAGCACGGAGACCAACCAGCACTCAGGCGTTCATTTGGTTCTGAATGGTGGAAAGAATGGTGTGCTTGGACACAGAGCATCTGGGCTCACAGCTCGGCTCTGCCGCTTCTCGGCTGAGGGGCCCTGGATGAGCCCCTCGCTCGCTGGGGGTGCCGGGCGACTCAGCTGTTCAGAGGAAGCACAAGACTGCACTTCCCTCTCTCACCACACGCATCCTCTGACAGCTGACAAATCCCCCTCAGGGAGGCTCTGTTCCACCTCCAACCCCCCACCTCTACCTCTACCATGGGCACCGTCATCCGGGAATCTTCCAGCAGCCTCCTGCAAGTCCCCTGGGACATGTGCACCCAACAGCCTGGGCAGCAGGCTCACAGGACCATGTTCAGCTCACTCCACAGCACTGCCTGGCATCCAGCAAAGGCTGCCCTCGCTTGAAGAGTATCATCTTCAGTCCTTCCCAAGAAAGCTCTTGGCCAGGGCTGGCTCATCTGATGTCACTCTCTGTTCACGGTCCCAGGCTGGCTCCTAGGCCTCAGGGCCTGTGCAAATGGCCTTCTCCAAATCTCTGCCTTCCAGCCCCACACTCACACAACTGCTTGATTTCCTTCATAACAGTGGTGAAGCCTTATCATGAACTTGTTTACTTCTCCCCTTGGCATGTGCCCTCCATGATACAGGACCTGTCCCATGTTCACCCCTACTTCTAGAACCTGTTCCTAGCAGCTGCTCACAGTGCTTGATGAGTGAACAGTGAATCCCGTTGGAGGTGGCCAGAGGACCACCTAGGCACCCGTGGACAGAGAGGCCACAGGGCACTGGTTCACCACAGCCTTTCTGACCTCTTCCTACCACGGGTGCTCTGGGCACAGCTTCTGCCCTCAGTCACCTTTGCAGAGGCAGCTGAAGACGTGCAACACACGGGAAGAAATTTACTGGCCACAAAATAGGAACCAAAATAGCCAGCAGTGCCGTGGTTTGAATATTCAGGCCGGCTCCTCTGGAACTCACAGGGAGGCAAGGTCCCCACAGGGAGGCGTGGTCCCCAGTGTCATGGTGATGAGCAGTGCGGGCCCTGAAGGTGACACCATCACAGTGTTCCACCTCCATGAAGGGCTGGGTGGCTCCCCTATGGCTAGATCAGCTCTCAGGAAAGCAGGCCGCTATCAGGCCAGTCAGCTCCTTTGTCCTCTTTCTCTTCCATACATGTTCCTTGCTTTTCTGTTACGAGGTGAACTGTCCTGAAACTGTCAGCAGGAGCCAAGAGGATGGCAACACCTTCCCAACCTCCAGAACCACAACCAAAATATACCCCTTTCCTTTATAAATTATCCAGACTCTGGTATTCTGGGGTGGCAACAGAAGCAGACTGAGACAGTGCTACAGGAAGGGCTACGAAACTTCAAAAGTGACCTATTTCAACTCTTACATATTTACATCAAATGCCTGATACCACATGGCAGGACTCTGAGAAAGTGAGAACCTGGGCCTTTCAAGAATCAAAGCCTATGGCTACTGTTTTGCCTTCCTCCTTAACTACTCTGAAAGTTAAAATATAATGGCAAAAGAAAGTTACTTTTGAAAAAAAGGGGTTAAAAACACCCCAGGAGGCTGCATCCAAATTTTGTTTCTCTTGTTTCCTTAGCAGTTTGGTGTGCTTTTGAAAGTTTCTAGAAGTGACAGGAAAACTTTCTGGAAGAGTTTCTAGGAGGCCAGCTGCCTACAAAAGAACTAAGTGTTCACATTGGAGCTTCTTTTAATAAGATAACGTAATTCAAGCTCGTTAATCTGGCAAGGGAAATGATTAAACTGAAAATAGAACAACATTAATATTTTCCTCCAAAAATAGCAGAAAACCATGATTTCAAAGTCAAACTCTTTTTTAAAGCAATCATGGATTTACTTCTTTATTTGCTAATTTAGGTGGAAAATATGATGCTCTTTCTCAATGTATTCTGATTTAAAACTGACTGCTTCAGACATTCTCCCATGGTGGGATATGTCTTTTAAAACTGTTTTAACCAAAGCAGGAAGTAATCTTCAGCATCCAAAATATACTTTAAAAAGAGATCCCTCCACTGACAGAAACAAAAACCATTTTCCAAAAATCGCAACACTGGCTTAAGAGACTGGAGGGTTATTCAGGCAGCCCGTGTCCTTTCCATCGCCTCTGCTTTTATTATATTATACAGTGTCACTTTAATTAAGCCATCAAATCAAATTATCAGATCAAGTGGTTTTGATTCCACTGCGGGCTGAACAGGTTTCGTTAAATTAATAAACCATATGTTTCATGTTGTTGGAAGGAAAGTTATCTTTCTCTGTTCACTGTTTCAAAAGCCTTCACAATAGACAGCATTCAGCACTTAGTCACAGAATGCTCTTCCAGGGGCCCAGGATGGGTTACAGAATACTGAAACGACAGCCCATGAAATCTTCTCTCTCTACTATGTCCCACCTTCCCTACAGCAGGGTGTTCACGCAGGCACCCGCCACAGAACCACTCCGGCTACTGCCATAGACAAGGGTCCTGAGCATGGAGGGGCTGCCTTCTGCTCACGGGGCTCTGGTCACACTCTGGTGTGAGAGATGATCTAGTAATAAGCTGAAATGCTAAGAAATTGGTTAGCAAGTGAATAAACCTTACGGGGCTTACAGAGGGAAGGAAAAGCAATTCATAACCACAGGCGCTACCACTATTTTTTGTTTTTGATTTTTTAGTGGTGGGGATAGAACTCATAGCCTTTCTCATGCTAAGCACACCTTCTACCACTTAACTAGATCCTTAGCTCTACCACCAACTCGAAGGCATAACATGTTTGCCTTACATCGTGCCCATGATGTTTTCCATTGTACTCTGAATCATCCCCTAGCGCAGGGAGTCAGTAAAGTATGGTTCCCAGGTCAAATCTATTCTGGACTTATTTGTGTAGATAACTTTTACTGAAAGACACTGTCCGTGGCTGTCCTCAGTCTACAATGGGAGGGCTGGAGTTACCACAGTGCTCATATGGCCTGGAAAGCCAATACATTTATCGGGGCTTTAACCAAAACAGTTTATCAACTCATGCCATACATGATTCATTTATTTTTCTTTCTTCTGTGACAATAACCCAATAAATGCATAAAACATCATAGCTTTCTTGGGCATTGCAAGCTTCCAATGATGATCTGACAAAGAATGCTGATCACACTGGCTTTGTTCTTTTTGAATTACCCAAAGATTACAGAATACATTCTTCTATTTTTAAAGGCCTTTTTGTATGCTGAGAACTTTGAAAAGAAAAAGCATTCCCCCTCTGCAATGCCTCTTGACTGGTTCTCCCTCTCAGAGTGGCCATCTACACCAGGGACGGCGAACCTATGGCACGTGTTATCGTGGTTTTAAGACAAAAATGTTAATGTATGACCTGTTTTTTCTAAACTAAAACCTCAGGATCCAGGTTTCATTGCAGTGTTGGCACTCTGTGATACATAAGTGGGGTTTGGGTTGCAGGTGGGGTGCTCATCTCTATGAGGTTCGCCATCACTGGGGTATGCCCTCCTGGCTGTCTGAGCAGAGTGAGCATCTGTGGGAGGCCTTCTGTCTACAGTGCTGTCGACAGCCTCAGTTTCCTTGTGGAGAAAAGAAGGTGCATTTAGTTAAGTTAGAGTTTCAGGTCCTGTGGTTTTACAAGCAAAAAGATGTGTCCTTAGTCATGGAAATGGAAATCAGAAGTACCGAGGGAATGGCTTCATATTTACTAGGATGGCCAAAATAAAAAAAGATGCACAATAATCAGTGGTGACGATAGGAATGGAAACAGTGCTGCTCCTTCAGGAAAGTTTGGCAGTTCTATCAAACTGAACCTGGACTTACGATATGTGAGCAGTTGTACTCCCGAGATGGAAAAACATGTTCATACAAAAACCTGAAGATGAATACCCAGAGAAGCATTATTACAATATCCAAAAGAATGGGAAAACTTAAACTATCCGATAATGGAGACTTGGATGAAGATGTAGTACATTCATACAGTACTCTATTATTTGGTCATAAAATGGAACATACATATGAATTTAAAAAAATAGTATGTTAAGTGAAAGAACCCAGAGACAAAAATTTATACATTCTACGATTCATTTCCAACAAATGTGCAGAACAGATAAATCCAAAGAGACAGAAGGTAGATCAGTGGTTGTCTGGGGCTGAGGGAGAGAGGGCTAGGAAAGGAGGGGCAGAAGGGACTAGTGACTGCTCATGGGCACGGAGTTTCTTGTGGGGTGAGAAAAGCAGGTAGCGGTAATGCTCCTGTGATGCTGGGAGTGTACTACAGACCACTGAAGTGCATACTTCAAAAGAATGAACTCTGTAAACATGAGTTAGATCTCACCAAATCTATTAAACAGCAAATAGGGCTAGTCTCCAGCAACAAAAAGGAATGGCCTCCTGATACATGCCACAACATGGAGAAATCTAAAAATCCCACATCAAGTGAAAGAAAAACAGATCTGAGCTTGCCTGGGCTTCAAGTCAGGAGGAAGAACTGACAGCCGACTGTAGAGACACCATCTGTGACAAGGACAGGAAGATGGCTCTAAACCTGGGTGACAGCGATGGTCACACAACTACACACTTACTAAAACCAAGTGGGGTGCACATCTATAAAAATGGAGTTTTATAGTGTACAAACTGTCCTTTTTAAAAGGCTGCAAATGAAATGGAAGGGGGATGTAGCTCAGTGGTGGAGGGCTTGACTGAACGTGTGCAGGCCTGGGTTTGAGCCCCAGTACCGGGAGGGGTGAGGGGCAGGTTTTTTTAAACTGCTCTCAGGAGCATAAAGTACTGCACGCCTCGTGACTCTGGAAAACTGTTCAGCAATACCTACACCGATGGATTCTAGGAGGCAGCCATTTCATTCCCGGGTACACATCCAGAGGCGTGTCTATATATTCATTAAGAGGCATGCCCAAGAATTTTTCAGGATCAATAAAACTGAGACACAATCCACATATTCAGGTATACTGTAAGGGGTGAATAAGTTCCCAAATAGTCACACGATAGAATTCAGCAGTACGAAAGAACAAACCTCAATTCTCTGCAACATCGTTGAGAACTTTCAAAACCAACATATAGCTGGAGAAGCAAGAACAAAGAGGACAAGCTGCACAGATGACTCACTCTATGGCCTGAAATGTACAAACAGGCAAAGCTAAGCTCTGGCAGTGGCCACCGTTAGGAAGGGGTGGGGTCACCCTGGCATGCCAGGATGTTAGTTACTGACCGAGTGCTTGTTAGTTGGGCGTTAGGTCAAGTGAGGCCTGTACTACACCCATCCTGCTGTGCATATGTGCACCATTCCAGTAGTCCGTATGAGCAGCTCAGGAAACACAATGCCCAAATATGCCAGTTTGGACTTCAGACAGGGCATCTGGTGAGGGTTGCTCTGAGCTCCCCTTGTCTGCCTAAGGTCAGGCTCTCCAAAAGGAACTTGGAATCTGCTCCCTGAAGTCTCATCAACCTGGGAAACTCACAGTACAGAAGAGGGGGCTGCAGGCCCCCAGCTGCCCATGCAGCCCAGGTCACAGGCTGCCACCCGCTCCCTGGAGGGCCCAGTCACCTCTCCCAGAGTCATTTACTCCACACTGAGGGGCGGCACTGATCCTGACCTCGCCTGCGGGAGGAAGCACCTGATCCTGCAGGGTCTTCAGGGACTGCACTGCTGGGACAAACACTGACGCCCACAACTGAATGGAGGGGAGGTTTCATTTGGTTCCTAGTTTTCGAGTTTAACCCATGGTCAGCCGGATCCAAGGCAGAAAGGGCTTAAGAAAACTGCTTACCCCATGGCAGCCGGAAGAGAAGGAGGGAGGAGGAGTCAGGGTATGAGATCTACTCTCTAACCAGAGGCCCAGTAACGCTCCTCTTCCAGCCAGCCCCACCTTCTAAGAGCACATTCACTCTGAACTTGTCAATGGGCCCATTCACTGAGGAGCGGAGCGCTCCTGTGATCCCACCATCTCCCAAAAGCCCCATTCTGAACACGAGACCTTTGAGGGACATTCTAGATCTGAACCATGACAGGCGCTCACTCTTCTGTCATGTGACACCCCTGCACATGTGATAAACTTGGATACCTCTTCTCCCATTACTTTGCCTACTTTCAGCTGATTTCATGGACTCGGTTGTCAAGTCCTCCGAGGAGGGGAAACTTTCCACTTCTCTACAATGTTAAAAACTCAAACAGGACTGTTCCTCAATCTTGGTATCCACCCCCCCACACACAAAGGCCAGAAATTAGTTAACATTCACATATTTAAGAGTCAGCCACGGCCATGACGACAATTGGAACAAACCTTGAAGAATGAAGAACTGACTCTGAGCATTTAAGGATGAGCCCAAGGCCTGGCCCAAAGCAGAAGTAGATCTTGCCAGGTTTGACCCTCAATGCTAGAAAAACCATTATCTTTACTTTTACTGAGTAACAGAGGCCACGCCTTCTCTCTGCAGAGCTGACCTCTCTGTCCATATGCTCAGCCCACGTTTTGGGCAAGAGCTGCACAGCTGCCAAGATCTCAGCAACCCCAAGCTATCAGGTCTTGTGCTGACTTGGGATGTGCATTCCTCACCCCTGCATGCATTCTGCATAGACACCTCACAAAGCAGCGAATTCCCAGGAGTCCCGCTTTTCTCCACCACGTTCTCTTAGGAAGGAACCTGTGAGTTTTATTATTTTCTTTATTTTTAGCTAAGTTTCAAAAAAATGAGCCCAAGTGAGGTTTTCTATGTTGGCCTGAACTAAGATAATTCACAGGTTTCTGAGCTTAGTTCTCCCCATTGTTCTCAGGGAAGGATGCTATTTTTGTTGTTTGGTTTTTGAGACAAGGTCTTGCTACGTAGTCCAGGCTGGACTGGAACTCACTATGGAATCCAGGCTGGCCTTGAACTCAAAGCAATCTTCCTGCCTCAGCCTCCCAAGTGCGAGGATTATAGCTGTGCAGCACCATACCCAGCCCAAATGATGCTACTGACATAGTGTCATTCCACTGTGACGTGGTGACTTGAACATTCCCACGTCACCAAGCTCACTTCCAAAGGAGAACCCTGGGTTGAGGAGTGCCCATCTCTGTACATCATAAGAAAACTCCTTCTTTTTCCTTCCTCCCTTCCAAGTAGTAGAACTCTGACCCACCTTGGCCCGCCAAGTATCTGTCAAGCTGCTTGCCTACCTCTGACAAACCCTGGAGCCTGAGAAGCAAGGGGGTCAGGGAGAATCAGACTCCCTGGCTTCCTGGGACAGAAATTCATGTTCATTTCCCATGAGAAAGCTGAAGTGGAAAAGATTAAGATGCCTGAAAATGGTAAACTCATGCTTATCAGATATGGGAATCAAACTGTTACACAGTTTAAGATGCAAGGAACTCGCAGGAGGTGTGCAGAGCAGGCCCTGGAGTCCTTGCTGGGTGTGCACGTGAGCAGGAATGCTAAGCACTGGGTGGGGGAGCAGGTCAGGGCCCTGATGTTTACGCTCAGGAAAGGTCCTGATGGCAACAGGGAAATGGTTAAAAAGGAAGACGATCTCCAAAAAGTTTCCATTAGACATTGCTAATTAGTTTTGAAGTACAAGGGAAAAATACAGACAAAATGACTGATCTATTCCTAGTCAAAAGGGCAATTTTTAACATATCTATTTAATCAAAGTTATTCCCACAACTGCGTCTATTTATCACCCAGACAAGCTTCTCCTAGCAGAGCGACATATGCTCTTACCACCAAGTTCTAATTCTTGGCTGGCTTTGAACTCCTTTCAGTTTAAAGTAATTTATCCTAAGGAATCTTCCTCCGGGCCAGGGCACTTAATCCAAACTTACCTTTCGAGGCTTCTGTCCCCAGTGGGTTTTCTAAGAAGTCTGCCATGTCGTGGCTCCAGGCGTCACGGACCGCGGACTTAGACACCACCCTGTCATTCAGAGCCTGCTGCGGCCGAAAGTTATTTCTCAGATACTCCACTGACTTGACGTGGTCTTGCTGCTCCGTGGTGAAGATGGAATAAAAAGCCTCGAGCTAAACAGAAAACCAGAGAGGGGAGAAAAAGACCCACATCAATTAGAAAGCTGTGTGACCCAAAGCAGTAGAGGTGACAAAAGCATGAAGCGGCAGGAGGCCCAGGGGCAGACGCTTTCTGCTATGTTCCCCCGGCAGAGCTTTAGCGTTCAGGGCAGGAGCACAGAGCCGCGGCGGAGCTGGTGGGTCCAGCAGTCAGACTACCTGGGTGTGAGCCCTGCTCCATCACACACCTATTCTAGGACCCAGAGCAAGTTGCCTAACCTCCCCGAGTGTCCCATGTTCTCAGGAAAATGATGATATGATGGACAGTACTTACCTCACAGGAGTCTGGTTAACACGACGTCTTGACGAAACACTTATAAACTATGTACTGCCCTGAAAACAGTTCCTGGCATACCATAGGACCTCAGTATCAGTGATTTAAACCTTACTAATAAGCCTATTCTGACAAAACTTGGGCCAAGTTACCCAAGTAACCAAGTCAATAAATGCTACATGCGTGCATAAGTTAAACTGCCCAGGTTCACCACTTAGCACATGGCTGGCTAGGGACAAACCATTCAAGCTTTCTGAAGCTTAAATTTCCTCACCTGTGAAACATCCGTAATAGCAGAACCTATCCAGCATGGGGATTTAGCTCAGTGGTTCCCCCGCCTGCCTGGCAAGTGCAAGGTCCTGAGTTCGATCTCCAATACCAAAATAACAAAACAAAACAAAAACCGAACCTACCTTTAAAGTTTCCTGAAAAGATAAACCTATGCAAGCCTCCCATAGAAATTTGCTATCATTATTATTAAATAACATCAGCCACCAAAGTGCTGTCGAAACTTTGGGGAAGGCAATGAAATAAACAATCAGAGCTCCAGGATCTTATTTCTATTATCAAAAGGGGTCCTTTGTGGCCCCACACCCTGATCATTAAGAATGGGCCCCGCACTGTGCATGAGGGACAGAACTGGGATGAGTCCTCACAGACGCATTCTCATCAGACCACAAAGGGATCCTCCTCACCAACGAAATGGCCCGAATCGGAAATGCCCAGTCACCAGCAGTGTCGCCTCCTCCGGGTGGGAACAGACTCTGGAGCGAAGAACAGAGAACCCAGGGGAGCTGCTCGTGCCCCTGTGCCCCTCCATTCCTGCAGGGCCAGGCCGAATGGCATGGCCAGCCACAGCCCAGTAGGCTGAGTGGCTCTCCAAGCAGGTGTGCAGGGGGCCAGAGGAACACTAATAGATTGCATAAAATAGAAGATTAACGAAAGAAACACTATGGACTCAGCCCACTCTCCACGGTCATTTTAAAGCCTGGAGCCAACACTACTGTTTCTCCACCAGCCTGTGAGGGTGACCCAGAAAACGCCTGCTGCTAACAACTAGAAACTCTTTTTTTGCATGAGAAAGCAATGGATTCACAGAGGGATTTTAGCCAAAAGCAATCACCTATCGTTCTACCTTCTCCCTTATTCTACTGCTTGTACAGTGTTAATAAGCCACGAAGAAGGCCAGTCCACCTTCTCATTAGGTCACTCCATCAGGATGGTCTTTTACCTGGCCTGGGAGCCAAAGGAACCGTCCTCCCCACTCTTCCTTCTTTATTTATAAGAGAGCAAGTAATAAATGACAGAAAAATTAAGAAAACTGAGCTGTTTACTCATCCAGATATTAGCCACTTAGAAGAAGACAAGTAAGGTGTTGAAAAATCAATTCAACCCTGTTATGTGACTCACTTGACAAAATTACCAAAATCAAACTACATGCCTCAAACCATGAGGACAGGTTTCTGTTTAGAGAAAATCATTTCCTAAGAGTATATGAAAGGAATTGACAAAAACCCTCTGGAGTTGGTCTAGGCAGGACCAGGGAAAATGATTTCAAGGATGGTAAACCAATCCCAAGAGGAAAGGTGAAAGGAAGCGGAACTGTTTAGTCTGGAGAAGGACAGGTAAGGAGGAATTTGATTAAAGGCCACGTATGTGGAAGATGCTGACCAGCTCTTCTCTATGTCTAGAAAAGGCCACATAAAAGGAAACTGGCTTAAATTAAAGCCGTAGAGTTGTGAGTAAAATAAAGGGTGAATTCCCTTAACTTTCAGGGTCTTTTTCAAAAGGTGGACTGGGCTGCCATACATAGTGAGTTGGACCAGAAACTTTCTAGAAGAGACAGCAGTCTGTCCCAAAATAGATGAATGGAGAACAGTGCTGGAGGCTGTCTGGGCAGTACGACCCCTACGTTTGTTTATTCTTTAGAAAACTTGCATCTTTCACAGCCAGCGTTCAGTTCTCCTACAAAGTTTGCTTCTGATGCCTCAGGAAAGAATTAGTCATATAACTGTACAAAGAGGCAGGTTCTGAATTTAACACAAAAATGCCTTTGCGTCAATTGCTCTTACAGCTTAATGACATGCTGTGACTTGAAAGCGCTGGTCTGGTCAGTAACTCAACTTGCCCACAGATGCTGAAGAGCGGACGAGGTGGCTCTGAGGGCGAACTGACGACCCGAGTGATATTTTATTGCCAACTGCATCATAGCTTCGCTTGATAGTCACACACTACAGTTCAGCAAGGAGGGCAAGCCGAGCAGACTTAGCAGATGCCCTGGGCAGGTGGCCAGCATTCACTAAAAGCCCATCACTCCGCTGTCTCTTTGGTAACGGGCATGATTGGCCATCGGTGGCTCTTGGGTGGATAGAAAGCGACAGTCCTCACCCTGGCAGGGAGCAGCAGTCACCCACACAGGAAGTCCACTGATGGCCTCTGAGCCCCGTGTGTGACTCTGGGGCCAGAGACAGACCACGCGAGCTGCGCTTCCCTGGCCTCTGACCCGTCCACGCGTTTGGTGTTGGACCTGCCTCACCCTTCGGGATCTGGCTGAGAGAGGCACGCTGCTCCTTTAAAAGGGAAACAAGATCACACCACACTTGCTTCTCACTGTTTCCAAGTCTCCCACTCTTCACCAAGGGCCCTTACTGGTCTAGCCTGCGTCAACATCTCCAACTCCAGAACTTACTCTTGCTACCTAAGGTTCCACATTCTGTCTTGAAACCCACCTTGGGAAATGTCCCCTTATTTAATCCTTCTGTGCTTCACTGTCCTTATCTGTGTGACAAAGACAACATTACGTCTACTTTGTAGGGTTTTAGTATTCAATGAGTCTCTTATATAAAACATTTGGAATCATTCCTGGCACACAGCGTGCTCATCCAATATTACCATCAGTATTGCTGTTATTAATTTTTGAGGAATGTGGTAACTATGACTGTTCTCTACACATACAGCCCCATAAAGTCCTGTATGTGCTTTTCTCTTCTTTTTTTTCTTGCTACTATTATTTATCAAGTCTGTTATTGTGCCAGATATTTGTCAAGCACTTTGCAAGCATTATTTTGGTTTCTAACTTCTTTTTAGCTTCAAACAATGACATTAAAGTAACATTATTAACAATATCATTATAATAACATTAGCAGTAGTAGCTCATGTTTATCGAGCACCTACTATGTGCAAGGTGCTGTGTACGAAGCAGTATGTACTGTCCGTTACTTGGTCACCACAGAAATTCTAGGAGGCTGGTGGCATTACTGTCACTGGTGGTATTAATATTATTGACTGATAAGAGAACCAGGCTTGGAGACATTAGGTGATTTGCCTGAGCTCACACAGGAACCCACAGGGAAGGTGAGGATTAGAAGCGCAGTCTGTGAGATGTCTGTCATACTCTCAAGCACCCTGAGCCACAGGTGCGACTCCCCAGCAAGACTCCCTGCATGAGAAGCACCCCATGGGGAAATTAGCTGTGGTCACACAAGACCCACACAGCTCCCTTTCGCTGGCCGCGGCCATCCCAGGCAGGGACTCTGGTGCGGGGAACATGAATTCAACCCCGATGGGCCGGCCCAGGAAGAAGCAGGCTGCGTGAACACGCTGCTGCCCCACGGAAAAGCACTCCGCACCCCCAGAGCCCGGCTCCAGCTGCCTGAGCCTTTCCATAGGCAGGTAATAAACACACTGGGATCTAGCTTTACTTTAATAGAACTAATGAAGTCTTTATCATTTAGTAAAAATAAATGAAAGTTTTTATTTCTATAATATGAAATTGACTTTTAAACTTTTGAAGTGAATGTGTAAAACATTTCTTTCTTTTTATTCCTGCTTGGGGAGTTGTAATTGCATTTTAACTAGTGCTGTTTCAAGAACCATTTTAACCTTGAATTGCAAATGTGTTAGCTGGAAGTGTATATAAATCATTTCAACTTAGTTTTTATTATAAAAGTATTACAGAGAATAATTAGTTTTTAATCTGTTGGCTGGAATCAAAGGAGAGCTGAAATCTATTCACGCCAGTCCTGTGCAGCGAACGCTTTGTCCCCAAGATGTGAGGAGGGATCGTGTGGCTGAAGGGGGAAGTGAGAGGAAAGCAAAAGAGACAGAATTATGAGCCCCTGAAAGGCTGATACACGCAGTGTTTTAAGGGATGGACATGTAGGGGCAATTAAACAAAACCGGAGTCCACTATTAGCACAATAACCAACCCAACAATAAGCACTGGGCACTGTGTCTCACCTAAGGTCACGGAGACACTTCTGTTTCACTGTACTTTTGACAGGCAACAGGGTAGGCCCGGTTTTGTCACTTCATCATTAAACTAGACAGTCAGGATGGAATATTAAGTTCCCAACAGCCTGGAGCATCCCGTCCCAAGTTTACTACTAACTATAGCTGCAGAGATGAAATCTGAGAATAGCTAACTAATGGAGCACCCGGGCCCTCCTGCAAAGCAAAGCTCTGCATCACAGTCAATGAGGAAAGCGTGCTCTCTTGGGTAGATGATGGCATCTTACCCACCAGGAATGGTGTCTGTCGCATGCACTGCACACCGTACAGTGTTGGATGAGAATAAGTGTCTCACTTGTTGTCACAGCCTTGAGATACACCTTAGAGTTGTGACAGCCAGCAGCCGCATGTGGCTATTCCTCTAGAAATGGGGCTAGCTTCCATGGAAAAGAGAGTATTTTGGATATACGAAGCCATCTCATCTAAATTCACTTCACTTCTTGCTCTTTACACTTTTTCCTATGTGACTAGTAGAAAATATAAAATGATGCTTGTGGACTGTCTTATTTCCACTGGACAGCACTGCCTTACAGGACTGCCACACATTTAATAGCAGCAACAAAAACCCTCTAATTATTTTCCAAGCACATTCTCCTGTGCCAAGCACTAGGTCTAGGCATTTCAGGGACATCTTTTCATTTAAGCCCTACGGTGCCTCAGCCGTGACCATTTTACAGATGGGAAGACGGAGGCACTAAGTAGCAGAGTAGTTTAGCTTTTGGCCAATGTACGGAGCCAAGAATGGAACCTGGGCAGTTTGCCTCCTAAGCACATGAGCTTAATGCCAAAGGTGCTCTAGTCTTTATGCAAAGAGGTAACTTTAGCTCGAAAAGCGTTGTGCAGATACCTTTTCTATCCATTTCAGTTTACTGTTAGCCACCTGCCTGCCCCCAAAAAAAAAAAAATTTCAACATCCAGAGGCAAACAAATTAGACACTTATTTTTATTTTGAGACAAGGTCTCACTATGTTGTGAAGCTGCCCAAGCTGGGCTTGAACTTGTGATGTTCCTGCCTCAGCCTCCCAGAGTGCTGGGATTAAAGACATGTACCACCATGCCTGGCTTATTCACTGCCTTTTTAATAGCACCCTCAAGAAGCACTTAAATAAAATTCATGCTTGAGAAAATGACAGGCATCATATTTTAACCTATAGGAGGCAGCAGTGCTGACAAAGGGGCACTGGGATAGATGCCCATGGGCAGAAAACATCGTTTGAGAAACCTGCTCTCGAACAGAACAGACCCCAGTACACCGGACTTCAGGATCACCCTGCTCGGAGGGCTGTGAACACGCTCAAGACAGCATCTCCTTCACTGGTTCTGCACCTCTCACTGCCCACACCAAGACCGCGTGCTGCCCATGAGCGGGTGCCCAGGCCATGGCCTGACTGCTGCCAGCACGCAGGGGAGATGGTTAGCGGAGCCGTGGACCACAGCATCTTCTGTGACGAGTCCACTGGCAGCACCATACTTCATCTAGATCATCACACGGGCCACAGGCACATCCAGCACCACCAGGGCCGCTCTGCCTAGACACCTAGCTGGACAGGTGGACTAATAAGCGGATAGAAGAGGGAAAATAGTGGTTGCTCCAGAAATCTGCATCCCAAGCCCCAACAGCTTGTGCCGACTGCTGTGACTCACGGTCTGTGCTGCGTCCAGGCACCCACACCAGGTTAGGGAGAGGCGAGCAGATGGGGGCTTTGGAAAAGTAGAAGAGGGAAAGACTTGGAATATCTTCTTTCTGATGGAAGCAGATATGGAATTCCTAACTACTTGGCTTTTCCAAACTGGCTGTTGGACTTTTGGAAATGAACATTCTGTGCTAACTTTCAAAAAGAATGCTGGCAGGGTGCGTGCGGCTGGGAGGTCTGCGATGATGACCCTTGGATGGCTTTCTCTTCTAAGGGCTGACACAGCTGTGACCTCCACAGAGCTCGGAGGCAGGGATCCCTCCAGCCACATGAATGGGAGCTATCTTCCTCCCCTGGAAGAGGGACAGGGAAGTACAGAGAGATATCCGATAAAAGCAAAGATTATCCAAAGACAGCTCGTTGTAAAGAAACTGGAAGGCAAATAGGATGAATTTATTTCTTCTGTTTCCCTGAAATATAATTCAGAGAGGTCAAGTATTGGAAGGCAAAGCAAATGCGTCCTTTATTTCTTTCCCTTAGTGTCCCAGAAGTAGAGAGAATGGGGAAACAGGGACCAAGCACTCCCTGAGGCTCTGGTTACCAAATGCCAAATGCTTCTGAGTGACAAACACTTGAGCAGACATCCAAGCCCCAAACTGTGTCTTCCATTCAGGCGCTGATTTTCTGGGGCTGCAGGAACACTCAGCTGTGTTACTGATCCTCAACTGTCCCTAGCAAACTGACTGCCACCCTCTGCCTCTTCCTGTACCTGGAATCCTACAAAAAAGAGTGGACAAACCTGTATTTAATTTCATTATCTCAAATCTTTAAATCTTTGAAGACAAAAAGCATTTATTTAAGTGACAAAATGGGTCCCTTAAAAAAATTCTTCCCTCAGCCTTGCAGAAATAAGTACTTCGACTGTAATTTTGTCTTTTATAAAACAATGTTGGCTTCAACATTAGAAAGAAAATTTGTTTATTTCATTATCTGCTTATGGCTGGCAGATCCTGTTCAGAAACCAAATTGCCAGTCCTTCCCTTTTGTTCGGTCAGAGTGAAATTAAAAGGAAAAGCAGTATCTCAGAGTGTCTGCCAACAGCACTGAGGCCACATAAATCAGTTTGACCTGGGCCACACTGACCACTGCCCCTCCCCTGCAGCCTGAGAAAGAACCTGCTGCTCTGCTCACCCCAGAAAGCCAACCCTGGGTGTCGTGGACACTATCAGGAACCTTGGACGACTTATTCAAGGACAGACCATGACGCACGGCCAGCTGAGAAGGTAGGTGGCCAATGTCTACTCAGAACTATATTCTTACAAACCCAACCTTAGGCTGGGGATTTAGCTCAGTGGTTCTGCTGCCAGCCTCAAAAGTACAAGGTCCCAAGTTTGATCCCCGGTACCCAAAAAACCCCCCAACTTTAGACCCAGACTGTGTCGGGTGGTAAGCAGCCCTTTGCTTTAAAGATCAACAGGTGCCAGAGCAACCATATCGGGTCAGGAACCAACAGAAAGCAAGCCAAGAGGAACCAGGGACCAGAATTTTGCAGAAGCACAGAACTGATCCTGAAGCTACATCAGAAAGACCAAGCATTATGGGCCCTGCAAGACAGAGAGAAAAACATGTGCTTCACTTTCTAGTTCCAGTCCTGCTTGGGACAAGACGCAGCTGGCTTCACCTCAGAAACCCCTTACTGTTGCTCCTTTACAATACTCCCTTCTATGTGAGCTGCTGTAAGTCAGTTTCTTATATTCAGAAACGACCTGACCGGAACACCAGCCCTTCCCCACTCCCTATTCCATCCCCTCTGTTCCGGTTGGGAAAATCTTGGACTATTCCCCATGCCAGCCAGGCTCAAAAGCTTGTTGCCAGCACCTTAGTTACACTACTGGCACTATCACCTCATTCTACAATCTCCTCCCTCCCTCTAGAGCACTGCTACCCTTAGTTGTGAAGCTGGTGGGATGGGGGCGTGAGGGCACTGCCAAGAGGCCCAAGACAAGAACTTTCCTTTTTTTTTTTGGTACCGCTGGGGATCAAACTTGGGTCCTTGCGCTTGCGCAGCAGGCGGCGAAACCAATGAGCTAAATCCCCGGCTCTGAACGTCCCGTTTTTTGATAGTCCTGATGAGTAGCTCAAGTTCACTTTCTTACAGAGCCTACCATTGTTCCCAGCCCTATTTTTGAGAATTATGCAAAAGACATCTCATTCTTTGTCTAACTCAGTGCATGCTGAAGTTTTGACAATTAATATGTTCTTTCTAAGAATTTTCCCTTTCTATTTGTTGATCCTCCTGAGGTGATGTAAAGGCTCCTCGCTCCCTGGCAGTTCCCTTTCCTCTGACAATGCCCCATCAACTTCTACCCACAAGTAACTGCTCAGTCTGAATTCTGCCTTTCTAGATTTGTTCAGGGCACTCCCAGAGAAAGCAGAATAGTACAGCTGGTCGGGAACTCCTGGGTTTTACAATCAGATACAGCCAGACTTGGCTTCCGGCTTTCTCGCTCTTTAGCTGTGAATCCGGGGCATGCTACTCAACCTCTCTGGATGGCGTTGTTCTGTGTGGGCCACATCGTCATAACATCATCTCGCAACTGTTTTAGGTGGACATATGTGAAGTACTTAGAAAAGTGTCGTCATTCAGGAAGAGCTCAAAAAGCGGCATGTTTAATTTCATCTCCTTGTGTTTTCAAACCTCTCTTCTTTCTGAGCTATGACGGGTGGGCTCAGTGTTATGAGAATAATTCTTTTTTCAATCAGACACCATAGCTTGGTTACCCGCAGTGTGACCGTGGGAAAATTACTTTCCTTCCTCGACTCTTGGTGTTCTCCATGGAATGGGGT
The DNA here is from genome assembly GCF_053883595.1 of Heterocephalus glaber. Lineage (NCBI taxonomy): Eukaryota > Metazoa > Chordata > Mammalia > Rodentia > Bathyergidae > Heterocephalus > Heterocephalus glaber. The sequence continues at coordinate 96,230,628 of NW_028258315.1, read as the reverse complement.
GCAGAGAGTACCTCCCTCATGAGTCTGCAGTCCGTGGGTGTAAACGGGCTGGCACATTCAAAGAGCTCAGAAGAGTCTCTGGTGTAAGATGTCATTATGGGTGGCACCTACCACCTCTTCAAAACAGTCTTTCGGCAATGCCTCATTTCATGCCTGAAATTCCCCTCTGCTAGTTAATTTTTAGCTTAGAATCCATATTTTATATTTTACTATTTTTGCATTCAAAAACATGCTTGTTGGAAAGAAGGAAGAAATCAATGAAGAGTGGAGAATTAAAAAACAAAGCAAAACCTTTCCTGCTGTGCTTCAGAGTTAAGTCAACACACAGCCAGGAGACAGGGAGCGGGCCGGGTGGCGGGGGCTGTACCTGGTGGTAAGAGATAGGCACGGGCTTCTGGAAGACGATCCACTCCACAATTTCACTGCACGGAGGGGTGGTCAAGGAGCCTGTGTAGCGATAATAGCTGCCCAGGGACGCAGGCAGGAGGTCCCGGAGGACGAAAGGGTCCAAGAAGGTCTCCTTCTCTGTTTGGGGAGAGTGGGATAAAAAGAGCACACTGTAAGTCACACTGCGCTGCAGACACATTGTCACCACACCGCCAGCCTTGTTTGTGCACGTACTGGCACGTAGTATGTGGTGGTGGTGGCAGAGGCTCGGAAAATCAGGTAGTACTTCTCAGGGTGTGCCCCGAGGACACCAGCACCACACTCCATCCTTTTAAAGACCAGGTTTCATGCTGAACAATAGTGAGCAATGTAACAATAGTGAGCAATGTGACAGTAGCTTCACACCCCAGAAAATTCAACAAAACAGTGTAGCATAGTATCATCTCTGCAGAAAAGACACAAGGAAGGCCTTGAGCAACCCAGCCTTCCCCATGTCTCAGCCCAGAACCCTCCTCCATCTAATAACTCTGGACTGATAACCAGCAGAACAAACTCTGGGTCACAATGAGGCAGTCACTATGAAAACAAAACCATAAGCCAACAAAGACATGCAATCCCAAAGCTGGCTATGCTTCGGTGTGACTGCACCTGAGGTTTCAAAGAACAAAGTAAGACCTAACCAGGGGACCACGCTGAACCTAAAAATGACCACCGGAGCCAAGTGTGGTGGCACCTGCCTGTAATCCCAACTGCGGGAGGCTGAGGTGGAAAGTTTGCAAGCTCATACTGGGCAACTTAGCAAGGCCTTGTCTCAAAATAAAATTCACAAAGGTCTGGAGAGGTAAGCTCAGCAGCAGAGCACTTGCCTAGCATGCATGAGGTCCTGGGCTCTGTCCTCAGGATCTTAATAAATTAATATAAAAATGCCCCAGAAACAGGCTTCTTTTAAACCAAAATGGAGATGTCTGTGCTTCAACAGAAGAAATGATATTTAAACTAAGACTCAACAATGGTAACGCTTAATAAGCAGAAGAGGAAAGAAAGACACAACGTGGGTTAGTGGCTGCCTGAGGTCACACAGCTCTTAAGAGATATGAAACCAGGTTTCTTGGTGCTAGGAATGGCAGAGTTCTGACTACAGAAGCTAAAGTTAATGGGACAAAAACTGAATGGTTAATACCAAGACAGCAAGGAAGATCATTTTAGGTAGTGGGAACAGCAAATGCAAAGATCTTGAGGCAGATGGCGACGGTGCAGTCGAAAAGATTAGTGTCCTGGCCCCAGGAGGTCCAGTAGATCACCCAGCTCCCTACACAAGCCAGAGAAGTGGCCCCCACTTTAGATCTGAGACTCTTTCCTCCCTGTTTAAGATGTACTAACACTATGCAAATGCAAGGACCCGAGTTCGATCCCCGGTACCAAAAAAAAAAAAGATGTACTAACACTGTAAGAGTCCAGCCCACGGTATTCGTGCTCTGGCTCCTGAATGGCTTTCACCATGGCCCTCAGGCTCTAAATCAATAGCACAGACAACCTGTGCCCAAGGAAATACTTTCCGGGCTTCTTATCACCTCCCTCTTTATCTTTCCGACAGATCAACAAGGCAAGCACTGGACAAATCTACTCCTCGACTGTGAAGATCTTAGTAACCAGAAGATAATGTAAGAGCCCAGTGGAAATCAACTACTAGAATGGATAAAATTATAATTTTCTTCTGGAAGAGCACAGTTGAGTAAGACTCATGCTTATTCGGGCTTCACTATATACCAGGCATTGTTCTAGTCAGACGCTATAAACATCTAAACAGCACTAACTACTGTGCCAGGTCAAACTGGACGAGCTTTAGAATGTCAACTTACTGGATCCTGACTCCACAAAGTGTGTGCTATTATGATCCCATGGACAGAGGTGGAATACAAAACCAGCCTTCCGCCTCACGTCACTGTGCCCTCCCACCTCCACTGGTCTACTTTGCATGGCCAGCTTTACAGATGTGGAAGCCAAGACACACCGAGGTTACCAAATGCAGCAAAGGTCAAGAGGCAGCAGGAGTAAGGGCAGTTATTCTAAGGCTCGAAAGCCAAAGTTGATTTTCTTTTTTCCAAAGGAGAAATTAGGTATTAATAAGTCCCAGTCTTCAAATCATGGGGTTGTGTAATCAGAACAGAGAGGCAGTTTCTGTTGGACAAGTAGGCCGGGAGCAGCAAAGCTTCCCCTCTGCCTGCTGGCAGCCTGGGCTTTCATTACCCGTGGTTATCAGCAGCCTGATGACTGGGGTAATCTTTGCAAGGGTGCCTGGCTGGGAATGGGCTGCCAGGAAAAGGAAACATTTTGGCCCTTGCTTGCTGCCTCTGGGCTTTCTGAGCTCTGTAAACAGCCAACACAAAGCCCAAATACCACAAACCGAACCATCAGAAAACCCTGCAGTTTCCCCTAGTGGCTCATCCGGAGTTAGGGTGCTGGAAGGCATCCCATGTGTGCCACCAGGAAGCCACCAGACAAGCCCTGCAAAGCCCTGTCTAAAGTACCAACTAGCCAGGCATGGTGGCACATGCCTGTGATCCCAGCACCCAGGAGGCTGAGGCAGGAAGACTGCCATGAGTTCAAGGCCAGCCTGGTCTACATAAGAGTTCAAGGTCAGCCTGCACTACGAAGGGAGACCCTATTTCAACAAACAAACAAACAAAGAAACAAAGAAACAAAGTACCAACTTCCCCAGCAGCAGCAGGACTTGGAAGTTCAGGATGGGCTCCTGGGCTTGGCAGGCTTCAATGGGAACTTTGAGGGCAGTCCAGAAAGGCTGCTCTGTCCTTGGCCACCGGGCTCCAGAGGCAGGCTCTGGCTTTCACCGTCAGGAGGTGAGACCTAGCTGGGGGTCATGGAGGGCCTGGCATCACTGTGGCTCCCCCTCCTCGATCCCGGCCGTGGGTCTCAGGACTCCTCCATCTGTAAGGGCCTTAGGCCACTACGGCTCAGCGGCTTTAGAAGAACCAGGACCCATTTCTTCAAACAGAGGCCCAACCAGGAGCCTAGCAACTCAGGCAGCTAGAAGCCCGGGCCACAGGGCTGAAGCTGAGACCCGGTCCTGAGGGTCTCTGAAAACCACCATTTGGTCCAGTTCCTGAACTTCAGGGCTGGGGAAATGGAAGAGTGGGGAAGGTTACAGAGCCGAAGCTGAAACTCCAGGAGAATACGGAAGCTTGAGTGGAATTCTCTGAGGCCCGGAAACAGTGCTCCTGGAAGGCAGGACACCCTCTCATTTAACAGCTGCCCTCACCAGCCCCTCGACTCCATTCCCATCAGGGCTCTGTAAGGAGAGCAGATGCTCAGCCTTTGAGGGTTCAAATCCCAGCCATGGCAGGTTCGCTGCTGTGAGCACCAGCAGAGCACGACGCCTTGCTGGGTGCGGTGAAGATGGAACGTGGGAACACCTCACAGGCGATCGGCACTATTCTTAATTTTATCACTACTGTTCCTCTGAGCCACCATGGTCCTACCACATACTTCCTCTAACGATCTGGACCTACATCTTTTCCTTTCTCCTGGACGAGCAGTGCTTAGGTTAGAGCCCAGCACGGCCTTTGGAACCAACTGCTGCTGCGCCGCTGTGTGACATCAGCCCGAGGCTTCCCATCTCTGAGCTATTTCCTTGATGAGGAGCTACAAGAGCATCAGGGCTGCTGTGATAAGAAGTTAACAGACATAAGCGCCCTAAGCCTTCACTGCCGCCTAGAGCTCCACTTTTGGAACATCCCCAACAGAGGAGCATAATAGAACTGTTTTCTTCAAATGCTTTTTCTTTGCATTTTCCTAGGTAATGTATATGATTTTCATGCAGAAATTTTAAAAATTGCAATCTGCAGCACACATAGGTTAACCCAGCTCCCGGGCCATTGTAAGCCCTGGTTTATGAGAGGAAGCACTTGGCTGAGAGAAAGCTCCAGAGAGTTCCAGGCCAGCTCATTCCATGTCTTAAACCAGAGCTTAGCGAACATTTTCGGCAAAGCACTGAAGAGTAAATATTTTAGGTTTTGTAGCCCAAGAGGCAAAATCAGAGATATTACATAAGTACCTATATAACAAACTCACTTTCACAACCTTATTAACCTGAAAACATTAATAAAAACTAAATACAATCTTCAAAAGGTAATTTATTTAAGGAGAAGAAAACAATTTTGGGGGGAATAGCATTTCCCTTAAGGACTGAATATAAAAATCATTCTTAGGTTAAGAGCCACACAAAAGTAGGCAGCATAGTGAAGTCAGCTCTCACCTGTATCTTTCCCACCTGTATCTTAATGTAAGTGTCGGGAAGGGTCCCAAGGATCAGAAAGTCAACTTAGAGTCACAGCCAGACTCTCAAGGGTCCAGGAAAGGGGAGCACGCCCCGGGTTCATTTGTTTTGCGAACACCACATCACAGAATTAACTCTCCACATTGTTCCTCCACTGAGTTTTCTAAGTTCAACGGAAACATCAGTGCACACCGATCTTTCTGGACATCCATCCTTCTTCCTGCTCCTTCTCCCAGGCAGCACACAGCTGACAAATGGGGTGCATACAGGGGACACCTCTGGGAATGTGCAGTGTCCCCAGTGCTGCCCACAAAACCTGCATACATCGAGCCAAGGGGTTCAGTGGGTTGGCCCAGGACTGGGGTCTCCTGACCACAGCCGCGGGGAAGAAGGAAGGACACACCACCCTGCTCTGCTGAAATCAGAAAGTCTTCGCGGATACCACTGGCATTGCAGATGCAGTGCAGGAGTTAGGAAACAGGTGGATGGGCAGAAGCAGTGTCCCCTGGCCTATAGCAAGTTATCTGTGTCTTTGCAACTGTTTTCTCATCTGGAAAATACCTGTAAGGAAATTCTGCATGTGAAATGAATTGTTCTTACTTAAGAGATCAGGGAATGCCCAGCAAAAGAGCAGAAATGCTTATTAAATAAAACTCGGGATAAGTGGGCAGTGTGACCCCACACCCACCCCAACAGAGCATTCTTTTCCCAACTTCTATCCTAATTAGTCATTTCAATTCAAAACATTCCTATCTGAGCCACTTAACAGTTGTGAAAAATATTTGAAACACTGTACTTATACCACCATTCATTCCATTATACCATAATAAGCAGGTACTGTGCATTACTAGATAAAAGAATTGAAAAAGAATGAATCTCATTCCACTTCCAAGGATCCTGGGTGCCGTATGCAGACAATATTATATTTTAATAATTAATTGTTCATCAAAGAAAAAGATGAGGAACAGGGATGCTAAATTCAAAGTTATTCAAATTGCAAAAATGAATAATGCATGGCTTTTATATTAAACACACACTGTATTAAGTAGCCTACATTGCACCCAACTCTGTCTTTCCTTTTTGAGCATTTTGAATGACAATACGAATAATCAGTTAGAGAAGGTTTGTTTAGAAAAAGGAATGCCTTATTTGAATGCAAACGGAGTCTATCTGAAGATGACTGACTTTTCCTACCTATTAGGGAATTTCGTGTGAGGGCTGTAATGCCATGGTCGACATTGAACCCAGCGAGGCCCGCTTACCCTTGCAGCTTCCTTCCAACACTAGATTATATCTGGCTGATTCTGTTCAATTTCTTATTTCTGACAGCAGTGCCAGGAGGCAATTTTTAATTACAGAAAATTTGAAAGATTCAAACATGCATAATTGGATTAAAAATGTGATCATTAAAACATTAGATGATAATCATCTGATTGACTGGATTTGGGGTGTGTTAAATAACTGAATATTTTCAATACTTTGGTTACATAAGAAAAAAGAAAGCTCCTTATAAAATACGAAGAGTCAACATACAGAAGAGACTTGTGTAGCAGTCAAGAACTGTGGATGAGTGCACACACACATGCATGCACACACAATAAACAAGGTATTGCGTTACTTGGAAGGGACTCGGACAGAACATGGTCACTTCGAAGAGAAAACAGGTGACGTCCCCGAAGAGTCTACCCAAGTCTAAAGAACTGTGTCACAGCCCACGTCTCTGTTTTAGCCCCTCTCACTTTTTTTAAGGAAAAGCAATGCACTTTCCCTTAATGCTTCCCATCACCAGGGCGGGACTGGTCTTCAGCTTGTGCAGGGAGTGGTGACAGTAGGAAGGAGCGGGCATGAGTCACCCTAAATGCAGCAAGATTTACCACCATGCTGCCCCCAAAAATGTGCGTGGAAATCACTGCGAAGCCCGAGCAAGTACAGCTTCTTATCTGGTGGTCTGTGGTTAAGAGCTGAAGCTCCTCAGTTTAACAATGTTGCTGCTGTTAGTCCTGGGACCACACTGGAGCCGCCAGTTTCTAGGAGGACTCTGCCTCCACAGGCTCATTCACTGCAGCTTTCCATCCTACATGCAGCTGCCCTGGCCTCTTTTCGTTCTGTGAGGGTCCTGCCCTGGGGCCCTTGAACAGGCTCTTCTGCTCTGCCTACAACACCTTCTTACGCTTCCATTCAAGGCTGGGTTCAGGCCCAATGGTCTTCAGCTTCGGACAACTTAGACACACTCAGATGATTCACTCCTCATGAGGTCCGTCCTGATCACTGTTCTGAAGACAGCAATTTGAAGGCAGCATCTTATCTGGAGTCTGAAGGCAGTGAGGAAGCCAGGGCCATGCAGACGCGGGGAGAAGAACAGTCCAGGCAGAGAAACATCAGTGCAAAGGAAGCTGCCCCTAGCGTTGTACAGCTGGAGCAAGGTGAGCAAGAGGAGTAGTACAGTGGAACTGCAAAAGCGCTGAATCCCACAGGTACAAGGGGGAAAATCGGTCACCCGCTGACTGTGGTAAAAATGCTGAGGAGGCAACACAGGGAAGTGAACACAAGGTGTGGAGCCTGCAGCTCAGGGATGAGTCTGGACCTGACGTACGTGGACTGCGTGCCCTGCGAGGAACCTGGTCTGATGACTGGCGACAGGGTTCTGCCAACACAGGGACAGACGATGGGAAATCGGGAGGAGACACAGCATGAGGGCAGCATCTGGGGTTTAGAGGTGTGGCCTCAGAGCCCTGCCAGGGAGCACACGGGAGTTCCTGTGAGGCCTGGATACAAGGACGCCTGCTCTCTCTGATGTGAGGAGGAGAAGAGGGGAAGCCAGGGCAGGGAAGCGGGGCTGTCCCACGTCCAAGGTGCAGCCGCCTCCCAGGCTCCAGGTGAGTGACCTCTCGGAACAAGCAGCAGACTGACCACTCAGGTGGTCTTGGGGAACTGCCCAGAACACAGGCGGGTTGATCTCAAATGATTCTCAAGGACACTGGTTCTCTTTCACTTTACAAATGAGGCAAAGAAGTTCAGAGAGGGAAAGAAACTGGACCAAGATCATCCAGTGGCATAGGGAGGGCATCTGGGGCTCCCAAAGTCTAGCGCTGGGCTCTTCCGACCTCGCTCTGGATCCCTGGGCTCTGCCCTTATAAGCTGTGGCCCATGAAAACCTGATCAGGTAAGGAAATGCCCCGAAGACATTGCTCAGCTTAAAATCTTTGCTGGTTCTCATTTCATGCAGAGTAAAATCCAAACTCCTTCCATTGGTCCTGAGGTGCTGCATGACCTGGCCTGTCTCTACCTTATGCCCCACCCACCTGCCCCTGCCTGGCTAAGCCCTCTCCCCACAGTGCTTTACCTCCCACCCCCTACCTGTGTGACTTCTTTTCATCATTCATTCGGTCTCTGCTCAACGCCACTGCCTGGGCACCTGCCTCGCCCCGGTCTGCTATTAACTATCTACGTCCACCTACTTCATTTACTCCCCCCCACAAGTGTCTACTTTTCTCTATCTTGCTGCACCAAGAGCCTGATTACGTATAAGGGCAAGACCTTGCCTGTATGTGTATCCAGCAGCTAAAATGCTCCCCAGAACAAAACAGGCACCTACCAGGCACAGAAAAAGACAAAGGAACAGATAAGCAAAGCAGCAGTTGGTGCATTTTAAATAACCAATAAACCCTAGCTATACTCTATTTCTTTATAAGTTACGTCACCATCAGTCACGGGATGACCATTCAGAGATCACCAATGAAGGCTCCGTGTTGCTGATTAAGACAAGGACTTGATACCAACTCTCAGGCAGCCTGAGTTGAGGTTTGCTAACACCGGGAGAAATGAGAGTCGCAGAACTGATGAGTGAGGATACATATGGATGTGACTCCATCCGCAAGGCTCCATTAGCTTGGAGGACCTAGGAGAAGCCGGGCCAGAGCTGTTCCGCCCAAAGTGAAGGGTGCTCACAGAGCCAGTCAGAACACTAACTCTCACCTGTGTATGTGGACTGAGTTCTCTAGCCTCAGTTTACCCGTCACGCCTGCACCTCTCGGTCCCACCCCCCCGTGGCAGGGCATGCTGCAGATCCACTCTTCCAGTTCACACAATGTGGCCTTTCTCTAAATGAGGCCTCACAACCCACGGTGCAGGAGTAGCACCCTATGGAGAGCTGAGAACGTCCTCAAGGTCACGGGTGGAACACCCCTGGCTCTCACAGTCTGCGTCACGGTCAGAATTGGTCTCTTTGCAGGCAAGGGGCTCTCTCTAGCAAGACTGTGTCCCATGGCTGTGTCTCCAGCTTCCAACACAGCACTTTATAAACCAGATCCTTTACGCATGGCTGGAAAAAGTGAAGTGGATGAAGGCATTAAGCAACTCTAAGTCAAAACTGGGCCAACTAAGGCACAGCAGCCAAATCTGGCCCTGGCCTGCTTCCGTAAGTTAGGTTTCACTGGCACACAGCCAGGCCCATTTGTTTGCGTATTGTCTGTGGCTGCTTTGGGACTACAAATGCAAAAGAAAATCTATGCCTGGCAAAGACTAAAATGTTTGCTATCCTTCCCCTTGCAGAGAAAATCTGCCCATCTCTGCTCCTAAATGAAACCGTGGTACTCAGAAAAGGACAGCAAGAAGCAGTATCATTTGAGCCTCAACAGGGCAAAAGCCATGGGGAGGGAGAGCGTGGAGATTATTTCTGCTTCTGAAACGCTCTCCCCAAGGGGTCAGAGTTCAATCTACCCCTCCCACCTCTCCCACAGACACAGTCCAGGGAAAATCCCAACGGTCCATGCCGTGAAGTAAATAACTACTGTTACTGTGGGGTTTGGGCAGGCGTGGCCAGGGGGTGAAAGAGCACACCAGAAGAAATCAGATTCCCAAGTTCAAACCCCCAGGAAGGTGTGGGCCAGGGTCATGACACCCTACCGATTTCACAGACTTCTAGCCTCCTTGACTTTATTATGTTTTCATTTGGCCAAGAATGGCAGTTTGATTTAAGGCTTGATGTTTGAATACAACGTGTATTGACATTAACGCCTCCAAAGACATAAAGACCGCAGTCTTGTCAACAATTAAGGAAACACAGATGACATTTAAATTATATGGAGTCATACAGCGACAAAGCCCTAGGATTATCGCTGAGCAGCTCCTTGCTCTCCTCTCTACCCTACAAAGTTCTGGTGACCACAGCAGATATGATATGCACATTCTTTCAGCTTCCTTTTGACACTAGTCAATGAGCTAATTCTCAAAAGAGAGACCAGATACATAAAAATTAAGTGCTTTTGACAATAATCAGGCAGTTGGTTGATGCTGGACATCAGAAGCTGGCCCTGCAGGGTGGAAAGAAATGCATCTCAGAGTCTGTCACCACTTGGCTCAAGTCCTGCTCCACTGCAGGAGCTGGAGCAAATCAGCTAATCTCCCTGAAGCCTCAGTTTACCCATCTGTAAAATGGGATTAGGGAATCTTTGCTCACTGTGTTGCTGCTGAGATAAAATAAGAGTATAGAGAATCTGGACAGGGTCAGGTACATGGTCAGAGTCAACAGATGAGAGATGAATGCTTCTTCCTTTTAGCCACTTTCTGGTTCTTTGGCCATAACTCTTTCCCTTGACTGCAAAAGGACAGGCTACCTCAAATCCACTTTATCACCATCACTTTCATCATTTAATTTTTTTATTTGTATAAGTAAGGTTTACAATATACAATAATTACATTCCTTCTGAGTTGGTACATGTACATAACACATCTTAATTATTTTTACATCCCCTTTCCCCTTCCTCCCTCTCCCTCCACTTCTTAGTCCTCTTCCCATTTATCTCCCTGTTTCTTATTATACTATCTTTTTATCTTGCTCTTTGCTTATATTTTGGGTTTCTCTTTTAAGAGAAATTATGCAATATTTAAGCTGTGTCTTACTTCACTTAATGTATGGCTTGACAGAGTCAAGTTACATACATTCTATTTCAATGGCCAGACAGTGATGAAAGCAGAGCTTCAGGTTGCATGGTCCGGTCTCTCCCTGTCGGCAGCCCCATACTCCAGATGAGGCAGAGCACCCAGATGCTGGCAGGATGGGGTAGAAGCAGGAACAGCTACCACCTGGTGCTCACCACACACAGCAGCTGCATTACATACACCAGTTACCGAGTTCTTGGGACACACCTGGAAGGCTGCCCTACTGCAGCCTCAACACCCTAGAGAAACCTGAGCCACCAGAAGGCTGCGTGATTTGTCCAGGTTGCACTAGTCACAGCACAACTGTGCTCAAAGCCAGTCCTGTGCTCCTGCCCCCTGTGGGACAGCCTGCCCTACACGAGGTGACACGGGTACCACACGGAAGCAGGACAGGAGAAACACCCAGCAAAGCCCCAGGACTACAATGAGCACATTCCCAGGAGACTCTTGAGGGGCATTTTAAACCCACCCTTTGCTTTCTACTGAAACAACCAGGAAAAAGCCATTTCTCTGGAGTCCCAAAATCCTGCTCAAACGACAAGGAAGCCTAGCCAAATGAGAACCAGCCTCAAATTCAAATCTAATCTAAAAGGAATCACTTTTGAAGTCTTTTATATCTTAAAACTACTGTTAACAATGCTATTGGTGATAAAACAGTTGCACAGCATCCTATTTCCTGGCTTTTGCTAAGAAAAGAAACAAAGAGATTATATCTATGGTGATGTTTTTGATACACCAAAGTCCAGGAAACTGTGGAAATGGCTTAAGTATGCCTGTTTCTAGAAGATTTCGAGATCAAAAGTTGTCAGATAAACACTGGTCCTTCCTGAATCCAAACAGCCATGAGCCAATTAGTCCAGACCAGGGTGCTGCATATTTATAGCACATTTCAGAAAAGTTCCATATAATTAAGTGATAGAAACATAAACTTCAAAGGGGAAATTTTGCCACATGTTACAATGTTTGAAATTATCAGGGAGCTGTAGATAACTTAGCACTGGGTTTCCCATTCAAAAGGGAGAAAATAATTTGAATTTCTTTCTTTAAGGTAAACACTGAAACAGAACCCTCATTAATTCAGTAAGAACACATTTGGTTTACATGATCATTTTGGATAGATTAAAACTGCAGCCCATCTCTGAAGTCTGAGTAATGATCCGAGAGGGTATTTGCATTATCCCAACAGAAACTCCTGGGTAAAGGCAACAGTATGAGAAGAGCAGCTACAGTGACTATCACTTAGATGAGCCATGGAGGCAGACTTTCCCTGAATTGGGCAGGGAGTAAAAGTTTAAGGCTCTGCAGGCCATTCTCGGTCACAACTACTCGACTCTGCTGTCCTACTGCAAAGGCAGCTAGATGTGGCTCAGAGTAGTTTGCTTACCCCTGATTTAGAGGGCCATGGACATATGGCAGGCACTGTCACCACTCCTGCAGGGTGTTTTAGCAAGAGTACTCACAAGGTAGACGCTGTCATTACTCTTATTTCACAAATGGAAATTCAGACAGAGCAGACTCAGCCATCTGTAGAGGATCACACAGCTCTGAGCTTCCAAGGTAGACATAGACCCAGGGAAGTCTGTCCTACTGTGTTCTAAGGCGTCAAAGTAACAAAACTCCTGCTTGTTTGTGTCAACACATGAAATTACTTTGCAAGTACGTAATATTAGTCTTTGCAGCACCAAGAATGGCAAGGATAGACAAAAAGAGAATATTTTCCAGGAGACTAAAATCTCCCCAAGGGTAAGGAAAACCTCACCCTTCAGTGCACTAACCAGGCATTCACTCGGTGGGAGCTCCCGAGTTAAGGGAGCTTAAAGTTCACATGCACAAAGCAGACAAGAACCCACAAACCTCAGTCCATCTCCCCATGTTTTCTGCCTGGTGAACAATCGACACAGATGACCATTTCTGCCTACTGGATCAATCTCTTCCCAAGGTCCCTTGTCCTAGAATTTGTCCTCTTTCAAAGTCCATGCAAGGTATTTTCAAAAGCACTACCTATGTAGCCTCAGAGGGACAGTTTATTTTGGGATTTTAAACACCAGCGACAGTCACTGTGGTCCCAGAGCAACAATGACAGACTATGGTCCTGGTGAATGTTTCTTTACTTGATCCTTCAAAAGAGCCCATCTGATGAGGCTCAGTCAGGAGTGCCTGGCAGAGAAAGAGGGAGGTGGATGGACTGGGAGTAACACCAGCCATGGTCATGAAGGCCTCAGCTTACGGCCGGGGTGGGCCGCTTCTCAAGGTGTGATGGGGCCACTTCATCAGCCACTGCCTGCTCTACGGGGTAGTTCGTGTCACCAGCAGCAAGGCAGTTGAATCCCAGGGGTCTCCAGAGGGTTGGGCAATGCCTTTGGGCATTTCACCCTGACTTGGCGCAGAGTAAGCAGGAAGGAGGAAGCAGCAGCGAGGAAGCAGTGAAGAGCCTTTGTCTTCGGATCTGTCAGCCCAGCCCTCGGTTTCTGATTTCCCTTTCTAAACTCCACCAGGAATGCAGAACATAAGATATTCAGACTGCTTTCCTCTGGGACTCACAGAGTACCAAGTGGCTGCACAACAAACAGGAGGGAAGTGACAGCACTTTCCTAAAAACTTTTCACCGCAACACCCCGGTAGGCTGTTTGTTCTCTCTGCTCACTGATTACAGGCTGGGACGAGGCTGCCCTGGAACTGCACCATCAGAGATGACTTGGGAAGCCCTGAGGAAGCACCGTCTGAATCTTACTTTCCAGTGCTGGTCACCGTCTGATTGTGAACTGTGACGCACATGCAGGCAGGTGTGCAAAACATAAATACACCACTGGCAAGTGATCCAAAGGCAAGCCTGCTGTGTGGCCACCACTCAGAACTGGAGGACATATGTCCTGGCTCCCTGAGCCAGGCCCGAGTCACTACCACCAGACTCATTCTGAAACAACCCTTACTTTGCTTTCCTTTCAGTTTTACCATCTACGAGATAGGACTGAAATATACAGTGAGTACGTAAATTGAAAAGTTTGTTACAGTAAAAGACATTGCCATTAATCCCCATCAAAATACTCCCCTCACTTCTAACACACTCATCCCATCATTCACGCCGCTCTCTGAAGCAGCTCTGGAGTCTTCCATCCTGAGCATCTTTATGAGATGTGATAAAATACGGTGCATGCTGCCACCGCCAAGTGCCACCCAACCAAAAGGCAGCTCATGAAAACCTGACAGTGTGTCCCGTGCACCTCACTCACCAGATCTGGTACCATGTGACTTCCGGCTCTTCCCCAAAGTCAAAATGCCATGAAAGGTAACCGTTTTGAACTGATTCAGGACACTGAGGCAGCCATGACAACTAAAGACACTCATGAAAGAGGACTTTCAGACCTGCTTCAGAGAGTGGCAAGGACCACGGGATAAAAGCAAAAGGGAGTATTTTGAAAGGAATTAGCGACAATGTGTCCTTTACTGTAATAAAACTGTTGAAGAATTTGAACATACACTTCATTTTTTCCCCCAGTACCAGAGATTAAACTCAGGATCTTATGCTTGCGAGGCAGGTGTGGTACCATTGAGCTAAATCTCTGGCCCACATACTTCATTTTTTAATCACACTTTCTATGCACCCCAAAATATTACAGGACAGGTGTTCTTATTTTTTGAGCCTGATCTTGACGAATATGCAATAGCCCCTTCAGAATCTTATTTTTGGGCTGGACTTCATGGTTCATGGGTGCTCCATGTGGCTGGGTGGTTCATTCCTTTATATTGTGGCAGAATGTTTCATGATATGCCATTATAATATCCCACCTGCTACTGATGGCTCTGTACGGCATTGCTAGGTTTGGATAATTAGAAAAAACAATGCCACAAACATTATCAGACACATCTTGGTACATTCACACCTGAGATTCTCTAGGGGACAGACCCAGGGGTAGGACTGTTGCACCAGATTTCCTAGATACTGCTGAATGGTGGTGACAGGAGATCATCACACAGCAACTCTGAGTTCCTGGCATTCATGTTCTTGCCCATCCTAGCCACTCAGCAAGTTTAATATTTGACCATCTGTTCGATCCCCAGTACCAAAAAAATAAACAAATAAAATAAAATAAAATATTTGACTGTCTGATGTACAGTGCTAGAGGTTTTTAAACCTCTGTAGGCAAGATACCTTTCAGAAGTTTACAGAATATATATATGGTCTGTTTTTAATTTATAAGTAGTCAAATGTACAAATCTAAGGGACAATGTGATCATCAGTATCATACTTATGCAATCATTCTCTAGATCAAATATGTAATATTTTTACTCCCCAAGACAGTTCCTCGTGTCCCTCCTCCTTTCTCCTATTCTGACTTTTATCGGCGTGGAGTGGTCTCACCTGTTCTTGAGCTTGAACTCTTATTTCTGTGTAAGTCAGTTCACTGCTTCCAGCGGGTGTAACGCCCCACTGTTCGACTCTGCTGCAACTTGTGTTCCTGTGCTCCCACTGGTGGCCCTGGAGCACTTCCAGTTTGGGCTTTAGGAACAAAGCTCCCGGGCACAGGTCTTTTCTGTGGACATTTCTCGGGCACGGGTATACATACACCTAAGGCCAGGGCTGCCTGCTCGGAGGGAGGGGCCGCTGTGAGAAGCTGGTTCTCCAAAGGGTGTCCCACCTGCCTTCCCCGGAAGGGCGGGCTTCCTTCTAGCCACTTCATCATGGCTAGGGCTGCCATGGGACCTGTGCCCTCTGGACCTGGATTCTTGGGTTACTGTTTATCGTAGGAACCTCACTCCAGGCATGGGTGGGGCAGTCCACATATATTTGCACATTTCCTTTCCCGCTCCTATTTCTGCTAGGGGCCTACAGTGTCTCCAGCTGTCCTAGGACTCTGTCTAGAGTTTAATAGGACAAGCGGAGTGTCTCCGGGCAGGAGAAAAGGAAGGGAGACCAGGAATCAACTATTCAGGCGGGGAAGCTATTCTGCAAGCACAGTTCTGACCTCATCCTGTTGCTGTGGCCTGACAAGAAAAGCTTCCAGGAGCCTTGTTCTGGGGCATTATTCGAAGGATGTTTTGATGATGATTTATTTATCCTTTCATGATCGCTTTCTGCCTTAGAAAAGCCAGGAGAGGGAGGGCGGAAGGGGACATCAGCCTTCTCAAAACGGAAGATTCTGCTGTAGTGGAGGCAATTCTAACCCCCTCCTCGCCGCCACTGCTTCCAGGGAAGGAGAGCAGCCTGCCTGCACCTCACAGGGCGGAGAAAGGTGGCACCAGGAGGAGGGTGGGACAAGAGAGGCTCTCCACTACCAAGTCTCCTTCTGGGAAGAGAAGAGTGGTCTTCAGGTGCCTGGCCTGAGGGAGTGGTTTGTGTGTTGATGACTTCTGACAATAAGTAGCCGGCACACAAGCAGGCCAGTGGAATCTGCCGGTGCGTAAAAGAACAGAAAGTACATAATCCAAAAACTTGAGACCTGTGGCTACTCACAAGTGCTGTTGCTGTTTTATACAAAAGGTACTGTAAACATCCAAGACAGTGCGGAGCAGAGGACTGACAATTTCTCTCTAATCCTTTCCTCTCCAGCGGATGTTGGTGGTGGGGTAAATAAAATAACTACATTTTAGTGTTTCCATCTATTCCTCCATGGCAAATCACCTCACTTCTGTTCTCTTTCTATTTCTTCTTGGTTTTCAAGTTTGTAAAATTAACAATCTGCATTAAAAAGGATCAGATAAGAAACAGCATTTTGTGTCTGCATTCTTAGGCTCCCCACTCTTCAGCCACCACCCAAGAAGCAGGGCCTCCCTCCAGAGTATGCGCCCTCACAGGATGCCTCCATGCGCTCAGTCACTGCACACAGAGTTGAGCAGAGCTGTGCACAAGCCGCTGCGAGGAGCCAGAGACCAGCTGTGCCTTCCAGATGCCCCAGAGCCCACACCCAGCCACTGGGGGGCGCTCCAGCCAAGCCTTCACACAGGACTCCACAGGGCAGCCTTTGTTCCGGGCCTCTGCTGGGCCAGCCAAGCGGCTCTCAAACAAAGCGGCCTGCAGGTGCTCCCGGGTTTCCCTCTCTCCACCCTAGTTCCTGCTCCTTCTCCCCTTTATCGTTCCCAGACTGGAGGGCCCTGCCCAAAACCTCTTTTGCAGCAGGGTACAGTGGTGCATGCCTGTCTTCTCAGGACTCTGGGAGGCTGAGGCAGGAGGAGAGCAAGTTTGAGTTTGCCTGGGCAACTGAGTGAGACCTTGCCTCAAAATAAAAACTTTAAAAAGGGAGGGTGATGTTTGTCTTCCTACCCTTCCCCAGAGAGCTACCCTGGGTCTGTCTCCAACCAGTGCAAGGGCCTAGACTCATCTCCAGCAGTGCAGATCAAAAACAAATCACAAAAAAATTCTGCTTCACACAGGACTGAAGACAGGGCAGCAACTAATACAACAGATTACTCACTTGCCACTGAGCTGAAAGAACACATCAGATTCTACCTACCAAAAAAGAAGACACTTAATGAATGAGAAATTAACATGCTAAGATATGACTCCCAGGGCCAAAGAAATAAAAGCCATTTCCAAACTGCGACAGAAATCCGTATTGATTTTTCTCCTCATGCATCTCTGTCATCAGTCCCAAGCCAGGGACCCTGCGAAGGGTACAACTACTTATGCTCCTTTAAATTAACCGATCACACAAATCCCTCATGAGAGTTTCAAGTGAGATGTTTCTAGCTCCAACCAAAGTTCTTCTTGACTGTTTTAAATGTTTGCTCCCTTTCGGAAGATTGACATTTCCTTTCTTCTCCAGCAAAGAGAAAGCTGAGTGGGTTTTAGTCTCCTTCCTTAATCCAGTTTTGTGTTTCAGCAGTTTCACTTAGGTGCTCAGACATTTGTTTCCCTGACTTGGTCATTTGGCTGAGCACCTCCAGCGGCCAGGTACAGGGCGCCACCCCGATGTGGCCTGCAGCACTCCCGAGGGCTGTTCTTGGGAGGTGCACAGGGTAAATACACCAGTTCCTCCCAGTGTGCAGAAGTGCAATGAAGAAAGAAAGTGGAAGATGTGAGAGGGATGGGAGGTGTCGGGTAGGTTCATTAAGAAAGAACTTTCCGAGGAGTCATGATCTGCACAGACCTGGCGGCACACAAGGGAGGCGCCCTTCGTGTAAGCAGGGGAGACAGGAAACAGCAAAGGCCAGCAGGCACCACTCTGCGCCGGCAGCAGGAAGAGAAGGGCAGGGCTCCCTTCCTTCCCTTCCCCAGAGAGGCCCCTGGGTCTGTCCTCATCCACGCTCCCACTCCCTGGCTGCACAGAGTCTGGGCATGCAACCTATTTTTGCTGTATAAATAAACAAATTTTCTTTGCAGGTGATTATTTTTACAGGTGCCCCCCTCTGACTTCCCAGAACAGAGCAGGGTTGAAGCCACACCTCAGGCCTCTGCAACCCTCCAGTGCCAGGTAAAACATCCCCACATGCAATAGCTTACGCTCAATGTCTGTGTTCCTCTCAAAATTCACGTGCTGAAATCCTGCCCTGCCCCAAGGTGGTGGCATTATGTGGGGCCTCTGGGAAGTGACTCAGTAACAGGGACAGAGCCTTCATGAATCACGGCAGTGCCTATACTGACATGGAGACCTGCGAAGGATCAATGAAATCTTCCCAAAATGAGAAGCTGCGTGGGGTGTTTTCAGTCACCCTACTTTTTCTTTTACTTGGTTTATCATTTTTACTTGTTGCACAACTGAACAGTTTTAAGAATAGAACAATTAATCTACATCCTACTTGATCAAACCCTGTGTTTGTAAAGTTCAACAGAGCTGGCTCATATCGAAAGACAGTCCTCCCAAAAGGTGAGAAGACATTTTATCACAGCCGGGGGAATGAAGGGAAATTCATTATGGTTACTAATGCTATTTCTGTCAATGTCTTTGGAATTCTAATTAGATTATTAAAACTTTGCAAATCATTACATTAGATCTAGATTCCACACCTTACTGTGACAAGGGTACTTTCGAAATTCGAGGATCCTGATAGCACGGGTAATGATGCATTGCTGATAATAAAGTTGCAGGAAAATTCCTCCAATAAAAACCAGTTGGAAAAGACAGAGCTCATTTATCTTACTTTCTCTCCTAGCTTTGTGCCTTTCCTGTCCTACCAGCTGCGTGACGATGTTGAACCCCATGCTGTAATGCTTAATGGCTTGTCTTGGCTACTTATTTTTGTCCCCTAAATCTCAGAAGCAAATCAAAAAAATTATACGTGAAAGGACACTTCAAAGAAGAATATTTTTAGGAGAGAGATGAGACAAATGACAGGTTCAACATTTAAGAATAATATAGCACATCTCAGGGCATTTGATTTACAACATATGCATTCAAAGTGGTACCTGAAGAGAAACAAACGGCTGGCTGTTAACCCAGATCCATTTGCGGGTGATATATGGGCATGCTCTTTACCCATCAAATAGTGGGTCCAGTGCCCTTCACCATCAGCACATGAGGGATGGGTGTCATCGCTGTCCTCTGCAAGATAACCTGCTTCCTTTAGGTGGAGATCCGAGCCCTTCCCATTCCAGCAAAGGAAGTGTATGTGGCTTACTCACCATGATGAACAACTCCCTTCAGCCCATGGATAATGGGATCCAGTGCAGAATTGTCCCTCGGACTGACCTACATGTAAAGAAAACATGAGTGGTTAAATCTATTCTGGCATCAAACACAACAGTCTCAGTTTAATCTTCTAAAGAGAAGGGGGAAAACAGATGTTATCTAGCAAGTTGTGTAGGTCTCACATATACCATAGCTCTCACCAAATGTAGGAGATTTATGACACAATAAAACCAAGTGAGGAGGTCTAAATCAAAAGAAAGAAACTTCTCAGAATACATTATAACAGGAGAGAAATACCACAGTCCTAGCAAAATCTTAAAAAGCAACTGCGAGACTTTCTTCCTGCTTCGTTTTATTAAAAGTGGGGCCTGATCGGCTAAAAAGTCATTGAAAGTCATCAGAGAGCAATCCATCACTGACTGAATATTTCAATACCTTCTGGTGATTTTTTTCCCTTCCTTCTTAGAAAATGCATCAGTTCCCGGCCAGCCTGTCCTCCTTTGTCAGGATCCCAGCCCCCTGTGAAAAAATCCCACGGTAGAAGGGCCATCTGTAGGAGATGCTCAAAGCGAGACAGCGGGAGAGCAGCTCAAAGAGACAGTGTCTCCACCTTCACGTTCTGCTGGGCCTTTTGATGCCCCCAAAGCAGAGCCTATTTGGCCTAAATCCCACTGACTTTCCCATACTTCTTAGCAGAAATTCTCACTCTTGCCTTCATTTGAAGATTAAAATTTCACCACCAAATTACAATGATCATTTTTAGGTACTTTCTCCGAGCTATACCCTGAAATGTTTACAAATAAATGAAATGATGCTGGGAATTTGCTTCAAAATGACCCGAGTGGACAGCAGGGGGCGTGAGAGAGGCACAGATGCAGGGCAAGTCGCAAATCCATCCATCACTATGACCTTGGGTGATAAGCACAGCATGGGTCATGACATATTTTCTCCACTTTTGTGTTTAATTTTTTCCAAAATAAGGAGCTTTTCAAAATCCATTATCTGTGGTCAGCATAGCTCCTACCCACTTTGTTCCCCCTTCAGGGAGAATATTTACCATTAATCCACTCCTAACATAATGAAGTTGAGATGTTGATGAATCGCTCAATGTGTAGCAAGACTCAATTTGATGTTTCATGTTAGTTAATTCAGAGGAATCCAGAGCTGTCCCTAGGTGAAATTATAACACTCCTTCCTACCCTTATAGACTCTCTGCCTGACCTAGCTTGCTCTCTGATGATAACCCACACTTCACACTTTTCCTCCTGTCTTCTGCTTCAGCAGCTCCAGCTGAAGGCAGTGGTTGTCAGCTGAGGGCATTCTGCTCTCTAAGGGGACAAGTGGCCACACCCAGAGACACTTTTGGGTGTCACAAGTAGGGATGGAGGGGAAAGAGGAGAGGAGGAGCTACAAGCATCAAATGGGTAGAGGACAGAACTGCTGCTAAATACTCTATGACACTAGACGAGTAAAACTCATCTAAGAAAAACTGCCTGGCTGGGTAGGTCAGTGGTGCAGAGGGGAAAGTTGGCAGCCCTAGTGAGACAGATGCTTCAGGAGTTAACAGGGATTACCTCTGAATGTCTGGAGCCCCGAGTTATGCCCAATTCAGAAAACAGGTACCATTATGCACAGACTAGTAAAACAACATGAAACTTGGTAGTATGTCATAAACATTACAGGTATGGGGAAAAAAAGAATCAGTGAATAGGGACGCAGTGTAACAATCATAGGGACAGAAGTTCGGGAGTCGTTGAGTATGTCTCCAAATTGCCTGAGAAGAAGCTCAAGCCAGGAAGGAGTTTAATACACTCACCGAGGCATGAAGCACTCTTGAAAGATGAACACCAACTGAATACACAAAAGCAAAATGGTACCTGAAGAACTTCTGTTTGTGCCATAGCAAGTCAGTGATCCAAATGTGGTCAAAAAAGAAGTCACAACACAAGAAGGCAAAACTAGACAATCCAAAAAAAAAAAAAAAAAAGACAATCTAACCACTATTGCGGCTATGCATCCAAAGTCCAGAATAGAATAAAGTAAGAGCCTAGGGAAGAATCCCTTGTCACACTGAAGTTATAGGTAAAAAAAGTACTACGGTTTGGATGAGTGTCCCCAAAGGCACTACTGCAAGGTACTACTGCGAGGGGTGGCACCTTTAGGACAAGGGGCCTCACAAGGTATTTAGGTTATTGGGGGCATATGCTTGAAAGGAACTGCAGGACTCAAGGCTCTGCTGGCTCCCTGGCTTCAGAGGTGAGCCACTTTGCTCTGCCACACACTCCCACAAGGTGCTGCCTTCACTCCAGTCCATGGAATAGGGCCAACTGATCATGGAGTGAAACATCCACAACTGTGAACCAAAAGCAACCTTTTCCTTTGTAAGCTACTCACCTCAGGTATTTTGTTACAGTGACAGAAAACTGATTAGCACGCGGTCTCTGATTCAATCTGGTGGAGACACTCCTGCCGGTTTACTCTAGTACCTGTGGGAGGCCCTAAAGTGGCCCCAGATTCCTCCCATCCTTGCCACTTACACTCTTCACAATTGGACCTTGCCACTTCTCCATCAAAAGTGTGTATCAACTTCACCTCCCTTTGAAACTAGGTTTGTCCACATGACTTGCTTTGGCAAAGGAGAAATTAGGGAGTAGATGCAGACAGAGGCTCACAGGGCTTTTGGAATCCAAGGGTCACCAGGTGAGGAAGCCCAAGGTAGCCCACTGGAGGGTGAGACAGCACGGGGAGCAGATCCATCAGTCACAGCTGAGGTCCTCTAGGTGCACCCACCAGGCAGGCCAGTGTGTCCACAGGGGCCTCTGGCCTCTGCTGGGGAGACCCAGCTGAACAGCCCCAGCCATTTCTACCTGCCACTCTACAGAATTAGGAAATAATAAAAAGATTGTTCTTATAGCTAACTCGCATCATGTATTATACAGTAAAATTTAACAGCCTCTAAAAGTGTGTATAAGGAGCAGATAAGACACAGGCTATATTAATAATTTTCTTAACAAGTATAATTTTTGCTTATGCTTTTCCCCAAAGGTTTCTCAGTAAGACTGCATAGTGTAAGCCCGATGAGTTTATGTACTCCTCCAAAGCTGTCACCCATCCTGAACTACGGCACATTTCCAAGACACGCTGATCCAGCCACATCCCTGATTTAGGGTTCTGCAGCCTCAGTTATCTATGGCTGACTGTGGCCTGAAAACTTTAAATGGAAAAGTTCAGAAACAAAACAAGTTCTACGCTGTGCACAGTCTTCACTAGCATGATGCAATCTCATGCCCTCCCGCTCTCCGTGTCCAGAACAGAAAGCATCCCTCTGCCCAGTGTGTTCACGTTGCACCAGCGACCTGTCCCTCAGGCACTGCGGAGCGCTCTGGGTAATCAGACCAGCCATCATGATGTCACCATGCTGTGTTCCAGGAACCCTTATCTTACTTTATAGCAACCCCAAAATGCAAGAGTCTTGAGGCTGGCAAATTTGTTACAGTATATTGTTCTACTTGTTGTAAATTCCTTACTGTGACTAATACTGCATATAAATTAAACTTTACCACAGCTGTGTATATATAAGAAAAACACAGTAACACTGAGCTTAGCAACATCTGTGTTCAGGTCTCCCCTGCAGATGAGGGGGATTACGGTGCTCTCCTGTTCCACGCACACTGAGATGTTTTTCCACTGGGGCACCCTTTAATCCATAGGTATTTTCTGATGATGTGAAGGCTCAAAGAAAGTGTTCCTCATCTTGCATGACTGACACCTACAGATAGTATCTGCAGGCCACACAAGAGGAAAATAACCAGGCAGCCTAATCCAAGTTCAATTTCTGTTCACTTGTGATCACAGCATCGCTGTGTGCAAAACTGAGACGTGGCCTCATTTGAGCTCAAAGACCTGATCCTATATTCTAAACAACCCTATAAATGGCAAGCCTGCTACACTGTCCATTTGGCTGGATGACCTCTATTGCTGGTGTGTATAGCTGGGGTTCCTAAGATGAATGAGGAGAAAGAGAGAGAAAGTAGAGTTTGTTAGCTTGTCAGAGAAACTTACTAATAATACTGAGCTCATTCTCTCCATTCTCTTGTCTGCATCTTGCTTCCAGAACTCAGGGTGGGGAATCCAAATCGCATGCTAATAAGTAGATTTGTTCCAGTGAGGCACAACCCTAACTGAAATAATCCCTTCCACTATTTCAATCAATTTGCCACTTAAAAAAATCGTGAACATAAGCTAAGCAATTTGGCAGCTTTTACTATGATGACAGTGGAGAACAGTGTCTTAACAACATGCATTTACATTCTGCTCTCCGCCCAGGTTAGAGGAGGCCAAGACAGGGTGGAAAAGGAGAATTCTGAATCAGGCATGCACCCCTGAAGCTGCATGCTCTCCTCTGTACAACAGGGACCCAGTTTCACAGTGTTCTCAGACACAATACAGCACAGACTATAATGCTGAATACAAAAGTAGCACCCACAAAGAGGTGGGTAAAATTGGGCAACAAGCTAACCTAAATGCGCAAATGTAAATGAATGTTGAACAACAGCATTTTTATCGCTGATTTTCTCAATGTGTTTGGCTCTCAAAGTAATACCTCTTTGAGCTCAAATTTCTGAAGATCCAAATTTATGTTTTATTTGACATCCACTTGATTTTATAATATTCTGCTCCTTTTAAAGCCTCACAAAGAGTTTTCCTGGCTCTTAAAACTTGCTTCCTTCTACTTTAAGATCAAAGGAGTTACGCAGTAATATTGAGAAGGCAGCAGTTGCACAAATGAGCTTAAAATGGACTAAAAGAAATAGAACACCCCCCCCCCCCGCCCATCATGTTGGGCTCTCATCACAGACCTTTGCTCCTGGCACTTCCATTTTAGAGCAGCTTTCATAGCATTAGTCATCTACAAAAGGATGGCATACGAACCTGACAGAGGGCTGTGGGTTAAAGCTTTCCAGTTGTTGTCTTTCAGTAAATCCAAAATACATAGGGACACTGGCAGTGCGAACACTATGGCCTGTAGGTCTGGACTACAGGCCAAATACACATACATGCTGATCAAATTTAAACTCTGTAAAATCTAATTTTCAAATAATAGCTCACCATATGGATCCAACCAATTATGAAATTAGTGGTCAACTTATCAATAATACATAGACATATGCTTATAGTCCAGGTTCTACAAGAAGACCTGCATTTACTCCTGCCCGAAGCCAAGGGAGACAGAGGCCCGAGGCCGCATCAGACCGCATGTACCCACATCCAGATCTGCACAGCCATTTCATTTTCCTGTCCCCTGTGCCATTTGGCCCTTGTCATGGATTCTAACAATTTTTGATCTATTAAGTCCTGGCCATCTGCTAAATAGGATGGCCAAGACAACCTACTTGCCTCGAATCCGACATCGCCAGCTGCTCCTTTAGTCCCATAAATGTCACACCCGGCCAATACACCCTTGTGAGAGGAAGGATTTATGCCCGCTGAGGGGAGATGGCC
Source organism: Heterocephalus glaber (assembly GCF_053883595.1). Lineage (NCBI taxonomy): Eukaryota > Metazoa > Chordata > Mammalia > Rodentia > Bathyergidae > Heterocephalus > Heterocephalus glaber. Next base: position 96,205,941 of record NW_028258315.1, on the reverse strand, counting down.
ACCACACTGACCATGGCTGCAGGGGAATGTGACAAACAGCTGGGCCAGACCCTCTGCACGCCCCTCCTGCGTTGCATGACGATGATCCATCCTCCCTGATGGTAGCAGGTAACTGTGGCTTCAGACACTCAAGCTCCTGAGCAGGACAAAGGCGAGTGCTTTTCATCCCATTGATTTCACACTGGCCTCTCTTCTCCTCTGTGTCTCTGACCTAACTGGCCACACACAGAGGACACCATGGCTTCTTTCACTCAGAATCCAACACCTGGGTTGCCATTCACTAGATTTTGGGTTAAACTGCTGTCAAGAACTTCCTGCTACAAGCCATTTGTGAGCTGGCCCTGCTCACACCAGTGTACTTCAGTTAGCCTTGCCAGGGCACTGACCACTTAGGCAGCCTCTCTGTGCTCAAGAAGACGGCTGCAGCATTAAACCACTGACTGCTGAGCTACACTGGAAACACCCTCCCCTTCCTGGCTCTTGTACAGGAATATTACTTTCCCAGTGTAACTTTTCTTTCTTCCCCCTTGACATCCAAAGTCACTTTCTCCACTCCTGACTGTCAAGATCCCCAAAACACAATCAGAGTGTGGGTGCATTTAGCACCCCAAATTTGCCACCCAATAGTGTCAGAGGGGCAAGCAAGCGTGAACCCGGTTTGGAGGGAGGGAGGTGTGGCAGAGGAAAGGAGCCCTGCAGAACAGCTTCATCCTCTGAGGGCCCAAGTAACCATGTGTGGATTCATGGCCTGGAGGCTGGCTTCAGTTCTGACTCCCACAATCCCAGGATCCCCGCCGAGCCTCCTCTGACAGATAGGCACAGCACCGCCAAGGCCCTCAGTGGAGAACCGGCCCAGGCAGAGGGGAAGGAGCGGCCTGGGATCATCATCACCCCTTTCCAGCACCGACAGAGGCAGACTCCGCAGAGGGGAAAGCTCCTAATTCCTCCACCATGGGGAGGACTAATATGAGAAGGAAACACAATTATAAATGCTAATAGGATTCACCCCCCAGCCCCAAGTGGAGCTGAGCACTGACATGGCTTACTCACCGTGGCTTCAGAATACTGGTGGAAACTAGCAGATTCACCAGTTACACACCTCTAGGGAACTGAGGTGAGGAGGAGCCAGAGAGAGCCACTGGGGAAAGAAACTCTGTGCCCTTGTTCTACTTAAACCCACCCTTCTCTGTGCCCATCTGCCTGTCCTCCTGTCGGATGTGCCTTGGTACTTTCCACTACTGGAAACCCAGCCCCTGTAGGGTACCAGCAAGGCCGGGAGCAGGCTTGTTCAGTTGCAGGTGATGCCAGAAGCTAGTCTCGCTGTCACTGCCATAGAGATTTCTTATTTCCATGGCTATCACACCGTTCTGGGTTAGGTACACAATTCCATCGCTCTGGCTCTGAATTCACCCAACACTCCGTCTCACAGCAAAAGCACATGGAGGGAGTGGTAGGCAGACCAGGACATCTGGCTAACGGTACTTTCTATAGGGGCCACATGGGGATGTTTGTCGGCTACATTTCTAAGGCTCTCTGCCTCACAGCCAAGACAGCAATAGGGAGGTCTTTACACCAGCACCTAACAGGGTCCCTGAACCCCCTGTCTCATCCTTGGCGATCTTCTCAAAGTAAAAGGGTTCTGCTGAACCAGAAAGAACCAAAGAAGTTCCATCCTAGCAAAGGATGACCTACAGTCTTAAGCTACAATCCAAACCATTTCATACTGATATTGTCATGACCTTTGAATTAAAAAGAAAAAAAGTATGAGGTCTGGGGGAACCTGGGGCAAAAGAAGCTTACTTCAGGTTCAGTGACTCTGCCTGCAAGTTTCTCTCGATGCGGTGTGTGGTGCTGGACAATTCTGACTTTCCCTTGTTAATAATCCTGCCATGCACTGAAAAGCCCCAACAATATCAAAAGCTTAGGGGAGAAAGCAGAGCCGACTGTTTCCATGCGTAGCAAGTGACTTCAACCAAAACACATTAGACATGAACTCTCACCTTTGCTTTTTCATTCTGTTGCAGCAAAAAGCTACTCGGGGTACTCCATTTACAAAAGACTCGAATCCAGAAAGTGCTGTATGGGGACTGCTTGAAATCTCTACCACAAATGCAGCAAGAGAAATATAAGAGACGAGGCATATAGGATCACAGGGGTTGCCAGACTGATCCTTCTGCTGGAAAAATGCCTCCTCCGGAATAGCTAAGGTCATCACTTTGCATTATTAGATGCTCTGGCTGAAGACTAGGTAAGTGTCCAACTGGTATCATATATAAAATATTAAAATTGGGCTGCGGCTCAGTGGTAGAGCACTTGCCTGGCATGTGCAAGGCCCTGAGTTCAATTCCAAGCACATATGCGCACACACACACGCACACACACATACACACACATACACACACACACACACACACACACACAAACTCAATGTTAAAAATGACCTGACAGTTTGTATAAAGAGGTGACAGCGTGGGAGGGGTTCTGATAGTGCTCAGAGCCCACACTGTAAGACTCAGCTCTTAAGCTCATTCTCTCAACAAATATGAGGGTCTACTGCAGACCGTGGTGCTGACTCTAACTGGACCTCAGTTTGAGCTCTGACTCCAGGGGTTCAGGCCCCGTGTAGTCTCCCCCTGAGGGTGGGCTGGATGGAGAGGCTTACTTTAATCCAGTAAATGAAGCAAAGGCAATGGGACATCACTTCTGTGATTCGGATACAGGAAAGTTCAAACTCCATCCAGTAGGAAGGAGGTAACACTCCCACTGTGCTGAGATTGCATGCTCTGGCGGAGGAAGGGGTCCAGCTGGGGGTCACATGACAAGGAACCACAGGTGGCCTCTGGCCAGCAGCTAAGGGATAACTGAGCTCCTCAGTCAACCAGCCCCCGAGGATCTGAGTGCTGCCCACACCCTGAGTGAGCTGGAAAGTGGACGGGTCCCAGAGGAACTTCTAGACACCCCCTCAGCCCAGCTGACCTGTCTGCAGCCTGGTGAGAACCCTTGAGTCACAGGACCCATGGAATATGGGCGACAACACGTGTACTGTTTTAAGTGGCGAGGTTTGTAGCAATTTGTTTACACAGCAAGAGACAACCATGGGGTAGGACCTGGACAGTGGAACAGGATATGGCACTGAACAAATCACTGTTCCTCCCGAGGGAGCCAGCAGTCTAGTGTGACCTAGGACGAGGGCCTCCTGTCCCGTCCTATCCTGTCCTCGGCTCTCCAAAGGCTGTCCCCGGCCCGAGCAGGCCCTCGCCTTTCCTGGACCTCAGCAGCTCTGCTCTGCCACGGCCTCTGGAGTCGGGGGAGAAGCAGTGTGTTCAGAGGATAGCTTTCCAATCAGACAAATCTGGCAAAAATGATGAGCAACCCCCACAAGGAGCAAATAAACATCCATAATCAGTTGTGAGACAAAGAATTTTCAGTAACTTATGTTTAAGTGAACAGAAAACCAGGACACTACCATGTGAAACCTAATGCCTGGCGCACAAACGGCGCTCCAGAGCAAGATGCAGGCCGCAGTACGGCAGCAGGAGCAGCCCAGGCTCCAGGTTCACGGTGAGCAAACACCACACAGGAGGCAGAGTTTTGGACGGGGAATTCCTATTCAGTATTTACTCTGCAGCACTGAGTGATTGCTCCATGAATGTCACCTCTGAAGATTGATTAGGCATCAATTCACTCTTCTAAGCAGTACCTCATGGCCACCCCCTAGGCCACTGCCTGAAGGGGAGAGACTTGGGTCCACATCAGCGTCCTCTGAAACAACTCTGTCACCTGTCCAGAACTCTGCACATCACTCACATACAAACCCTGAAAACTGATCTCAGGGTGACCATTAAAGCTATTTGAGCATTGGACTTAAGACTCTTAGTTAAGCAACATTTCTGGGGCTACAAGTAGATTATTTCAGGGGACAGACATCCATTAATCCACTAATTAGAGGAATTCCTCTCCAGTAAGAGACAGTTAAAATGAAGTCCAGCTCCATCACAGAGAGGACTCAGATTAGTACCAACTGAACAGTTTGGCTTGTATTTAAAATGCACCTGAGTTTAACAGAGGATAAAATTAAACTGCAATGCGGGAAGACACTCTCTCCCACTGGGCCTTGATTGATGGAAAGCGCCATTTGTAGCAGAACAAAATGGAAAACCAGAAAGTTTGTTCCCAGCAATCACTGCCTCACTGGGCCAACTTTCTCTCCTTTGAGAAAATAATATGACTTCTCCACAGACCATGCAGTCTACTTATTTAAGCAACAGTGCTCTGGTGCTTTCAATTCCTCTCATAGTGCAGTTGGAAAAACGGCCCCAGTGGGAGACGCAAGACAGAGGTGACATTTAACCAGGGAGAGGCTTATCACCCCAACGTGCAGTTGACAAGGACCTGGGAACATGTAATTCCCTCTAAAAAGCATACATGGATCTCTCGGCACTGAATGCAATCAGGTCATTTCCAGCATGATGAGTTGGGTACGTAAGACAGCAGTGGTTAAGGGCAGGATTTTTGAAACCAAGTTGAAAGACTCCCTGCTCTTCTACTTAACAGTTATGCAATTCTGAGAAAGGCCACTACAATCTAGTTTTGCCTCAGTTTCCTCATCTGCAGAATGGGGATTACTCCTAATCTCACGGGACCGGGAAGAGGCCGGAGTGAGTCTGTAGCACAGTCCCTTATACATCTAAGATTCCAAACACGGTGGCTTGCAGCCCTTCTCCCATGGAGACCAGCATGCCCGGCTGGGAACTCCAGGCACACACAGATACACACAAAGACCCAACACACCCTGACTTCCACTTACAGACAGACCAACTGTGCTGAGCTACATTCGGTCCATCACGACCCCTCACCACCACCCTGATCCTGCATCTCCAAATCTTTCGTTTCAATAAATGGTGTGATATTTTCGCCCAGCAGACCAAATCTTCAAACCTGGGAGTAATTTTGATTCTTCCCTTTCTTGTCATTCCCACATCCAATGCTTCAGAAATTCTGAAGATCCTGCTCCCGGGTCTTGAATTTGTATCCCCTCCTCTCCAACTGCTCCACCCTAATTCCAGTCTGGGCCACCGCCACCCTGAACTCAAGCCACTTCCAACACCTTCCCCCACTGGTCGCACTGCTCCCTCTGCGCGTCCTCAGTTCCTTTCCTGTGTAACAGACCAGGGGTTCACATCCTGCCCACCACAGTCACCCTTGTAAGCTGAAAACTAAAGGCCCAAACCGAAACGATGACAGAACTGAGGACTCCTACAGTGTGGCAGGGGCAGCTGGATTTAAAAGCTCTCCACATGACTCTGACACTGGGCAGGATGAGAGCCAGTGAGTATGGTGATCTAATGCCAACACACGCCTGGGCCACAGCTCTCCAGGTGTGGGCTCGCCCCACCTCCAGATTCTATCGGTGCCTCCCACGGGTCACTGCCAGCACCCACGGGCCTCCTGCCTCTTCCTGGGGCGCTCTGTGCATTTCACCGCCTGTAGGGCTCTGCCCTGCCACTCTCTGCTGAGAATGCTCCTCTGTCAGCTCCCGTGCTGAGGTCACAGAAGGAACAGGTTTGTGCAGAGCACTCTGCCCAACAGTGTGTGTGGTGTAGTGTGACATATAAATTGCTTTCTCTGAAACTTCAAAATGATTTTTTAAATTATTGCCTTCTAGCTTCTCAAGGTTGCCAAGTAGCTGACCCACATTTAAGTTGGGTGGCAACAAGAGGTCTCACTAAGAAACTCAAAGACAAAAAGGTCCTCGTTTATCTGTGAACACTGAGGCCACAGATGAAGTGTAGACAGTGGTTTACCTTCACCTTTGTTTTTTCTTTTGCACAATACGGACCGAACCCAGGCCCTCTGCACTGAGCTACATCCCCAGACCTTTGGGTTATTTTTTATCTTGAGACAAGGTCTTGTTAAGTCGCTAAGTTACACAGGCTGCACTTGAGTTTGTGATCCTCCTGCCTCGGCATCGGTGGGATCACAGGTGGATATCACCATGCTCAGCTGTGATTTACTTTTCAACTCAAGTTTTAATTGAGACATAACACAAAACAAATACACAAATCCTAAGCCCACTTGCATCTGGGTGAATTTTCATACTGTACATATCCATCAACCTCAGCTGGGTAAAGACAGACATTTCCAATATCTTACGAGTCCTCTAACTCCTCCAGTCAGACCCCCATAGTCCACACATACCCACCATGACATGGGTCATAACCAGTCCCTTGTTGCAACTGCTTTCCGTCATCACCACGCGGGTGACTCTCACCCACGTTTTCTGTGCATCAGTAGCTCACTGTTACTGCGGTAGAGAATCCCATCATATGCATATACCATGCTCGATTCATCTAATGACATGCTGGCAGAAAACTTTATCTTTGTGCTTTAGAACCCACTGCCCCGCTGATGCAGTTTATGGAAAGAGGGTTTTCAATAATAAAGCACATCAGGAAAGGAAGCAGCACTGCAGTGACAATGAATTTGGACTTTATTCCAATGGTGCCCAAAGGCATGTGCCCAGGGTCAGCACCCACCCCGTGGGCATGGGGGCCAGACAGGCTCCCCATCCCAGGCACGTGTGAGCAGCACCAGCCCCCAGGCTCGAGTTCCTGACCCCTGCCAGACGATGACCTTGGGAAAGTCACTTCCGAGACACTAGGCTCCCTCACTTGCAAACAGACACAGCATTAACCTGTCAGCTGGTATGAGAACTGATACAACAACCTAGTGAGTGAATACGCCTCTCAAGATACTGGCTGTCTCCACAGTTCCTGGATTGCTTGACTGCTAAACAAAAATAGTAACTTGGGGTGCAGCACTATGCCGGGGACTGAACCCAGGGCCTTGTCCATGCTAAGCACATGCTCTGCTCTGCACTGAGCTACAGCCCCAGCCTGCATGCTCATTTTTTTAAAACACCTTCTTGATCCCATTCTCTCCCGCTATCAGAATGTGTCTTGGCTCAATCAACACCAGGTCTGCAAGAGTTAGACCCTCTAATCTAACTTGAAATTGTTAGGCACTGTTAAGGAATTAATCATGCTGACTTCAAGCAGATATATAAGCAATATACTAATTCTCTTCTTTGGGTTTAACTTCCCAGTAGAGAGCAGATGTGAGTTTTGCTTCTTTTCTTCCTTATCAATAATGTTTCATGGAGAAGTAACCCACCCGGTTATATTCCCAACCCCTTGAAAATCTGTTGATATATACTACAGAATACAATTTCAGATGGGAGTCTGCACCAAAGATAAACACTCTTTTTAATCTCCTGAGGGAAAGGAGAATTTTATGTATGTGATTTTTAGTCATCTGCATTAATGCTGAAAAGATAAGCCAATAGGAAGGTTATCTGCAAATTGTAGGGACCCTGTACACCACCTCTACTGAACCCTGTGGGAGACGAACATTCTGTCTTGTTGGTAGTCAGGCCACTAGGGTACAGAATAATCAGGAGGTAGGATGATAAGAGAAGAGGCAAACGTGATGATGGTCTGAAAATCTATTATTTTCTGGATGCCCTAGAAATCTATAAGCTTTGAGTACACCTTGGTACAACTGAAGCATTCAGCTGAGTCCCATGTCAGCAAGGCTCTGTCCCCTACTACTAGCCCAAGAGTGGAAATTACCAGTGCGTTTTGGGTTTAAAAACAGTGACTTTTAAAATTAACTTCATAAACTGGAAACTGGATAAAGATGATGTGTTTTTATAAAATGGAGTACTACTCAGCCATAAAGAACAAGAAACTAGAGGCATTTATAGCTAAATGGCCATCCTCTTAAATGAAATAAATAGGACACACATGTGTAAATACCGAATAGTTTTTCTAGTGTGAGAAAATGAAAGTGTAATAAGGGTGAAAATGATTAAAATGAATAACTGATAATTTGAAATTGGAAAAGGTTCAAAGGTATAGGGGTGGCAGGAGGGGAAGGGGAAAGGAAAAATTATGAGAAAGAAAAAAAAATGGAAACAAAGTCTATGTAAAGAGGGAAGGGTGGTGGGGGTGAAGGGTGCACAGGTAATGGGGAAAAAATAAGAACTAAGATACATCATGTACAGGTACAAGCACCCATGATAAATGTAAATGTATTGTATGCCTAAAATGTACCAATTAATATATAAATTAAAAAATTTTAAAAAAATAAAATGAACTTCATAGGTGTCAACAGTCCTTTTTCTTACTGACTTTCTCGATCACTTAAAAATCTACCATATGTAAAGGACACCAGCTAAGGAAAAAGACTTGCTAATACCACAAGAACCCTGAGAGTTACAACAATGATGCCAAACAGGAAATGCCCAGGGTGATAGCCCATCCGGGTGTTGGCGTGCTTGGTTAGGATGGTGCAATAGGCTTTTACAATTAAAACTAAGTATATTCGCAGAGGTAGGAAATCTACTTTCAAGAATTAATATAAAGAAAATAACTTGCAAAGAGGGTATGGGTACAACCAAGTGACTACAACCCTTCAGTGTGTTCACTACAGGAGTGAAAAACTGAAACTACTGAAATATCCATTAGTAGCTAATTAGTTAAATAAATGATGGTATCACCATCCAGCTTAACAGTCTGCAGTGGTTAAAAAATGTTAAGGAAAATCTGTGTCTGCTTACACCCAGACATGCTAGGACATATTTCTAGGGTCAGAACCACTTTATAATTGAGTTTCATCTTATTTAGGTAACGTATTTATAAATGCTTTTGAAACTGTGACAGCAGAAAGAGCAAACATCCATTCATTCTAGAAGGTGGGATCAAAGGCATCCACATTTCACCTTCTCCTCATTAGAGCTTCATCTTGTTTGAAATCTACACAGGCATGATTACTTTCAGAACCACAAAAAAGTTTTTGAAAGTTATTATATTCAAATGTGGATATATTTTGAATATTGACAATGATGGATAATTACAAAATTTGATGTTGGAATTTTGTGATTTCTGACCTATGTGCATATCAGATCTGGCATGTTTTTATTAAACACTGAACTAGTAAATAATTTACACATTACTAAATCACAGCAAGTATTTCAGCACAGACCAAGTGCGTCCAGCTGTCATCGGGTTTCTGACGCACTCTCCTGAGTGTGGTTTCTTGGTGGCTGGTAAATGGCCGTTTCCTGTACAACCAATCTTTAGTCTGCTTCTCCTACAAAGAGCAGGATGGGGACACCAGATGCCAACACTGAATATCTCAGTGGATGTGAGAGCCCGGCCTCCCCCTGGCCCGGGTGAGGAACACTAGAAAATGTTTGCTAAGCATGAGAAGCCTTTTTCTCAAGTAGGTCCAGAGTGGATTCGGCTCTCAGACAGGAAGGACTACTTTTCCCATGAATTGTGATGTGCATGATTCTCCACACTGCAGTGGGATTTTAGGTGACACGTCAGTGTGGACAGGCAGACAGACCTGAAGAAATGCACCCCGAAGTGACAGCTGGGGCAGACAGACAGATAGGTATCTGCTGCCAACTTGGGGGTTCTTTTCACTCTTTGGGGACCCCTACTTACAGACATGAACTCACACCTTGGGTATGTGGCAGGGCTTCCAGCTTAACCTGGTGCCATGTGCACCTCCTGCATTTCACCAGCAGGGCTTCTGAACACCAAGATCACGTGGTTTCTACTATGGCCTCTCCAACAACCAAACAGAGCAATCCCACTCCAGGCAGTGATCTACTCTTGCACCGAATTTTAACAGTTATTATCTAGCTGGTGCTTTAAGGGGCAACATACTACAGTACACTGGTTTATATTACAGTAATTAATTACCTCTCTTTATCCACAAGAAGCCTTGCAGGAAGAAAGAACAAGTAAACATCCTTACCCAACGGCTCTGGCAGCCAACGTGTCAAGAGAAGGAGAGGTTTAACAGCAGTTAGAGCTGGGAGGAGGGGGTGTCCCCAAAGCTAGAAGTCCTTCTGGTCCAAGGCGAGCCACTGCCTTCCCCACAAGAGCCCTATGCTCATGTCCACAACTTTCCTTCCAGGCTCCAAGTCCCTAAGGATGGCAGGGACCACAAGAAGATCATTAAAAAGTCATACAGATTCACATGCGTGTGCACATACACGCATAGGTGAGAGCTTTGAGGAAGACAGCTAGACGGAAACAATAGTCATGTTCCCTGATCAGTGTAAGGAAAGCAAGATAACTAGGAAAACTGACAGACGGAGGGAGGACTCAGGAAGTTAGAAAACAACAGGAACCTTTGATTTCAGGACTTAGCAGAGAAGCTTCCGTAGGCTACACCATACTGCCAGTATCTCAGAGGAAGACACACTAGACCACCCAGCAGCATTTCCCCAGACTGATCGAGGTCGAGCATGTTCCAGGAGCAGTATCCTCAAAGCACACGCTTAACAGCTGGTCTGCTGAATTCCAGAGCATTCCCTTCAGCCATGGCTCAGAGCTCCAGAGAAAGGTACTGCCTTTCAATCTGATTTCACTTCTCTATAAGAACCACAAGGGAGAGAACACAATTCCACTTGAGGGATTCACTAGGACAATTCTGGGAGGATAATGTCTGAAATATTCTGTAGAGTGGGCCGGTACACAGAGATACTGGACACCCTCGATCTGGCTCCTACATCCTTGCCTGTGTGAAGGTCCCAAACTGAACTGCTTCACCTGAGGCCCTCCCAACTCCAAACCAAGGACACTCCACACAGCATCTCAGCTTCAACCTGCGTGGCTGGCTGCCAGTTATTTACACAGTAAAAGAGGCCTCTGCTAGAGTCCCAAAGTGTTCATATTCAGACCCCATTTCAAAGATCTGGTGTCATAAACTATTTTCATTGTTCACAGAGGACCTACCAATTTATAGCCTTTGCAATTCCTACCACCAAGTACTGTGTATGCAGAGAAAATGGAAAACAATTGAAAAGACAATGAACGCCCAGGCATTTAGAAATGTGAATGGATTGTACAGAACAGAATACGGGTGTTCTGCAACACTGCTCAACCCAGAATATGCAGCAATACAAATGCTAATGGGACCTTACACTGTCGTGCAAACTCCACTGCCCTGTTGGCTAACTGCTCACACACGGAGGTCCTGCTACCCTGAGAAACTCACAAGGCAGGGCTTGAGTATCATTCCTTTTTTAGCACCTACTCCAGAGCCAAGCATGCAGACACTGCTGAATAAATCTCTGCTGAGTGGATAAACGCCTTCATATTACGGAGGCATAAAAGGACATTTACTTATTTTGTGCTCAATGCAATCATGCTGGTGAGAATATTCAGCACCTGATTATGGGATGTCTGATGTAATCTATACCGAAATAAAGTTGGTTATTAAGCATGAAGAAAACAGGGTGCTGGTCAGGAGTTGGGCAATTAATTCATTGCATAGATGGCTTTTTCTCTTACTCCTTCTTCACTGAGGGTCCCCCTGGGAAACAGAAACCACACCACTAATTCAAACTCTGAAAATTTAATACAAAGAAGTGCTAACAAGTGATCGGGGGCTGACATCCAAATAGGGGAAAAAGATGGTCCTAGGGAGCGTGGGGAAAGCTAGTGCACAGAGAGACATGATCCCTAGAAGAGAGTGAGCGGAAGGAAGAAACAGGGGACTCAGCAGAGGGCTCTCCCGCAAAGCTGACCTTCACACTTTGGAGAGAGCACGGATGTCACAGAAATGTGCAACCCCCAGCAGGCAGGACGCCAGAGGGTGTGCTGCTGGGCCATTTCTCCTGGTGGGCCCAGCTGGCAGCGGACCTTGGCGTGATCCATGTAGTGCGGGTTTTAGGCAGATGCAAATGCAAGACTTGTTCGGTGAGGAAGGCTTCCTCCCAGCTTTTAGAAGAAGGCCTGTGAGGCCAGGCGGTGTGCCCCCGAGAGGGCTGTGTATGAAGCTGAAGGTACAGTGGAGACCCCAGAAGTTAGGAGAAGCCAGGAATGTGGGTCATCTGAGGGAAAGAGGGAGGAAAAGAGATGCAAGGAGGGAGCAGAGCCAGGCCAAGAGAGAAGCCATGGGAGGTGCAAGAACAGCAGCAGTGCCACAGGGGTGGAGCCCCCAGCCCTTTGCAGCTCATTCCCATCTCGCTACAGATTGCCCCAGATGCTGAACATGGAACTAACTACAAGACTTAATGTTGCCCTCCTGGATTCTGGACTTGCTTTGGTCCTGTTCCTTTCCATCCCCCTCTTTGTACCTTTTGGAATGGAAATGTCTATCTTGTGCCATTGTATGAGGCAAGTGTTTAACTTTTTTTTCATCTGCACAGGGGCTCCCACCTAAGAGTCTGCCTTAAATCTCAGAGGAGACTTTAGACTTGGACTTTTCAGCAATGCTGAAAATGTCAGGACTTTGGCAACTCTTAGAGACGGACTAAATGGCTTTGGCATAAAAGGAGGCACAGGAGTCTTTCGGAAGGCAGGAGTGGAATGTGATGGCTTGTGTCTAAATGTCCCCCATAGCCTCATGCAGGCAGAGGCGGGGCTTTTCCCAGGTGGATGGATCTAGGATGTGTGATATTGGAATTAAAGATGTGATGCTGGGATTGGGGAAGGCCCACCCTGGGTGTGGAGGGCACCAGCCAAAAGGCAGGAAGCCTGGAAAGGATAAAAGGGAGAGGCAGGCTGCTGCTTTTGCTGCTGTCCTTGCCTGCTGCCTTCCGACTGCATGCTTTGCCATGGACTGTTCTTCCTTCTTGATGACCCTCTGCCACGTATGTCACTACTCCTTGGAACCAGCCAACTACGGACTGAAACCTCTACAAACTGTGAGCTACAATAAACCACTTCTCTTTTAACTTTGGGTGTTGGGTATTTTGTCTCAGCAACAAGAAAACCAAAACAAGGAAGCAGGCAGAAGCACTAGCACCCTCTACGGACAGAGCATAACACTCCGCCAGCTGCCAAAGGAGAATCATGTACAGGGGTGGGTTCCAGTCTCACCAAGCTGGGCGAAGAAACATGAATTTAGCTGGGAGGCAGTAATGGCTAACTTGCATGTTTTCCACTGTAGAGCTTGTGGAAGAAGGAAGAGCTTTCCACTGGTTTACTCCCAACAGATGCTAAAGCTTCTATAAGGCACTGATTAAAATCTCTTTCCTCCTGTGCTAAGAGAGTGAGAAAACAGTAAGTACTTAGTATGATAGATGGCACAAGTAGGTGCTCAACAGAAATGTAATGGATGGATGAAGAGGTTGGGGAATGAATGAATAAATAAATGTTTGTGTTTTATTTTGATTCATAGTTTTGGTCAGTGTAACCAGTTCTGCAAGGCATATTAATATGCAGTCACCAGATACGTAGTTTGCACATTTCCTTTCTTTTACAAGATCAGTTAGGAAAACTTTCACTATAATATGTGCCATACTTTACTCAAAACTCAATTCATATGAAAAAATTCCCTAGTGTGGTCTTAATCTATGTTGTGCACTGGTATTTACAGCAGAAATAAACATTTCTAGAAATTAGCAGGTTATTTTTTGGGACTTAGTGACATTTTGGGTGAGGAATACAAAGCTATCTTCATCGTGTTATCTGCTGTAACAGTCCTTTCTACGTTTTTTTTTATGGTAGAGGCATACATATATAAACGCACCTTTAATAGTACAGAAGCATCCTCTTTATGAAAACTTAAGGACACACAAATTTCAACTTAAACTGGGAGGTGATTAATCACTGTACAGAAGTATGCTTCACGGTAACAGTGATCTCAGTAGCAGTCCGTCCCCATGATGCACCCGAGAATCCGACTCTACTGACAAAACTCTGAGGCGCACTCCACCACAAGCACGCCAACTGCAAGGGAGACACCCCCGGCCATATGTCTGCAATTTCTATTTCTACAACAAACTGTTTCACATTTCTCTTCTTCTCAGACTTAATCGAAACACCTCAAGCACCTCTAATTTATAGGTAGGAGAGATTCTGGTTCAATATAGGAAATCGAGTTTTTAATGTTGAGAGTTGTTTGACATTGGTATTTACAGAAAAGGTAATCAAGCAAAGACAGGTACCACTTTTCTGTTCAATATGGTTCTTGTATTAATATACATTATTAGATTCAGCCTATGGGGGTGATATGATTCCTAAGAGAGGAGACTGGGTATGAGACACGCACCCAAAGATATCCAGGGTTACAGAAACAGATGAGGTTCAAATGATCCCATCTACCTAACTGCCACATTCTGAGGGAGCTTTGGTGCACTGTTTCTGTTTTGTGAAACAGTTATCTTTTGCTGTGCTTAGTGGAAAGAATGGTTTTACCAAAGACATTATAAGGTCGTTAACAGGTTGCTAGGGGAGGGGAGGGGTACAGCTTAGCGCTGTGGCACTTGCTCAGCATGCACAAGGCCCTGGATTCCACCCCCAGCACCACAGAGACAGGACTCAGAATCACATACAGTCTTGCATACTTGACTGAGTTCTCCCCTCCTCAACTCATTTCCCTGCCTGAGTCCAGACTTGGAGGAGTGGCCTGTTTACTGCAGTGTCTGCTGGGGCCTCAGAACGCGCTACCTAACTCTCAAGACGGAGTCCAGTAACACGAAGAGCACTTGCTTCACCTGAACTGGAGGCCCCACGCTGGCTGTCTCCACCATGGCAAGAGCATTAAATTAACAGAAAATCTGCTCATATCACCTCCTTTGGTTGTGCTTTAAATAATACATTTTTATCTCAGAGATTACATAGGTTGAATACTCCTTATTTGAAATTCTTGGGACTAGAAGTGTTTCAGATTTTTTTGTTAAGATCTGGAGTCATTGCATACTCATAATTTATAAGACATCTTGGTTACAGCAAGAAAATTTAAACCTAAAATGCATCATGTTTCATGTGAAGGTAATTTTAGTTTGATAGTGCATCTGCATTTGACTAGAACCAGTCATATGAGATCAGGTGCAGAATTTTCAACCTGAGGTGTCATGTCAGTACTCAAAAAGGTTTGAATTTTGGGACATTTTTGATTTGACACTGCTACCCCAAGTATACAAATGTCTCTGTGTGTGTGTGTGTGTGTGTGTGTGTGTGTGTGTGTGTGTGTGTGTGTATTGATTCAATAGAGTTACCATAAAATAAAATTTGGGGACTCTGTTTCAGACGACTGTAGAGATCATTTATTGTGAAATGATGAAGTCTTGGCATTTATTAAAAAGGAGCAATGATCCCTACATTTATGATGTTACCATAGAAAGGAATCCTACTAGAAATCCTCATGTTAAAGCAGATTGCATCAGTCATGTTCACTGCTATAACCTAAGCAATGGTCACTAAGCATTTATTAAATGGATTAATAAACCTGAGAAGAGACCAGGAGATCCAAACTGATCTATGAATAGTGGTCATATGTTATTGGAAAACTGACCAGCTCCTGATTCCCAAATTATACATCAAGGTTTCCATGCTATCTCTAACAACTGCAGAGTGTGTGAGCTGCAGATTCTCAACTGCCGAAACTAGAAATGCCATATCCACCCACACTGAGGCTCTCCCTCAGCATCTCTCCCTTAAGCCAAGCCAGTTTCTCATTCACTCAGAGGTGACTTCATCAGTCGATTCTCCAAGGGGAATCTTCTAGTCGTCAATGCCTCACTGGGCAAATAAATTAGCATATATCCAAAGGGAAGTGAAAGTTAAAATACAGCTTTATCTATATTAGGAAATATTTGCTCATCTATTGACAGTATGGTTTTATAGTTGTTGATTTTAGTTGTCTATATTAGAAATTCATTTGCAACAACATTGTTAATAGCAATCCTAAATTTTCTTGAGTTTTATATGCTATGAAAAAACTATGTCAAAGCCCTAATAAAACTATGACAATAATTAACCCAAATCACACACTGGAACTTTAATATAGCTATTTGTCCATGGCCATTATTATAGATGCCCTGGAAATACAATGAATTTCCCCCTTGACAATGACTAAAACATGTTATTTGTATTAGTGTAGCTCTAGTCATAAATATCTGTAGACAACTGTTTCATCCTCCCACATCATGCTATTGCAATGAAGTTCTCTGACCCATTAATAAAAAACATAGCTATTTAGGGCAGGGGATTTAGCTCAGTGGCACCATGCCTGCCTTGCAAGCACAAGGTGCTGAATTTGATTCCCTGGTACCATCAAAAACAACAACAAAAACCCACAGCTATTTAGCCAGGTGTGGTGGTGCACATACTTATTATCCCAGCATTCTGGGAGGCAGAAGCAGGAGGATCCTAAATTCAAGCCCAACCTCGGTGGCTTAGAAAGACCCTGTCTCAAAAATTTTTTAAATTTAAAAAGGCCTGGGGTTGTAGACCAGTGTGAAGGCCCTGGGTTCCACGCCCAGGACCACATGCATGCCCAAACAAACAGACAAATGCTATTCACACTCCAAAATGACCTTGGCTTTTCAATTGTGATGTTTTCTTGCCTGGGCTGTATTGCTTAATCATAATTTCTTTATTACATAACTAAGACATACAAACTGTAGACAAACTAAAAACAACCAACCAACCAACCTAAAAATTTACCCAGTCACTTATAGATAGATACACAGTATTACTGTTTTGGTTAATAGATATCTGGCATTTCTTTTTCTCAATGCAGCAATCCTAGAACAATAATCCCACAAAAATGTGACAACATTAGTTTTTAAAGAAATCTGGAAAGCTCTAATGTTTCTGACACATGGTAACACATGGCCTTATGCAGTGGCAGTTCTAGCATCCAATGGGCTAGGGGTACATGGTGCCTCTTCCCCAATGAAATGTTGAAAGGCTTTGCTCACCAGCAGCAAGCTTAATGAAGTAGAAGAGAAACAACCTCATATCCACTATTTTAGGTGGTCCTTGATGCTATCCCTGCACACGCCAGTCCGCACTTTCCCACTGGACACTGACACTGTGATGAAATGTCCTGACAGAGCCTGGTGCACACGAGGGACTGCCCTATAACTGACTGAGTGAATGACTGGAGGAGTCAGTGAATAAAGCCAACCAAAGCACCAAGAGAAAAGGAATCTCCAGATAGCTCAGTAAAGGGCTAAAAGCTAGAGGTCAGCCTTCTCGGCATCACATAGGGATGCAACTTAATTTGGGCTCTTGGAGAGACTTTCTGGTATTTTCAGAGTGATAGGATGCCATGTCTCAGAAAGCTCAAGTTATGGCAGGGTGCATGCCCCATGACAGAGAACATTATCCGACTGATAAGACAGACACATAAGGCACACAGCTTCATAACAGAACTCTGCTCATATGGTCAGAGTATAGCAGCCATGACGAATCGGTTTTACTAAAGCCAGAGGTAAAAAGATCTTTGCTATGATTTGGGAACCTTAAGAGTACACTACTAGTGCTATGATTTGGATCTTCAAAGTCCTCCAAAGCCCACATGCCAAAGGTTTGGTCCATGGCATGGCACTACTGGGAAGTGACAGAACCTTGGAGAGGGGGGGACTTGATGAGGGACTTAGGTCTCTGGGCACGTTCCTGGGCAGGGGAGAGAGTGGGGTTGACTCTTTTCTTTTTCCTCTTCGAGTCTTCACTGTGAGGTGGGCTGTTTCGCTCTGTCATAACCTCCTCCTATGATAGAGTTCCTTGCCCCAGGGCTCCAAACTGGAGCCAGTCCATTATGGACTGTAATCTCTAAAGCCATGAACCAATATAGACCATTTCTCTTTATAAGTTAATTATTTCAGGTATTTTGTTACAGTGATAGGAAGGTGATTAACAGAACTAGTGATATTCAAGAGACTTTAAAACAAACCTGATCATGGAGAAAATTTAACCGTACTCTTCCTTTGCACCTGTGTCAGAAAAGCCTGTAATGTGAAGAGGTCAAAATTATCAGTTCTTCCTTTTTGCACCTTCTTGCAGAAACACTAGCTTGGCAAGAAGTCAGGTAAAGAGCTTTGCTAGCAGGACACATTAGGCTGGATAGACAGTTTGATGAAACTGGTTGCAGACTTGATGGTTTAGTTATTTTCTTGTTGCTGAGACATAATACCCAACACCCACAACTTAAGGAGAAAAACTTTACTTTGGCTCACAGTTTGTAGAGGTTTCAGTCCATAGTCAGCTGGCTCCAAGGCAGATTGGCATGGCAGAGGAGAAAGCTTATGGCACCATAGCCAGGAAGCAAGGAGGAATCAAGGGAGGAGGAGGGACATATACCTTTCAGGCTACGCCCAAGGTGACCCAACTCTTCCCACCAGGCTTCATTTTCCAATATCATGCCCAGCTATAAACCTATCAGTGGACTGATCCAATATCACACACCCATGAACCAGGCACCTTCCCAAAGTCCCACCTGTAAGCACCTGAGGCTTTGATGGAGCATTCAGATATAAACACTACCACTTGATAACAAATATACTTGGGGACAAAAATCCAAATGCCCTCTCTTGGAAAAGTACGTTTCTTAGTAGGTATGCTATGTTGGAGAATCAAAGAAATACTAAAACTAAACTTGATATTCGAGAACCTGAACTCACCAAATTGAACAGTTAAGACAAATGGCATAATGCTGACTGTGCTCTTATTTCATTTATGATTTTACTGCAACAGGATTCTGCCACTGATGGTGAGAACAGCAAGTAAGAGAAAATACGACTCAATTTATGAGCAACTGTTTATAAAATGTAAGCTGCTTAATTAACATTTTGGGTCAACCTTTACAGTCACATCAAAGCTCTAAATGCTGTGTACACCACCATACAGCTTCTCAGCTGGTGAGGATCCCAGCTGCCCACTTCTGCCTTGTCCCTAGATGCCTGTGTGTCCGATTCTCCAGTGACATGTGTCACCATAATGCAGACAGAGTTATTCTGCCACCTGGCCTGGGCTTCCTGCTTTAGTCACCATCTGTTACAAAATGACACCAGAATGAAAGGGAGAGCATCCACAGGAGCAGACACCCCAGGCTTGCAGTTTCTGCCTGGGAACCAGGGAGACAGAACACACTGGAGATTCATTATGTATTCACTCTGGGGCTGGCCTTTCCAGGAGCACTCAGACTGCAGAAACAGGAAGGAGAAAGAAAGAAAGAAGGCAAAGGCCTGGAATCTCACGCACTCAGCTGGACCACTCTTATTTTACTCCTTTAGAAGAAGTCTAGTCCAACACTTGGGAAAAGAAAGAGAAACAGTACCTAGCACGGCAGCTGGCACAGAGCTGGAGAGGACTGAGTATGCAAGCACTCCCTCAAGAGTTTGCTTCCAAGAGTGGACACATGCTTGGAACACTGTGAATGATGACCTTCTTCACACTTAGACAGAATCCAGCGTGCCACAGGAAGATCGTAATCTGAGGTTGAATGTTCCACAGCCACGGACACAAAAGGAAGGAAATTCACCGAAGAACAGGATTCGTGGAGCACTGTCTTTTTAAAAAGTGATTGCACAGTACAAAAAGTCAAGAAGGAAAGAAGAAAAGCAAGTTGATACAAAAGATGGACCAATAGGAGATAGTCCAAAGGCGTGTGGGCTACTTCCTCTTTTAGGGGGAAATGGAGTGGTGATACTGCAGACTGAACCAGGCCTTCACACTGACCTACATGCCCAGCTTCCTTTTGAGACTGTGTCTTGCTAAGTTGTCCAGGCTGGGCTCAAATTTGTCATCCTCCAACCTCAGCCTTCCAAAATACTGACATTACAGATATGTATCACCTTATGTAGCTTCTAGATAATTTTAGTAGCTCTCCCTTTCCATATCTCCCCCATCTTGGTGTTAAAAATGAGGAGGAGATGCGCTACACACGGTGGCACTCCCGTAATCAATCCCAGCACTCTGGGAGGCTGAGGCACAATGAAGGCAAGTTTGAGCCCAACCTGGGCAACTCAGCAAGACCCTGTGTCAAAAAAGATTGGGGATGTGGCTCAGTGTGAAAGCACTAGTTTCAATCCCCAGTACCAAAATCAATCAACCAACCAACCAATCGACCAGTCTAGAGCAACAACCAAATTAAAAACAATAACACCAACCTTAGAACTTGTTAATCTTAAGTCTTCCATTTAGATAATGGCATGAATGCCAGAGAAATTACTGGATGGTGCCATGTAACACAAGCAATTTTGAAGTTTCAGCTCAGTACGCTCCCTTCGCCTACTGTTGGGGGAGGGGTGATGGCTACAAATGAACAGAGTTAGTCCTGCATTACAGCCAGTGTCCTCCTCGGCCACGCCAGGGGCAGCTCTGGAGAATGATGATTTGCTCTACAGAAAAAAAAAGAAACCCCAAATTTCCTAGCAATGAGTATTACAAAAATTTCTACTCGCTGAAGATATCATTCCATTTTATTGTATTCCCTTCTTGATGTAGTAACAGTTATTTTAAGTGCGAGCCTGACACTAAGCACTGGGTCAAGTACTGAGGATGCAGAAATGGGTTGGATGCCAACAGCTCCTCAGGAAGCTTCTGTCTGAGAACGAAGGATGAGCATTCACCCGACTGCAAAAATACTACTAGAGAATATGACAATGAGAAAATAGGAGCAAGTATTTTCAAATGCAAAAAAGAGTATCTATGAAAATTTGGAAAACTACACCCTCAAGAATATCTATCAATGGCCTCTCATTTCAGACCTACTGGAAAATAGTAACGCTTGTCGTGCGTACACCTATGGTGGAAAGGGCAATGTTTGGGGCTTGGTGGGAGAGCAACTTGGTCCTGTTTGGAAGGCTGGAAATCAGAGTGAAGAATTTTCAAATAGTTCAGTCTCTTTGGATGGTGAGGGTCCTTATCTAGTCAATGGCTTATGTTAGAGGAAATCAATTTGTCAGGGATAGTTTCAGGCCAGACTAAGATATCTGGATTTTATTTGCAGGTAACAGGAGAGCAGCTGCCACATCCCAGAAGGGGATAATGATGGCGTCTGCAAGCAAATGTGCTGACAACAGCCAAGGGCAAGACAATAAAGGTTTGTAGAAGGCTTCAAGCACAAGGGCCATAATTCAATATATGAAAACCCACTAATTTTATTATTATAAAATTTGTGAAGTTGAAAAAAGCAATTGAAATATTCTCTAGCATGATTGTCTATGCAAGCACTATAATGGAGACTGGGATTTTTTTACACCTCAATGGCTTTTGTGGGTAATTTATAGAATAAAGTTCTGTGTAACTTTCCTGAAAACCACTCTTTGAAGCTAAATTTGTTGAATGTCATGATGTGACAGAATCACTGACATAGTAGTTGACAACGGCATTATTTTTTCACAATGATAATTTTTCAAAATTAAGTAGAAAGAATAAGTCAAATGAACTCACAGGTACTCACTGCTCTGCTTCATGACCAATCTTCTTTCATTCATATCCTCAAACTCCTCCAATTATCTGAAGCGAAGCCTCAACAGTGTAAGCACTTCCATTCACATATATGAATATATGAATTTCTAGAAGAAAGGAACCCTTCGAATGTCTTTTACAAGTTCCCTTGGCATTTCTGGACAACGCTTGATCACTGCAAATTACTGTATATGGAGGCAAACTTGAATTGAAATATGACATAAAATTTAACAGAAAGAGTAAAACTCCAAAGAATCCTGGTTCTACTTTTTACCAGCAAAACAAAACGACAATAAAAAACCAAACTCAAAAGAAGGCTGTATCTGTAGCAGTATATAAACAATCCATCTGTGCACAGCTCAATGGAAACAGTGTCCCATTTGAAAATGCTTTCCATTATTTATTCTACAAAGTCTTTACTATTCCATGGCTACAATATCCAAGCATTTAGCCAAATTGACTAAAAAATTATGAAATGGGAACTGAGGGATCCAGATTTTGGATCTTACAGTCCCATGTGCCTTTTATTTATCTTTTTGCTCATGCTTAGAAAGCAGATCAGTATTCAGGCAAGTTGGTTTGTGTCCAGACCCTCTCTCCAATCGAAGTGACGCCACATCAGTGGTACACGAGTCCCGCTGACTGGTCCGACCGCATGGACACTGGAAGTCATGGAAATGACAGTGTAGGGCAGGTGTTCCTTCAGTGACAAGGACATTTTAGGAGGTATAAAGGTATTCATTTATTAGTTTTAAATTGCATTTTGCTCCAGTAACTAAAGTATTATATCCACTAAGACAAAGAAAAGACTAGAGCAGAAATAAGCCAACCGAATTCCTACCACACAAGTCAACAGTGCTGAAAATTGGGAAGTCACCTTTCTAAATTTTCACAAACTTACACGGATATACACACGTGCGTGCATATGCACATGCATTTTGCATCATGAGCATGGTTATTTGACATGCACCTTATGTTAAGCAAAATGTCAAGAGAGCCTGGATGTAGGGATTCAAATTCTGGCTCTTCTATTTATTGGCTAGGTGAACTGCTGCCTGGAATACAGTTTTCTAATCTAAAAATGGAGTTATTACACATATTTATCTCATAAGTACCATAACTGTGTACTGTGTCTTAATATATATTAAATGCTTAGATGAGTACCTGGTAAATAACAGTATACATGTTTGCTACACTTGCTTGCTATGTTCAATCATGACATTGACCTTTTATCAATAATAGCATTAATTAGTAATGTGACCCATGTCACCAAAAGCCTCTGTAAAGCATAATTTTTTTAAAAACTTGTAGTTAATTTTAAAAATAACACTTTACTGATCTAAAATTTGCATACTATACAATTTACAAATTTAAAGTATGTGATTTAGTAGATTTAAGTATGTTGACAAACTTGTACAAGTATGACCACGATCAAATTTAGATCATTTTTGTTATCTCAGAATAAAACACACTACCTACCAGCTACCATCTCCCAAACGCCCTGTCCCTAAATCTAGACAACCACTGAGCTACGCTCTAGCTTCACAAATTTTCCTGTTTTGGAAATTTATTTTATTCAAAATAGACCATGTTCGTAGCAACAATAAAGACCTATGGCATAATTATCAATGGCTACGGAATATACCAACTTCAATGGACCTAATTTAATTATTTCCAAAATGTTGGGCATTTGAGTTCTTTCACCATTTTTCACTATCATAATAGTGGAATCCATACTTTAGTGTGTAAAACTTTTCTAGCTTTGAAATTATTTTTTAGATTACATTGTTAGGCCTAAAGTACCATTCTGAAAGATTACTGGGCAGTGATGGGTGGTAAATAATTGAAAATGTCAGATCATACAGTGAAAGAATGCTTATTAAACCAGAATCTGAGGTGTAAGCAGAAAAACATGGTTACAAAAACCCTCAACTAATCCAACTTTGGATGCTACTGCTTTACTTTGAATCCCACACGCAGGCAAATCTTGCTCATATAGTCAAATCACAGAAAAGAGCACCAAGCCACATGCTGATGATGAAAATTCTTAAATGCAGGAATTTAAAAAGTAAATCAGAAAACACAGCTATATGTGTGAGCAAGTGGCCATCAGAGCACTCTGTCTCCACTCAAAATTCTATAGTAGGAAAAAAGATGCATTATCTTAGATTTTGGTTTTTTCCCTGATAATGAAATGCGCGCTTTTGTTTCTAAGACATACTACATTTCACACATCTATCCCTAGAATCAAAATGTATCCCATGGTGTAATCTGTGAAGTTCATGGGTTCAATTCTGTTCTAGCATCTACATGTGTAGTTGGTCAGGAGTTACCAAACTTGCTCTCTATCTTCCTGGCAGTACATATAAAAACACTTAGCATTCTTCTAGAGAACTCATGAAATCTGTCCACCCATGAAAATGAAGAGAACACTGTAGAAAAAAATCAGGTTTTGGGAAAGGCAGTAAGAACTCAAGAGTAAAAGCTAAAGTTCTGGATGCTCCTTCCAAGACTGTGACCTTGGACAAGTCCCTTAAGCTCTGCTCTTCCTCCTGAGTCTATTAAGACCGAGGACCACAAAAAATGCTGGAGCCAGGGCCGGGGATTTAGCTCAGAGGTTCTGGCACCTGCCTCACAAGCCCAAGGTCCCGAGTTCAAGCTCCGGTATCCAAAAAAAAAAAACAAAATGCTGGAGCCAGAGTTGGGTGTGTACAATGCCTATTTGCTTATTTATCTTAAAGATCACATAATATAGGTAAGGGCATTTGACAAATTGTCAAGCCCTTTAGAAATATTTTTCCAGTTCTTTCATCAAGTAGTCACGTGACTCTCAAAAATTTAGTATCCAGAATGGAGATAATCTCTAGTCAGGGTTAGAAATTCTGAGGTGGCAGTTATGCAAACATGGCAAAGCGTGCCAATAGTATTTACTACTGGAGACATT
The DNA here is from genome assembly GCF_053883595.1 of Heterocephalus glaber. Taxonomy (NCBI): domain Eukaryota; kingdom Metazoa; phylum Chordata; class Mammalia; order Rodentia; family Bathyergidae; genus Heterocephalus; species Heterocephalus glaber. The sequence continues at coordinate 96,181,767 of NW_028258315.1, read as the reverse complement.
ATCTGTTACTTTAATGATGGAAGGGAACTTCTTAGCCTTATATTGCGCATTCAAAAACATTTCACTGAAAATACTTTTGAGAATTTAAAAAGCTACCTCCCTCTAAAAAGTGATTTGTGAGTTAATGTTTGGCCATGCTTGCTATCCCACTAAAATATTTCTGAAGTCACAAATATTACCTTTGTGTACCTTATAATAGAAAACTACCATAATAGAAAATTAGAAGATTGAAGAGGAAAATCAACATCATTTCTCTATATTAAAAATGCATAATCTCATTTAACCCAAGTTTCAAAGTATGATAGGGTGGAAATCCCATACACCAGGTCCTTTAGGAAAACAATTTCCTAGTTTTGAGGTACTTTCTGATCATTAGTCTATATTTATTATTTATTTTGCATATAATTTAATATTATTTTCATTATTATTTAATACACATAATACAGTGAATTTGAGCATTGGACTGTAGGGGTTCTAGGGAATTCTATTTCCTGAGTGAGTGGTTTATTTCATACGACCAGACACTATCAGAAATTTGTTTTCTGAGCAGACCCCTAAATGCTGTACACTTTCTAACCTGGAGTAGTGTAGAAGAAGGGTCCTCCTTTACTCTCTCAAGAGGGTAACCAGCAGTTCACATTCACATACCAGTCACATGAGCGTGACAAAATGCACTTACTCAGGAGTGTTCACTGATTTACATGGAAATGCTCAAACCAGGAGTCTCTTAAAGAACACTAGGTGCTCTCTTATTTCAGCTTTAATTTCTGGATGGGACATGTTTCTGGAGTGATACTGCCTTTGGAGGAACACCCTGAACTGCATTTAATGAGAGTCACATTCTCATTTCTCAGCTGGAAGACTGAAGGAGCAAGATCTGAAGAAACTGCGAAGGCCGTCCTTTACCAAAGCTATTTTATAATGTTAGGGTTTACAACCAATATCTCTTTTATCTCCTTCCTAAGTGGAAAAAGGCAATCAGTTACAAAGAGACTCTGAGTTTTGCGTTTGCTTAAATGCATGATAACAGTAATGCCTGGCTGGGGCTTCTTTGCATTTCTGACAGTGGGTTTCTAATAGGGTCACCCTAAACCAGCCTGGCCCCATAATTCCACTTTTAACATGGTGGGTGTTTTTGCTTTGCGTTTTAAAGATGAGATAGTAAACTATGTCCACTTAAAACTCCTTTTGTGCTACAAATGGAATCAAAATGGAAGGTCTTTGGAACTGTAAACTGCAGTAAGAGTATAAATGTGTCTGGTCTTAAAAGGCCACTACAGACAGACATTATCCCCCTAATTTGTTCTTTTGTTCAGATAATTGCAGTCAGGCTTCAGCCTGGTTATCAGTCTGTCCTGAAACACAGAGGGTGGAGAGATAATATGATCCTATGGATGATGACAGTAATTCTTATATATGGACATCTATGGACTTTTTGCAAAAATACGGTAATGAAATACTCAAAAAGTTCAACTACTGGGGCCAGGGATTTAGCTCAGTGGTTCCACTGACTGCCTCACAAGTGCAAGGACCTGAGTTCGATCCTTAGTACCAAAAAAAAAAAAGTTCAACCACTGAGTTTACGGGATTTACAGTACGGCTGTAAAAGTAATGTTTATAATGCAAAGTGGTCAGCTGTATTCAAAGAGATGACACAGGGCAGAACACACACAGACTGACCAGCATAATCCTGCTGTCCAGCTCTCCAAGATTAAAGCAGAAGGCCCATTCAGCACACTCACTCAACGCTCATAAACAAGGGAAGAAATAAACCCAATAGGAGAAAACATCAAATGAGAAAAGCAGCAAAAAATGAGCTCAGAAAAATTGCCAGTATCAAAACAACAATAGGGATGTTTCAACAAACCTGATCGTGAGTAGCATTTATAAAGCCCTTGTCTGACCTGCTTTTCTACTCCAGAAGTGCTATTTTCATTAGTCACCAGCTCACTTGAAATGTATGCTCCCAGCGTCTGAAACTAATTTTCTTCCTCCTATCTAAGAACATAAATTCTTATAATCTTGGTAGTGGAAAGAGATCCCTTCTCCTGCAGTCCCAGCACCACCCTCTCTTCGCTTTAGGACTGGCTGCCAGTGTGCCCGCCCTGCCCCTCTGCGGCTCACCCTGTCACCCGTGCTCCTGACCTGCTCGGCATCCTCACCATGCTGGCCCCTTGCCGGCTGCAGTGGCTCTCTTCAGTGGCTTCCCCAGAAGAGTCTAGCGCTGATGGGCTTCAAGGCACTTTGGGGTCCGGCAAGGCTGGTGTTCTAGCAATAGTCCTCCTGGCTCCTTTCAGGACCGTCACTCACTCAGTTCTACTCCCTCGGAGCTGAGAACGGACCCCACTCAGTCTCTTCCCTCTCCCAGTTACATGCAAGTCCTGTCTTCTTCTGGATAGCATTTCCGAACCCAACAATGGACCCCGAACCCATCCCACTGGCACACCAAATTGACTGACACCTCTTGCCCCAACAGACAGCGATGTCCACAGATCCCACCACGTGGTTCTGTGACCACCAGGGCCGCCTGTGTGCCCAGCAGAGGCACACACATGGCTACAGGAATATTTCGGTGGATGGCACATGTAAACTGGACAGACCTAGATAGTACCTCTTCTTCCACTGAGAACGCAGGGCAATCCAACATCTCAACACAGGCGGAATAGCCAGCGATTGCCACTGGTATCCAAAGAACCTTGTCAGGCTGCACACTTCCCAAGCCACCCAGCCTTTTAGATCTGCTTTCCTAAGACCACACAGGAGCTGCAGTTTTGCCACCCTCCATAGTTGACAGCTTCGCTGCCAGGCAGGGTCCCCCCTGACACCACAACTGTCTGCTTAACAACTGCACATGGTAAACCATGCTCTAACTTTGCTTTATGACCCAAGCATTTTTTTTTTTTCGGTACTGGGGATCGAACTCAGGACCTCGCACTTGGAAGGCAGGCGCTGGAACCACTGAGCTAAATCCCCAGCCCTACCCAAGCATTTTTAAACAAAGCTTTTATAACCAGGATGTAACTGAAGGCACAGTACTTCACTGGGTCTCTGGCCTGGTTTAACATGTTGGCTTGACAGAAAAGCGCTTGCAACATTTCATCATCTGTAAACCAGCAGGAGATGAAGATGCTGGTCTCAGAAGACAGATGCACGCGAGGGAGCACACCACCCTGCATCCACAGCCAGCCTGTGGACAGAAACGCTCCTTCGAGGCAGGTCACAGCCCTCCTGGTTCGAGAACCCCCAAAAGCAATGCCTCTTGACCAAACACAGGTGGACAGGAGCAGACGTGCTTCTGGGCTTCCAGGAAATGTCAAGGGCAGCTGAAGGGTGCAGGTACTTCCTGAGAGCAGCCCGAGCCTCCCCGGTCTCACAGGTGAATGCCTGCATGGGACGCGGGCAGCAATGAATCCTCAGCCTCGGGCCTGGAAGGCTGCAGAGGGGACACTGGGCAGGAGAGGCCTGGCTCTGGGCACTAAGCTCCTCAGCAGGTCCCACCAGTGCCGGGAATTTCCCGGCACCAAGTGTGTTTTTTTGGAAGTACTAGGGATTGAATCCAAGTCCTCTGCACTGAGCTACATCCTCAGTCCACTGTTATTTTGAAACAGAGTTTTGCTAAGTGGTCCAGGCTGGATTCCAGCTCTAGATCCTCCTGCTTCAGTCTCCTGGAGCCCTGGGATTACAGGCGTTGGCACCATGCACAGCTGTATGGGGCCAGCTGTCAAAGCCCAATTTCTATTTATTTATTTATTTTTTGGGGTACCGGGGATCGAACTCAGGTCCTTGCGCTTGTGCAGCAGGCGATGAAACCACTGAGCTAAATCCCTGGCCCAAAGCCCAGTTTTTATGAGCTTGTGGTGAGGTCCCAAAGGCAGGAATTACAATCTGAGCCTGCTTGGGAGGCAGGCTCTAGGAAAACCCAGTCTTCTCAGAACCTTAGCATATCCAAACTGCAGGAGACAACTTCTGGCTGGAGTAGTGGTTCCAAAAGAAATTTCCTCTCCAAAGACTCCTCCTCAGAACCCTAATTTCCCTAGGTACCAAGTACTGTCGCCAGCGCAGAAGCCCCAAGGGCCAATCACCCTTGTAGGTGCTGGCCCCTTCCCAGGCCCACGTTCCTGGGAAGAAAAGGGGGCTATGGGTAAAGCATTCAAAAGAAGGCAAGAAGCAGCTTGATACTAAGGTTGAGAAGAGAGCAAGAGCCTCCCAGCTACTAAAGATATAGGTTCAAATCCCATCATTTTCTAGTCGCCGGCTTTGGCAAATAACAAGATGTCTGCACTTCTCGGTTTCCTGTTTGTGGCGAGAAGTTGCTACTTCACAGATCTAAGCCATCACAGGAGGTAATGCATATGAACTGGCCCAGAGAAATGTCACAGGTCCTCCTTATCATTAGGAGGAAGGGGAGGGAGAGACACGAGTGCCCTTCCTGCCTAGCATTCCCTCCTTCCTGGTGCCAGAAGTGGGAGTGGGTGTCAACAGTATTCACTCAGAATGCTAAGGGTCCCCTCACTCCCTCTGCAACTCTCCCAGCCACCCACCACAGGTCCCGCCCTGAGGCAGGGCTTCATCCACCTGAGTACTGGGCCTGCTGAGGAAAGGCAAGGGCAGCCCTTGCCTCTGCAGCCATGCCCCCGGGCCCCAGGTCACACCCACACTGGCGGGGTGGGCTTGCCTCCTGCCTCCAGCATTACACACTGGTGGCCAAGGCAGGTCCTGGTCCGCCCCTGTGCATGGATTAAGGGACCAGATGGCCGGGCACTGCCTGCTGCCATCTCCAAAGGGGGAGCACAGGACTTGTGTGTGCCCCACATTCCTGTCCTATTCTTCAATCTTCCTCCCGTGCCTGACTTTCTTGCAGCTCAAACTAGTAAGGGGGACAGATACTTGGGCTCCCTGACACTTAGGAGATTATTACTGGTTTTCATAATAAGAAAGGGGGGTAAGCGCCATACCATGGCACTTGGCCACCTGAACTGTACACTATGACGTGCGAAGTGAATCTGGCAGGGCTGGCTGTTACTCTGAGAAGTGAGAGCAGGTTGAGGGGATCGTCAGTGTCTCAGGACTGGACAACATAGAGAATATGCTCTCTAGCCAAACGTGAGCCCCACAGGAAGGGCTAGCTCAGTGTCCGAACTTTTGGCTTGCCTGGGCTGCACTGAATGAAGAATTATATTGGGCTGCATAAATTAGCTAATATAGTATACATAAACCATAAAACTTCTTTCATTTTTAAATCTTATTGATTATAACATTAGAGCAAGCAGCCTCTGGAGAGCCACGTTACTATCAGTGGATGTGACAGGAGCCATCAACCTGCCTTGCACTTAGAATGGTGTGGGGAGCTGTTAAAAATAGTGATGTCCAGGCCATCCAGCAGATGTCTCCTAGTTTCCGTGGGGGATCGATTCCAGTGCCCTCCAAAGATCGCAAAATCCACAGACACACAGACATCCTAGTGCCTTATATGAAATGGTACAGAACATGATACAACCTATGCCCATCTTCCACATACTTTAAATTATGTCTAGATTACCTACAGTACCTGTTATGGCCTGTGCTTAGATCCTTCCCCAGACCTCATGTGGTCATAGGTGGGGCTTTTTCAGAGGTAGCTGGATCTACAGTGTGGGATTGATTCATGGTGCAACACTAAGATCAAAGGCACTAGGATGAAGGGTGTGAGTACTACCTGCCCTAAGTAGCCTGGATAAGATATAAGGGATAGAAAGACTTGGTGGTCATCCCTTGTTGCTTTGCTACCTTCTGCCCACCATGAACTATTTCTCCTCTGTGATGCAGCCCTACATTGGAGGCACCTGATTATGGATTGAAACCACTACAAACTGTGAGCTAAATAAGCCTTTCCTCCTTTAACTTTGGGTGTCGAGTATTTTATCTTAGCAATGAGAAAAGTAACTAATACTTAATAAAATACAAACACTATTATTATATTGTAGTATTTAGGAAAAAATGATAAGGCAAAAAGACTACCCATGCTCAGGGGCCCCAGCATCAGTACTGCTTGAAACCTGCTCAGTGATTCCAGTGTGCAGCCCCTGTTGGCATCAACTGTTCTGTACTTTCTCAACCCACTGAATGTGGACAGGCAAAGGTAACAAAACAACCATAGGTGCCACGACACAACTCTGTCAGGCAACAAAGCTTTTCTGCCTCACAGTGCAAGGTAACGCCTCATCTCAGTGCACAACTGCTGTATTTGGTAACAGATTTTTATCACTGCATATATGATAACAAATGCTACTGCTGACAGCATCGCGGGAGCTGGCATTTATTGATGGACCACTGTGTTCTAGTACATGTCTCACTGCACCCTAGAAAGCCAACATAAGCCTTACAGTAACCTTACAGTAACCTGCCAGCGTGGGCTTCTTGCTACTGGGCCGGTCTCCCAGAGGGGGACACTGAGATACAGAAAGGCTAAGTGGACTTGACTGAGGTTTACTGCTATTGATCGGCAGAATTGGGATCCATAATTTAGCATTCTAGATGGAGGCCCATTTTCTCCATCAAGCTGAATCGTAAAGAACCCCCAGTTTTCGGTCAGTGCCACCAGCAGGACAGGTTGTCTTAAGGGCCTTGAGGTGTGTGTGTGTGTGTGTGTGTGTGTGTGTGTGTGTGTAGGCGCGCGCGTGTGTGCATGCGTGTGTAGGTGTAGGGAGCTCTTTAATAACAGGCCATATTTTATCCAATTCTGCGAACACTGTGCTGGCCGCTGCATCTGGGAGAGCGAAGTGACTTCACAACTTCGCAGAGGGAATGAACAAAGGCAGGGGAAAAGGCAGAAGGGGGAGGCGCGGCGCGCGGATGGCTAGGTCTCACCCATTGCAACCCTGCAATCCGGTGAGCGGAGTTGAAGCCGCCACAGTGCAGACGGACCCGTGCTCCTCTTATTCACCCGCACAGAACCGAACCGCACCGCACCGCATGAACGGAACCGGCAATAATCCACGCGTCACGCACAGCACTCAAAACCGTCCAACGCTCACACCCTTGCTGCCGCCACTGCCTCCAACGACAGAACATGAAGTATTCCCAGCACACAGGGCGCACGAAAGATGCCTCTGACACTCCGTACTGGAATCTGGGGATTCCTTGAGGCCCAGGGAAAATCCGATGGGGCCCCTTCTCATCCACAGGCACCCCACCATCCGCAGGCACGGGGTCCATACCAGGGTGCTGCTCGTTTCTCCTAGTCACTGGCTGCTTCAATTAAATTACTATTAATTTCACCAGCCACGGTGCTGTGACTAATTACTTTAGCTCCTCTTGAAAGTAGTAAAAGAGGAAATCTGCATTTGGCTACCTCCTCCTGAACTACTGAGTTACAGCACCAGTAACAACCCCTGAGGACCTTGCCTCACAGCCAGGGCAATCGGGGGTCTGAAGCACCTCCACCAAAGGCGAGCAGCCGGGAGGACGTGCTGTATGCGCCACGCACCAACCCCCACCCTTCTTCCGCGTGGATCTTCTGGGCTGCCCTTCGGGCTACAGCAAAGCGATGGTTCAAAGTGTTGTCTTGTATTTCAGCATTTCAACTCTAGTCACTGCTAATTAACATTATCAAAACTATCGGTACTTTGTCCATTTTTATCGCAGTGCTTTCACATACATTATCTCATGTGACATTCGTGACTTGTCAGTCAGACATTAGTACTTCCATTTTATGGACAAAGGTACTGAGGGAAGAGGGACTAAAAGAGTGGGCAAGTCAGAATGTCAGCTTACATTTCCCTTGAAATCCTTAGCTACTGATTTCCCCATCACAGAGGCTCCAAGCCTCTGGGGAAGGTTCTGCAGTGGTAACCTCCTTCTCAGAGGGCCTTAGGGGAATGGCACGGGATGATGTATGTAGAGGGCCTGGCGGAAATCACCATGAACCTGATACATGAGAGGGGTTCACACCTCCCACCGACTGTTATTTTTATTCTTATTTAAATTCAAAGAGAAACAGACAACAAAAGGACTTCAGAGGACTTCAGATCTTATCTGCTGATCTATTACAATAAAATGAGGACATCATTCACCTGAGAAATTCAAAATATAGAGGAACTAGGATATGGTGGGCTGAATGCCATAAAAGAAAGCTGACTGGGCTATCAAGTTCAGATATGACCCTAAACACCGGCTTCCTTTCTAGAAGAATCTGGGAGTGGGCTCTGCCTCAGCGAGCTGCTTGTATTTCTGGAGCATCTGGTAGTAAATCCCGTAACTGGTTCAGTTAAAGACAAAAACCAACCAACGAACCTAGTGGCCTGGCTGCCACCTTTGGAGAAAGCATAAATATAGAAATAATTCACTGAACTCTCAATCAAATAGCATTCAAAAACACCAAGCTGCCAGAAAAATGGGATGAAGTTGCATAAAACCTCAGCAATGTGGATCCAAGTCTCCAGTACTGAATTGTCAAAGAGTCAGAATGGAGAATTATTTCAGACAAAAAAAGTTTAACTTCATTATATGTGGTACAAACCAATTACTAGTAATAAGTAGTATGATTTTAGGAGTGCCCTCTCACCAAACCCACTTATATGAATATGAACATACAAGAGACTTCTGTCAAAACCAAAGGACAGACAGCAACTGAATAGTACCTAAAATGGGTTAGCAGTGTCCAGTTTGTGTATTAAGAACTAATCCTTTTCCACTGCAATTTTATTCATGGTATCAATGCTTTCTTAAAATGCAAAGTGAGTTCTGACATACCTCAACTTTGGACCAACCCAAATTCCAAATAAGCAAGATCTAAATTATTTAGCTATACTTTTTTGGGGGTCAGTTTTTTGTTGTTTTGCTTTCTTATTGCTGGGGATTGAATTTACGGCCTTGCACATGCTAGGCTTCTGTTTACCACTGAGCTACATCCCTAGCCCCTTACTGTATCATTTTGACCTGTGGATTTGCACACATACACACAAGAAATCTTATCACTTAGTACCTCTTCTAAGAATATACGCGGTAAGAAAAACAGAATCTGCTGTACAAATATATCCAGGTAAATCAATGCATCGTATGTTTTACCCTTCCCATGAAACTCCAAACAGGGTGATTTGATGCTGATAATTTTTTCAAAAGACACCTGTACAGTTATAATAAAGAAATGATCCAAGCTCCAACCACAGTGCTTTCTATTTTGTCACATTTAGATGCTTACCTGTGGCAAGTTAAAAGGCCAGAAAAATGAAATATTCCTAGTGTGGAAGTTCTCCCAACAGACTGTCTCCTAATCCTTCACAAACCACAAGAGCTACACGAGAAAAAATTACAGCTGGCGAAACTGTTACAAGATCAAGGTGCTACAGTAAAAAAGAGGGAGGTAGAGAAAATCCGAAAAAGATTTTGACCAAACTGGAAATGCTGTGCAACTGGTCTCTCTTAAAATATAACCTATGTGGCATATGTGACATGTGCAGTGGAAGTCCGGATCGCACGGCCACTGGGCTTCACCTGAAATGGGCTAAGAAATGCAAGCTCTGGGCATCAGGTGAGTTCAGACAAACCATATGTGTTAGGGTGCTGTGACCTGGGAATGAACCCTAAGTATAAAATCAAAAGACAGGGCCGGGGTTTAGCTCAGTGGTTCTGCTGCCTGCCTTGCAAGTGCAAGGACCCGAGTTTGATCCCCGGTACCAAAAAAACCAAAAAAAACAAATCAAAAGACAGCACGAACTTGAATGGGCATTTCTATGGAGCAGTACTGGGAGGGCAGGTAGCAAGATGCATACAGTTAAAGGAGGCACATAATTCTGGCCATCAATGAGGCCAGATAGTGAAAAAGATTTTAAGAGTCAATTACAAAGTCCTCAAATAAGCCAGAGTAACAGATTTAAAATCCCGCCCTGGGAAAATCCTTTCATAACACTATGGAAACAGGTGAGCTGTGATTTGCAGAGGCAGATTCTTCTACAGCATCCACAAGGGAGTTTCATTTGATCTTCTTGAGTTTTTCAAACTATCCCTTACTGATTTTGAATTCAAAGGTGTCTGCACGTCCTCTCACCTATGTATACTTGTTTCCATCTGGGGGAACATTCTATCAAATTGGTGCTTGTTCCAAAACTCAGTGCAGTGCCTGGGAATAAATACCCCCATGGGCTCTGTACATTCAAAACAGTGCAACTAAACTAAGACAGTTAGAAATACACAAGTTAAAATATTCTGGCATATAAATTTTGGTTATGATCTCAGGTCTTGCTTAGCCAGGACTCCTAGACTTCTTAGGCTTAGGATTGTTAGTTATTCCTAAATCCAATTGCCCCACAGCATATGCTATATAGCCCTCACTGGGCCCCTCGGAGAGAAAGACATTATCAAGCCCTGAGCTGATGACCAGAAACCAGTTTCTCCACAGCAGCCAGTACTGCGCTTTCAGATCTGGTCATTCATGGGTTTTTGTTTTGGCGGGGGCACATGCTCTGCCGTGCACTGCGGGGTACTTAGCAGCAGCTTGATCTCTATCCCCTAGATTCCAGGAGTACCTGTACCCCAGCTTCACAGCCAAAAGTGTCTCCAACATGACCGCATGGCCCCTGGAACCTATGCCCCTTTCACTGGCACTATCCTTATCTAACCAGGCCACTCATTCAATACTTTCTATAAAATGGAGGAAGCTAAAGAACAAAGCTGTCATCAAGTAAAATAATTATATGTACAGACCACAAGAAAATTTAGGACCCCAGGTCTTAACTAAGGACAAAAAAATAAGAACATAACTCGAACAAGAAAATAAATTATCAAGAATCTGCAAAATTGAGAAGCTTTACAGCACTTATAAAAACATGATAATAATGACCCAATGATATATCATTCTTCCTCTACCCTTTTCAAATGACAACTCAACTTCCCAATTCAGTTCTCTATGAAAAGCACAGGTCCTCCTGGGGATATAATGTTGCTGTTGTAATATTGGGTCCAAATTTACTGGTCTGTGTAATCTTGAGTAAAATCTATACTTAGAGGACTCACTTTCTGTATCAGTAAAATGTAAGTAATAATAACTTGAAGGGTCTCAGTGAAGTCTAAATAAGATACTATCCAGCAAGCACTTTGTCATTAGGATTTTACAGAACTGGGCCTTCAGCAAACACTGGTTTACCAACACTGTTTGTACTCTACTTAGAAGCATCTTTTCAACTGATTTATCTGTGGGGGGGGGGGGGGATGGGGTGAGACAGTTGCCACTGGGCTCCAAACCTGACATGTAACGTGCTGCATGTGTGGCATTCCCCCAAAAGATCCAAGCAGCGAAAGCATTCTGCAAGATGCCACATCCAGGAAAAACAAAGCCTGGGTCAGGACTCCCAAAACTCAAAAATTTGGCTTGGTAGAATGTGCAGACCGGAAGGACCATGGCCACCTACTTAACCTTTCAGAGAGGCAGGCCCCTGTAGATTTCAGGGATCACGACAGAGTGCGTAAGAATTTCTCTAAGTCCATGAGAGTCAGATTCTATGACATGGATTAGAACTAATGGCTAAAACAATTTTAAACTATCAGTCAATGGTGTATAAAAACAAAATACTCAGTAACTGTCCTTGAAATGCTAAGATTTAATTAAAATAGATTTCCACATGGTCACATTCAAAGAACTATGAGTCTCTTAACTATGTAATGCTTCACTAACAATTAAATAGTCCTCTGTAACGTCCACTAAGAAGAAATTTGAAATACAGGCCATTTGCAGACAAGAGCTGTTCCAAAAACATCCAATAGACTATAAATTCAGGGTTCTATATCCACACATCTATTGCAAAATTGCATCTGAATATTAAGAATGAGTCTGGCCTTCACTTAATGGTAAGTTCTATGAAATCAATTAGCTGTTAAAATAGTTTAATTGGAACATATATATTTTAATTTGTGTGTGTGTATAAAAAAGTATTCTTAACCCAAAACATTCTGAAATTGCACTTCTAGGTAATGTAGTGAAAGAATTGAACTCATAACTAGATAAAATCAAGAATGTGGAAAATGTGAGAAAGATGATGTTCAAACAGCAGCAACTGGAAAGGAATAAATTATTATCATATTAGTTTATTCTACCTGCAAAAGCAGTCTAAGAAGGAAGTTTTAAGTGATCTGCCATCTTCTTTCACACAAACTGACATGGTGTCAGACTGAAAGATAGTTGCGGTGGGGTTTTTGTTTCTTGGGCGGTGGCAGTTTGGCAAATGAGTGAAATGACTACCTTGTCCTCATTCTCATCACGCTGCCCACTCCTTCCGCTTCCCCTCCCTCCCCTCCCTCTGAGCGAAGGCCCCTGTGTCACGCTGCCATCCAGACTAATGGGAAAAAAATTAGAGCCGTCTATAGGAACAATTAAAAACTTATTCTTTATTAAAAAAAAAGAAAGAAAAAGACTCCTTGGGGATGGTTTAGAAAATAAAAAGATCACTTTAGGTCACCATGAATTAAAGGAGGGATGATTTATACTTTGGTATGGATGTCTTGCTTTGTAAGAGTGTAGAAGACGGGAGAAAAATGGAGAGAGTCCAAATCTAAAATTTGCAGCTAGGAACTTCACATTCCCAAAATGAAATATTTATCATTTTGAAATTATACACAAGACATAATTTCTGTTCTTCTGCTATTTTATCCACCTGTTCTCTTCCATCTCCGCCCATCACTCAATGACAAGACAACGACCACTGTGAAGAAATAATTCAAAGGCCACCCCTTTTCAAAACACACACTTCCCAATTCTGAGGATAACTGCAATTTTAACGGAGCATGGAACAGAGAAGGTGCTTAATAAATATTGCAGAATGAACAAATGAGTTGGTAAATGAGTGCATGAATGAATAAAGAAGGGAGAAATTCTTACATCTTGTTCACTTAAGAGAATCGAAAAGACAAAAAGGGAAATTGGAAGGAAAATATAGAGTAAGGAACAGCAAGAACAAGAAAAAGCAAATCTGTATTATCTCCCTATAGATGCACTAACATAGAAAGAGACTAAGAGCAACTATCACAGAGAGACCACAGCGAAGAGGCATGCAACAAAGAGGCAGAAAGAAGGCAGAAAGAAAACTGGCAAAATAATCCAAAATATCTTCTTTACCTACCATCCTACTGCGATAAAAGCATTTTGGCAGGGAACTTTATGAAGACATTCTCAGAAACAGATATATCCAGACAGTCCTGGCATGAAAATACTCCTTTTGGGCCTCTGAATGCATTATTATAAAGACTTTTAAAGTCCTGTCGCTTTCTCACAGCTGCAGACACAAATATGGAGACACATCCCTCTAACAACAGGTTAGACCCGTGGAGCCCAGGTCACAGGTACCATCCTCAGAAGATCACGGGGTGACACGGTGCACATTCAGTGGCCCTGACCATCTCAAGCATCTCATATATGCTGCTTCCAATATAACCACTGTCTCTTTTGGGCTGAAGCATACACAGTCAGCTAGAGCCTGCTCTTCTGAAAATGAAGTCATTAATGGTGTGGCGGGATCGGAGAGGTCTCCTTTGACTCCATCCTATTGATAGCTACTTTCTAAAACAGTTAGGGCAAGGAATTGGTATCAGGTCAGGGAAAGGTGGGTGAGATGCATACAAAGAGAAGAAGAACAAGATCTGGGGCACCAAAGAGTTTATATTCTAGTATTCTCGGGCTCTACAACTCACAGTACCTGTTTCTAACACCCCTGAGGTGACTGGCTATCAGGAGATCCTGTTCCAACCAAGACTAAAGCACTTAAATATGTTTCCATTCAGATGAGTTAAGTGTCTGTACAGCCCGGTCATAGTGTTGGCCATCTGTGAGAGACGCATGGTAGATCTGGCACAGTAGAGATGACTTCACAGCATGAGGCACAAGAAAGCAAGTAAAACCAAAGCTTTAGTGCATGATGGGATGTTAAGGTCACGGGGTCAAAGGAAGGACAAATCACACCTACCTCTGGAGGGAGAGCAGGGGATGCCAGTGTGGAAGGTGAAATCCAGGGGAGAGGAGAGACAGGCTTCCTGGCCAGCCCTGGATGGATGAGTCATCGAGAACTCCTCCTGCCTGCTCTATGTCTATAAATAATCCCAGGTGCTGCCGTTTCATTTAATTACTAAGCCTCTCCAGATGGAGAAAAATAATTAAGCAGTTTGTAGCACTGACATGATAGAAAGAATGGGTTAGCAACCTGTGAGGCATCCGAGCCCCTAAGTTTCCTTTCAACTACAAAATAAAGGCAGAGGCGAAAAGGTGCAAATGACTACAGTCAAGTTCTGGGTAGAATTTAAACACAAAAGAAAAAATGCAGGGACCCAGCTGAACTCAACTCTCCCAAAAGAAGCAGAACTGCTCACAAGAAATGAAGAAATCTCAAAAGTTGCTTTAGACAGTTGTGAAAAAGAAAATAACTGTGGGAAAGATAACCTATAAACAAACCAGGTGCGATCTAATTGCAGAAGTACCTCAGTTCACGAATCTTTTGTTTGCAAACAATGTGGTTTGCAAACAGAAGCATTTGGCAAAATTTTGCCTTTGTTTGCAAACTCTACATGGGGCGATGAACATGATCCTGGCCATCTTTCCCCCACGAACACGAACATGACTGTCTTTTCCAAAATCGTGGGACAAATTAAGTTTGTGAACCGAACTTAATGTGCTTATACTGATGGGCCTCTAAATACAGACAGGATAATTTTATATCTTGGTGTTTGAAGCAAAGATTCACAAGGAATACAGGCAAAAAAGGAAGCCGGAGAGAAAGTCACATGAGAAAAGTCTCCAAATGTAGATGCTCTTAAAAGAATCATGCATTTAACATCCCAACTTCCATAGGATCTGTGAAATATACACGAAATTTTAGGCATCTGGGAAAATGGCAACAGGATAATGACATGAACTAGACCTCCTCCTGAATTATAAATTCAACGATAATTATGTGCCTCAGGAAAAGAGTTCATCAAACTTATAGAATGGGGATACCAAAATTTACAGGCAGTAGATTGAAATCATTAGGGTGGCTGTACGGTAAGAAAGCATTTTGGTCCTGGTGGGAAAATGGAGGGAAGGATTATATGAACAATGGTAAGAAACATGGAAAGCAAGAAAAAACCAAAATTAGAACCCAATTCAGAGGGTGGCAACTGAAAATTCTTGGTCTAAAACATATAGGTGTACTTCAAAACAAGGTCATTCTGAGTACGGATACTCTCTTCTTTACAAACTTAAACTGGAGGAATTAAATCATTCTGTGAATTATATTTTAAAGCTAAATATTCTTCCACAAATTGTCTAATTATTCCAGTGATTCTATTTAATGTAAACTTGAGTTTTAATATTTATTTGTTTATTCAAATAACCCATGTGAAATATTAGAATCAGAACATTTTTTAAAAGCACTTTGGTGACTCTCAGTATTTTATATTTTCACAAGCATTCAAATCAGGTTAATAGTGGAAGTTCTACTTTAAATACAAAATAATTATTTTAATTGTATACTCACATTAACAAAACAAGCATTTATTCTCTTGAACAGTTTAAGAACAAATTCCTGTATCCTTTGTAAACTGCTCATTTCAAATTTCTTTATGTAAAATCCTTTAAAATAAACTTTATTTATTTATTTTTTATTTTGTTGGTACTGGGGACCGAACTCGAGACCTTGAGCTTGTGACACAGGCGCCCGAACCACTGAGCTAAATCCCCGGCTAACCTGTATTTTTAAAATAAACCTATGTTCCCTATCCTTACAGAGAGCTGCTAGCTCAAAAGTAACTTGGGTGACTAGAAAATGGGAACCCTCCTTCCGGACAATTGCTTCCGTGTGCTGTGAAACTGTGGCAGCAATTCCACTTACCGGGGGCCATGAGGAAACAGCACCTACAGGTCGCTGGCCAAGGAGTGACCAGCAAGTGTGGCTGCCATGATTCTATCTCTACACTTGAAGGTGCTCATGCTGCGTGCTCAGGGAAGAATGTGCCTGCCACCTTCCATCGATGACAAGATCCTCGGCTCTGTCACCCAAAGAGGTGCGCTACCATCAAAGTCACTGAGGTCCATGCCAGAGGTCATGATCTTAAGACCACGCTGGCATGAACAGATGGGAAAATGGGAAAACTGCCTCACAAGGGAAGGCGCAGCCCTTTCAGAGGACGTAGCCAAACACTGCTAGACCTTGATGAAGACCTACGATATAAAACCCCCCATATTTAACTGAAAAAAATGTAAACAACTGTACACGTTCAACGGATCATGCCGATGAGCCACAATGGAGCCACGCACAGGCAACCTCAAGTCTAGGCCAAGAAAGATTCCTTGTCAACCACCTGCCCGCTAAGTTTATACCTAGTGTAGTGTTGTGGTAACACTAGGAACTTCATCATATCTAGTTACAGCACAGGCAGAGCGCGCAGCAACAGTACCCAAAGCAAGAGACACACTCTGAGGCAAGCTACCGATGCCCAGGAATAATGAAAGAAATGAAAGTGTAAGGAAATCATTACTGATTATGGAGTAAGTCTACATCAAGATTACCAAAATCTACGTGAAAGGTGGCCTTGCCTGGAATGTGCTTGTCCGTCAGTGGTCTTTTGCACCCTGGGTGATGAACACTAAGTCAGAGTGCAGCCTCTTTCTAAGTGGAGTTTATCTGTTCACCTCTTTTCAGCCATTATCACATGGGATTGTGACAGTGCAGTGCCAGGAGGCAGGGAGACAGTTCCATTTATTATATTTCCTGTAGTGACTAGTACCGCTCCTGGAACAGAGCCAAAACGTTGAGAGGCCATGCTTAAATTCAGAGAGCGATCTCAAGATTTCTCTATTCTGGAGAGAAATACCGAACTCTCAAATTTATCATCCTCAAAGAAAGATTCAAGATACAAAGATCTCAAAATCCGGGATCTAAGTAGATTGCCAAATTAAAATAAAAATAATACTTTTTTATTTCACTTGCATGACACAGTGTGAACTCAAATGTATAAACACACATGTGGACTGACAGAAAACAGGAAACAGCTCAATCCAGCTCCTGTGTAAATAATGTTCTTTTTTTTTTTTATGATCTGCCCTCTGTTTTGTTTCTATAAGATAGCAAGCCAAAATTTAAGAAAAAGACCAAACAAAATGAAAAAAGAGTAAATTTTTTCATATGTGAACTAGTATTTATGTCCTAGAAATAATTTACAATTCAAAACCTTGATTCCACAGTGAAGTATTTTGTTGGTTTGCCTGCACAAGATGCTAATTGGTCTTATTTTTAACAAGAGTGTATAGAGCTGGAAAAATTGAAACTGTTTGCTTAGAGCATGCCATAAACTTCGTCCAATACTCATAAAAATATTCAGAAAACTCATTTTCCTATAAGAAAGTTACCCTATATAGCAGGACAAGATTGTTCTGAGCAGCAGAGGAAATGACAGAGAAGGTGGAAAGTAGAGGCCCAGCTACATAAAAACCACCTGCAAGAGGGCAGCGGCAGGTAACAAGGGATTAGCCAGGCAAGAGGACACTGGTTCCAGGGAGTGTAGGTGGTGCCACTGCTGCCAAAGGCAAATCAATTTAGAAGCAGAAGAGGTCCAAACCGAATTTAACCAATCGTCCAACAAGGCAACGCCAGAGTATGCTTTTGATCATGAAAAGAAGATACATATATAAGAGGTCTCCACACCAGAGAAATGGGTAGACAGAGATACACTGGTATGTGATATTTCCTAAGTGCCTCTGTGTACCAGGCATCCCACCTGGGACTCATGTAATCAATTATACAAGCTTCAGGATGAACTAGTTGATTTTCCCACTTCATAAACAGAAAAACTGAGGCTGGAAAGTTTAAGTACCTTGTCATAGCTGTCGGACAGACAAGGGGGGATTCAAAAGCAGATATTTTTTACTCCAGGGATTAAGCTTTTAATAACACTTTGCTCTACTGCGGTTCATGAAAGTAATCAGGGGAAAGAGATGGACTGAAGAATAATGAAGAGCTCACTCCAGTATACCACATAAACACAATCTCCAAAATATCTGACTATGACCCACAGTTAGTAATGCACCTTATATCATGACCACTACACAGCCTGTATGCATCACTGTGCATAAACAATGAAAACATTCTTTAGAATTTACCCTTTCTACGTGTGATAAACATTGATACTTCTCTAATTGGTTTTTTTAGTTTATGTTATTCTATTTCATTATTTTAAAAATGTTGGTCAGGACTAATTGAATTATTTCATGCTCACTAGCAGAACAGAACCCCATGACTGAAAACTGGTTCCATGACAGAAGGTTTCTGACACCAGGGATAATATTGGGCTTTGCACACTGACACCTATGATCTCCTGCTGGAGTCTTTATCCAAGAAAAGAAAGGAGAGAGAGGTAGTAAAGGGGGAGAGATAAGGGATACAGATCTGTCAATCACAGGTCACACACTTCCAAGGGCAGTGAAATTAACATGCTCCGGGGCAGAATACTGCCATCCCAGTGATGAAGAAGCTAGCTGGAAAAGGCAGATGGGGAAGGCTATGATGTCTGTAATTAATGTTCCTTTTCAACACTGACTCTCTGGTTAAATGAATACATGTGTGTAGCTTTTTGGCAAATTTTAAGGCTAAAAGGCAAATCACATACCTAGTACTCAATTTACCTTCCACATAAAAAAAAGATCAGGTCCCCTACTGACCATGTGGTCAAGTCAATCACTGATCAACACTACTGTATATTGATTTTTTTTTTTTTTTTTTGTTACCAGGGATTGAACCTAGGACCTTGTGCTTGCAAGGCAGGTGCAGTGCCACTGAGCTAAATCCCCGGCCATTGTATTTTGATTTGACTTATTAAAGAGCATGGACAGCATTATCTATGGGAGCATGCAAGGTTTTGCTTCTATATGCAGAATCAACACATAAACTCTGAGCATTAATCAATTGAAGGACATTAAAAGAGAAAGCAAGGGTAGGAATTCATAAATACACTACCTTCGAAAGAGTGGCAACAAAAACTTTAGTTACCATGGAATTTCTGAGATGGGAAAAAAGGGGTCTCTTCAGAGAAGTGACTGATGTTATTTATTAATCTAGTAGCAAGTGATGTCAAATTTTAAAGTTGCCTGAAAGAAAATCTCGTTTTTTTACATCAGCCTCTTAATATGCTGAAGGAACCTGTTCAAAAACGCTTCAGCAGCGAAGTAACTTAGATGATAAATGTGTTCTTCAATCTGTGCACCAGTCAAGTAGCAATAAAACCAGAATAATTCATGCAAAAATTTTCATTATGTTTCTAAACATACTTATTTACATTTTAAATCACACATTAGACAATATGAAATATCTTTCATTTAGACAGGTGTGAACTAGAAAACAGATGCATTCATTAAACATGGAACAATTCGGCGAATTAAAAAAATACTCAGAAAACTCTCTGGTTGAAGAACTTCAGCCACTGTTAACTTACTTGAAAAAATATGGCCATGGCTCCAATTATTCTGTTCTCAGAAATTGCAGTTTGAAAGCTGTCAAAGTCATCTGGATTGTAAAAGAAAATCTGCATCTGTAAAATAACAATTGAAAAATGTATTAGGTAATTTTCAACCTATACAAAAGTAGAAAATAGTATAATACACCCATATTCCCTCACTTACTAAAATCTTGCCATTTCCTCATCTCTCTATACTTTTGCTTTGCTGAAGTATTTTAGAGCAGACCCCAGACAACATGTCATTTTCCTCCTGTACTTCAGAATGTACTTCACATCTTCCTCCGTAACAAAAAAACATTCCTGCCACCCTACAATAAATAACACAAGTACTTCCTTATTACTTACTACCCAGGGCCCAGTGAAAGTTTCCTATTAAGAAGCAAGATTTTAATGGCATTAAACAACTTGAAGCACAAAGCTAAGCTTGTGGGATCCAGTACCCATGTTAAAATGGTAAATGGGCAAAACAACCTGCATGCAAATGATGAGAATTTGAAGGAGCGTATCAGTAGCTTTGTCCAAAGGGCATATTTCAGTAAATTCACCAAGAAATGTAATGGTAATGATACTAATAACACTTTACATTTTACAGCTTGCAAAGAGCCACACTATACATTCTTTCACTTAACGCTTTTGCTAAGTCCTGTGAAGATAGCACAGGGGTTATTATGCTCAGCTAGAGGTGAGGAAGCAGTGCACTGGGAACATGATGTTAAATTGCCTAAGATTGAACATCAGAGAGTCCAAATTCCAGGTGCTCTGATCTCAACCTTAAACACCTCCTCTTACATTAGACTGGCTTGAGTTTCTTATTCAACAATCAAAACACAGGCATCCTCTGTTCTGTTCCACTGAGCCACATGTCTCTTTTGGTTCCAGTACCATGCCGCTTTTATTACTCTTGCTGTGTAATAGAGCTTGAGGTCAGGTACTGTGATGTCTCCTGCTTTGCTCCTGTTGCCCAGAACTGCTTTTCCTATTCTGGGTCTCTTCGGGTTCCATGTTAATTTTAGGATTGTTTTTCTCTCTGTCTGTGAAGTATTCTGTTGGTATTCCCATTGGGACTGCATTAAGTCTGGTAACAGCTTTGGCAGTATGGCCATTTTGACAATATTGAAGGGGACATCTTTCCATTTTCTGACGTCCTCTTCAATCTCCTTTTTCAGAATACTGTAGTTTTCTTTGTAGAGCTCAGTCTTTTACTTCCTTGGTTAGGCTAATACCTAGGTATTTCATTTTTCTTTTTTTTTTCTTTAATTTCATTTCTCTTGAAGCTACCATGAATGGTATTTTCATAACTTCCATCTTGTTTAGTTCATTACTGGTGTATACAAACCTCAATGAATGTAAATATTATGTCATAAATATGAGATAAGATTGACAAGGTCAACAAGAATGAAAACGGAGAAAGGAAATTTGGAAGAGGAAGGAGGGAAGTGGAAGGGTATTTAAAGAAAAGCAAGCTGTATGAGGTACGTGACCCCAAGATGACTGTAAACTGCATGTATTGCAAATATGTACTAATAAAAATAAATAATCCCCCCCAAAACATGGTACATTCAACCTAAAATCACTATATGATTTGAATGGGTGAACACAATGCCTTGATATTTTAAACGATTCAGAAAACAGCACCAAACCCCAGAGCACCCCTGTGAGCCACCTACAGGGAAGACCACAGATCTGGGCTCCTGATGCAGTTTCCAGCCTAACCTGGCCGCGAGGCCTCAGGCAAGCTATTTTCTGCGCATCAGAAGCCAAGCTTTTCCACCAAGTGGAGGCTGTGAGGAGCAAACACATCAGCACAGTGCACCGCACATACTAAGCCCCTCTGTGGGCCTCACACTGCCACTGTCACCACGCCATGCTGAGGCTAACTCAGGCAGACTTCTTAACACTTCTACCAAGAAGAGGTTCCACTGAGTCTCGCAGAATGACCCCCAGAATCAGATTTCCTCCATCATCGGTCCTCCTTCATTTCCCCACTTCCCAAATGACATCATGGGAGTTTCTGTAACACTGAACCACCACCTCCCTGGGGGCAGTTGAAGGTTTGACACTGAACAATAAACTCCCAGAAGGCAAAGAGGAGTGGGTGACAAGAGGACCAGGTGAAGTCGGTAAGCAGAGGTCAAGGGTAACCAGTCCTCATGACTGACTCAGAAACAAATATGTGAGGAGCGCAGCTGCATTTCTTTCCTAGAGCGTAATTCAGGTAGCCAAAGTCAGGTCACTCCTGGGGAAATTCAGGCATCTAAGTGGAGGGGGAAGGACAGCGAGGTTCTTTTGAAGGATTTTATTACTGAAAGCAATTTTGCAAGACTCTGAATTCCCACTGATTCTGGCATTTTCTAAAAAATGTGTTGCCTTTAGGTTTGGGCAGTTTTAGACATCATGCATTTACACTGAGAAAACGGCATTCCGTGAGAGGTAGATTAAAACAGTTTAATACAGGGCAAACTGCTTTGAGTACAATGCTACTAACCCAGGAAAGAAACTCCACACAAGTATATTCAGAAAATTACACTTCGCTTTCCCTTTAAAACCCAGGTCTGCAAATTAAGTAGGTTCACAAAAGGCTTTGATACCTCAGCCCATGCGCAGGGGTGGCACTGTGTAATGCATCACCTGAATGGTGTGTGATACAAAATACTTTAAGACCTCTTCAAGGGCATTTTCATTTACAACTAGGTAAGGAAATGCATTTTTAGAAAAATTGTTGGCGTCAAGGCTCCACCCGCCTGGATAATAATACATCTCACAGAGGGAACAGTAATACAAGTCGGAAATATCAGTTTTCCTTGCTATTTCTCTCTAGTTGTGGTCTACTGGATTATGATAACATCTGAAGCTATCTCAAACACAAAAGTAATCAGATGAGGTTCTGCGGAGTGGAATGAACTCTAGCATCTTCTGCTACTGATGAGACACATGTGGACCCAGGCTGGAAACCTATTTTGAAAAGACGTTATTGGCAGGGGTTAGGAGAAGCTACCAAGGACCTCGAGTAGGCATCTACTGTCTGTATTTATTCTCAAAAGCCATCCCCTGGGCCCTTCCTTCAGCATTCCTAAAGCGTGCTTTCTAGTAACGAGGATCTGCTTGCTACATAACCACCCTCTGCTAGAGAAACTTGGTGCAAATGAGGAGGAACGATCTGGAAAACCCCACAGCAAAGAGATCCATCAAGTGTTCTATATATCCTTTACCCGGTCTCACCTATTATCGACACTCTGTCTCATTTGCCCTTTTACACTCCCATGTGTCCAAGTCCACATGCACACATACCGCAAGATTTCTATGTGCCCCAATGGTCGAGAGCAAGCGGGAGAGAATATGTCCTTTTAACATGCCACACTCAAGTGTAATTTCTAAGGTAAGGACATTCTTCTTGTAATGATCATGTAATTACTAAAATTAGCAGATTTCACATTGATGCAATAAATACTACTGCCTAACTCACAGGCCATTGTGACATTCTGGCAGGTGCCCAAATAAGTCCATTACAGATCATGGTTTGGTTCTGGGTCTCGGACACAATCGACACAATGTCACCGGGAACGGCACCTGCGCCTTTGTGTCTTTCTGCTGCTGTATGTGAGGTGCAGAGGACAGATGTGAGAGGAACTGACTCTCACAACTGGATTCAGGCGGTACAACTAGGGCAGGCCAGGCCAGTGGGCCCACGCTGTCTACTCAGTGAGTGCTTCCAGGATTGTGCCAAGGTTAAAGGTGTTCACCCTGAGCGCCTAGTTCAGTTTGCAAGGAGATATTCTGAATCATGCGCTCCTAACCGAACGTCACCACTGGTTCTTACACCTACTGGTGACTTTCTAGCCCCTCTGGTTCTTCTATGTTCATCAGTGACATTCTCATATAGGAATAACTTCCCATTTGCCACAGTGTATTTCTGTATTCCTTATTTGTATCTATTCAAACTTATCTATACTGTTTTGTTATCTTATTCCATCCCTTATTATATTCATTACTAATGTCGTTTATTTGGATGAGCCAACTGTTCCAGATTGGCTAGCAGGACAGCCTTCAAAAGGATTCCTCTGTCACTCTGCCATGTTCCCACTGTGTTTTATTTCTAAGCACTTCCGTTCTAACGACACAAATGCGTTGGGCTCCACTTCTATGTTTCCTACCCCAGCCCCATTTTCTGAATGAATTCTGGTTCTTTTTGTGGGAAATGTTATTTAAAGACCCAATAACTTTAACTCAATAGTTTCCAAATATATTTGAGAAAAGAATATTTTGGTTCATCAAGAATAGTGCAAAACTTAAGCACTGGTGAGACCTTCCCACCCAGGAACCTCCCTGCTGCAGGGAGCCGCTTCGAATTTCTGGAAACACTGTCCCTCCGTGATGCAGCAGTGCGAGCACAGGTCTCCTGACCACAGGGCCCAGTGACACGAAGTGCGGCCCGTAGGCCACTGACAGTGCAGCACGGCAGGCCACGATCCCGGCCTGAGGACTTCGGAGTCCTGAGTGAGAACCTCGGGCTGGGAAGGATCGGTCCCCACCCTGTGGCTCGCCTGGATCAGGAAATCCTCCGAGCGTTTCTCTAGCCCAATCAAGTTGAGAGAAACCTAGAGTGTCACAGGGCATGACCCGACATTGGGGAAACATTTCTCAGAAAAGGGAGTCACACCCCAGCCCGATCCGCGGACCCGGAAGCACGTGCCGAGCGTGAATGTGGGAATGCCACAGGAATGCCACAGCTCCCGAGTCACGGGGAGGGGCACCGCGCACAGCAGTGAGGCCAGTGGCACTTTGCCGTCCTAGGACAGTAGTGGGAGAGGTGCAGTCACTGTCTGGTTACCCTCTCTTCTCTCTCGCACAGTGCAATTTTTCCCTTATACTTAAAAAGACTCTATTTGCCATTTGATTTCACACACACACCCTGGTTTCCAATTTGTATCACTGTTCATGTTAGGCTCAACGAATAGAAAGCAACTAACCTGATAATCAGAGCTTTCTATATTGTTATTGTTATTTTTCAAACACTTAGTGAGGGCCTACTGGATGCCAGATACTGTACTACCGTGCATCAACACCCGGTGAAGTAAGGCAGCATACTGTGATTCTCATTTTATAGGCCAGGAAACCAAGGGTTTCCAAAATTTACACAGTTGTTAAGGAAGGAAAGTGAGGGTTGGGACAGGAAAGCTCCTCTCTCTCAGAGTTCAAGGCCTTAATCACTGTGCTTCCTTCCAACTGGCAACAAGATTTACTTAGCGCTCATTTTGGCTGAGGCGCCATGACTGATGAAGACACAGCATGCTGGGAAGCCCAGAGTATCACTAATGAGATGAGGTTAACTTTTTCTCTGAGTGCTAAATCTAAGTACGTGTATTACAAAGAAGCACGAAACATCTAAGGGATCATGGTCAAGCAGATACACATAAAATTAATACCAAATGAATACAGGCAATAGATGAGAGGGGCACTTTCTTGAAGGTGAACTTCAAATTCTCTCATGTTAGGGTTGTGTACCTCAGTCAGTGCTCAGGTTGTTGTGATAACAGGCAAAGAAGAGATGATCCTGGTGTCACACTGGAAAATCCAAAAGCCTCTGCAGATTTAAAAAGCTCTACATTTTTATTTCCTCTTGGACACGTCTAGCTCTCCCACATATACCCCATATAGGGCCTAAGATACCAATCAAGATGAATGAAGTAAGGAGCCAGCACAAGTCAGAGGAAAGGCAAGCACTGAGTGATCCCAGCAGCATTTGCAGGGTACTGGTGTGAAGTTTTAATATGAGGAAGAAGACACAGGCAGATGCTGCAGGAAAGAATGCTTGGAGATGGAGGAGACGCACGCAGGGTGATGAAAAAGCAACAGAAGAATTAAAAATCACATAAGAGGTGCAGACAACAGCACCGAAGGGGTGAAATGCATTTATCGAATCATGCAAGCATACTTGCGTTAACCTGCACCAGGCCACCTGGAAGGTGCTGGCTTCCAACAATGCACACACAGTTGCCTGGGAATAAAAATGTGTAGTGCAGGCAAAGCAAATATCCAAACATGGCTAATGACATGCAAGTCCCACTTTTTGGAGGAGGTCAGAATTGAGACTTTACAAAGTAAATTCTTAATCCAATGTGATTTTTTCAATTATGCTGTACCTGAATTGTTATTAAGCTAGACTGCATGCAGGCATCACACTACAATCAATCTATCAGACAGGAAAATCTATGCAGGCATGCAGGAGCCTGCCCAATTCAAGAGTGTATGTCCCACCGCAAACACCATTTATTCCTGGGACAAATGAAGTAACCAGGGGCGCTGAGGGGCCTGAAGGGAGGACAGTCATGTGATGAGGCCATAAAAGCCCTCATGAAGTCCCGCTGTCCCCTGGAATAAATAAAACCAGTGGCAAGGAGGAATCAGGACAATATAAGAACAAAGGAATTTAAATCGCTAGACTAAATGCTTGGGAAGATACGAAAAAAGTGCAAAACCACTGTGAAATAGCTAAGTGGCCAGAGTATGGTTCTGCTAAACACAAATTACATGTATTACTTTCTCTTTAATCTACATGAAATTCAAACCATTTCCTAACTGACTGGCCTGAAATTTTAATGCTCAAACAAAAGAAAATCGATGCACTTTAATTATGGAGAAAAATGACAGACTAGATAGTACATAAAAACATAATACTTTCTGAGTTCGAAACTATGAATGCAAAGTTTTCATGACTTTGAAAAGTGATTGCTATTATCTTCGTGGTAATATTTTCTGAAATTGTTTGGTAGGTGTGATTAAGGCCTGACACTGGCACTTTATGGGACAGCAATTCCCCTCACTGCGGGTGGGTCTCACCTAGTCTGTGAAAGGCATGAGCTCTCCCTGGGAGGAAGGAATTCTACATCCAGATTGCAACATCGAAATCCAGCCTTTGGACTAAAAACTAAAACATCACACTCAAACTACAGTGAGGTATCTATGTGCACGCGTCCGTGTGTCCCAGGGTGACACTGTTCTACCCCAGGGAACCCTGAGCTGCTCTGAGCTCTGACCTCCACCTTCTCCATTCACCTCTTCCCACAAGGCTTTTGCTCCAGACAGAGTTGGCCCTGTTATGACCAGTTCACTCTCTGAGCCTCCCAGAACCCTGTCCATGACGATGTCAGAACTGCGCAGGCCAAGATGAAGACCTAAGCATGAGCTGAGGAGTCAGACCCGGGCTGTGGGTGGAGACACTTCAGGCGTCTAAGGCTCAGCGCCCCTCCTGTAAAGTCCGGGCCACGTTCACCTTGTGGGGCTCTTCTCATAAACCCGCGTGAAGCACGTGCTTTGGAGAAATCACAGCATCTAAACAGCTCTCATTTTCCTGTTATTATAGAAATAACAATTATTACTTTCCATATGAGAAAGGATACGTAAATTAAGGTGAAATCAAACCTCTCAGTAGGCCAGCTAGTACTACAAAGAAACTCACAAGTGAGCTTCGCGCAGCCTTCACTGGAAGAGTATTTTTAGAAAACCGAGCTTCAAAGAACAGCAGGTATTTCGCATCTTGCAGGCAAGGCAGCATTTAAATAAACATTCTGAAAGGCAGGCTCTTTATAAATTATCGTTAATCACAGAGCACGGTGATTCTCAGTCATTTCCCTTTTCACTTGCCCTGGAACACGAAACCCATCTTTAACTCCTGTACAGCAGAAACCCGGGTTGCTACAGCAGAAGAACCCGAAGTGTACCCCAGGGCTACGAGATATACAGATGGGTTGGGGGAATTTGGGGATCTCTTGTAAAAATATCTAGGTGTTACCTGCTCATTCTATAGTAAGTCTATTTATTAACTTATTTTCAAATTTTCTAGCTCAATGATGCATGCAATTAATCAAATAAGTATTTAAGTTTTGTACCTATCCCTTAATATGAAAGAGTTCAGGCCCCTAACTACAGCAGTAAATTTTCAGGGATTTACTAATATATAATTCACAAGTTATTTCTTACAGTTTGGCATAAGCTTGTAAAGAAATGAGATAGTTTCAACATCGGTGGTGTATGGGCCAGGGATTTAGCTCAGCGGTTTCGCCGCCTGCTGCGCAAGCGCAAGGACCCAAGTTCGATCCCCGGTACCAAAAACAAAAAACAAAAAAAACCATCTGGTGGTGTAGGGGTCACATCACCAACCGCGTGTTTAGGAAGGCAGGCAATAAACTCCAGCCCTCCTGATCTGTGTGGTCCACGGAAGGTTACTTACTCTCTCTGAGCCTTAACACTCCTGGGTAGACTGAACATAATCCATTCCCCTGGGTTACAGTGGGGATTAAATACAATAAGTAAGTAAAATACCCTCCACCCATGTCCAGCACACTATAAACCACCAGTTTGCTCATATGCCTTCAAATTTTAGTTAAAGGGAGTAGAAGGGAAGAGAAAAAAATTACAAATAAGTGGGAGGGCTATTTACAAGATGCTCACAATGGAAGCGACCCAAATGATAACCAATAATCAAACGGATAAACTGCGACACTGTAACACAGTGGAATGTCCACCAGAATGCACCTCAGCCACGGGTGACATTACAGGCAAACACACAGGCAAAGCAGAATGAAAGAAGCCACATCCAAAACTGGGAGGGGGAGAGGGAAGGAAGAAGGGCTGAGGGAGGGGGCAAAAGCCAAGGAAGGGGGAACAGCAGGAGACAAGAAGGGGAAAAGGTGAAAAGAAGGGCCGGGATGGAGCTCAGTGGTGCCACCACCTGCCTTGCAAGCGCAAGGTCCCGAGTTCGAGCCCTGGTACCAAAAAAAAAAGGAAGAAAGGAGGGGAGAAAAGGAGGAAGAAAGAAAGGAAAGAAGGAAGAAGGAAGAAGGAAACAGGGAAGGAGGGAGGAAGAATGAAGGAAAGATGGAAGATGAATAACAGGAAAAACTCCCACCCTTGAAAGGCAGGCAGGATACAGGCTCCCCTGGATGCAGGAACTCTAGTAGCCACTGGGTGTGTAAAAGTTCCTTTCTTATCCAGGCACTGTTACAAGGCCACCAAAACTCACTCAGCTGGACACTTCTGTGTGAACTTCCCTCCTCGTGTGACACTTCAGTAGTCAACAAATACAATCAGCGAGGCAGCAGCACTGTGGACACCGGGATGACCAATGCTGAGCCGTCTAGGGAGCAGAGCCGAGCCACGCTTGCCTACGTCCTCTGTACCCTCCAGATGCACGCAGGCTGCGAGAGGGAGGGCCAAGCCAGAATAACGTATCTTCTGGACAGAGCAGGTTCCAGGGACTGGTCAGGACATGCAGAACCCCTCGAGCTGAGGACCCAGCAGCCCTCTGTGGACCCTGCCCTGCTCTGCCCACCCTACCCAGGGCAGAGGCTGCAGAGGCGCCAAGAGGCAGCCTGACCCCACACACTCCAGAGGGCTGCTCCAACACCCCCAGTGCTGTACATCAATCAGGTTCTTTGGTCCTCGCCTCCACTTCTGGGGAGGGGCTGACATGTTTCCTATTTTACACAGAATGAAATTCAGGGTGAGCTAGTAAGAAGTAACCAAGCTGGGATTTGACTGCAACCCCACACACTTGAATTGCCTACCATGTGACATCATGATCAGAATGCCCTTAGCAATGAGAACTACCCATCATGCAGCGCTGCTGGGATCCAAGCCAGAAGTTGCCAGAGCAGTGGCCCCTAGCTGGGGCGATTAAGCTTCCCAGTGGAAGCTCAGCTGCTCCTGTCTAGAGACGCTTTTGGTTGTCACTAGCTGAGGGGGCGCTAACGGGTACCTGCTGGCAGAAGCCACCGGCCGCTAACCACCCCACCCTGCACAGGATGAGCCTGACAGCAAATAACTGTCCCTCCCCAAACGTCAGTGGTGCGGAGAGGAAGAAATCTTGTCCTCCACTCGCTGTCACACGCGACACTGTCAATTCACAGGCTAAAACACTGCGTCTTTCTTTGCCTCCCCACTGCTACCTAGCTTGGATGCGGAGGAGCAGGTCTGCTGAACGGACTCAAAGGCCGGGTGTGATTTGTTGTGACCCTAATGGCAACTTTGACACGGTTCTCACCTATTCTTGGGGTCAGCATCACGACTGCTTTCTATTGAAGCACCATTTTCCCTGCTCCACAGTACTTTAACAGGAAAGGGTGGTTCTGGATCACAGTGGGGCTTACTCCTTGGACCAGGGGAGCAGGCATCCCTGGCCACACCTGGAACTCATTCGTATTTCAAAACCACAGAAACCACCACCACAGTGTTTGTGCTCTTTGTAATATAAAACTTTTTAGAAATTGCTTTGTACTTGGGAGTAACAGCCACATGATTCACCATGAAATGAAGTCTGGAAAATCATTTTGGATAAACGGACCTATAAATTCAATAGAATTTCCATGACAACACAGACTGCAACACTCAACCACAAATAAAAGGTTATAAATCATTCAAAACCAACTAGGAATCAGCAATATGTCTCCCATTTTGAAATACAAGAAACCTGAAATAGAGTTTATTTGTTACTTAGTCACCCGAAGTTCCCATTATAGTTCTTTTCTCACTTCTGAAATTATATTTTCTATCCCATAATAGATTCTGGGGAAATGCTGATGACATAAATCTGCAATTAAGCTAAATAAAATTAGCAGTGTCAACGTGGCTGCTTCCCCTCCCCTTCTCCCAACCCAAGGCCTCCGAGAAAGCTTGTTCTCAAAGACATAAGAGGCTGTGTTGTTCCAAAAGCAGCATTCCGCCCTACAATGCTGAATGTCGCCAAGTTAGGGTCGTCATAAGAAAAAAGTTTATCCAAGATATTTTTTGAAAACACAAATGTAAGACAGACTAGAAGCTTCCCAAATGCTCTTAAATTCCATAAACCCAAACCACACCCTTGAATGTCCTTGGGACAACCTCCATAGAGAGACATTTTTAAGATCAGATGGGTCAACGGATCTAGAGCATCTATACTTTGAATGTACTTTGGGAGGCTGAGTCAGGAGGATTGCTAATTCAAGGCCAGCCTGGGCTACACAGCAAGTTCCAGGAATGTGTCCTAGAGAAGGGATTTTATTTCCATATTAAGACACTTTCACAAACTTTTTAGTGGTAGTGATTCTTACTTAACCCTTCTTTCTTTGTGGAACTCTTGAAAATTCTGTGGAAAACTCTAGACCATGAGATCCGGGCTGAAACTGTCTCTCTAAAGAACTGTGTGCAGCTAAGACACAGAGTAGAGAGAGGCGCAGATAAGAATACATCCTTCCAGGTCAGGGCCTCAGTGACTCTACCAGGCCCCACCTCCTAACAGGACCCCGAGGGACTGAACTCACTGGCGGGTGAGTCACTGAGGGGAGCTGTGTGCCAGGATCTAATCGCCGCCATGAGACTTCGGGGAAACATTAAAAAAAATCCAAACCAAAGGAGACACCGACAACACCGAAAATTCTCAAAAGTTCTTTACAACATATTATTAATGAAGTAAGGAGAGATGACAAATAAATATGGCACGATTACATTCAGTTTGAAAGAGGTACACACCACAGTGCTGGGCGTGCTGGGCGTCGATACACACAGGTACAGAGAACGATAGCAAGGCCGGCCTGGCTCTGGGAAATAACAAGAAAAGGTGGCAGTCTACCGGAAGAAGAGTCAAATCGTGCTGGGGCCACCGAAGGTCTTCATTCCCTTGCAAACACTTGCCGTCCCATCACACACACGGAAACAATCACTGAATAATAGCTCATCTAGAAAAAAGTCCCCTTCGAAAGGAAGAAAAGAAAAGAAAAACCAAAATAAAAAAGAACAAAACTAAAATTGCCACCACAGGTCCAAAGAGACAAGATGAAGCGAATGGATTGATTTTTGGATCCAACTGAGAGCACCGGGCTCATCAGAACAGTGCTCCAAAGGAATGAATCTGTCGGCCTCAGTGACACATCACACAGGGCGATCTTCCTTCACATCGCTCTGTCGCTGACACAACTCACCCTTCATTTATTTCTGGCTGCAATGAAACACACTGCTACATAAGCTCGCCGGTGCCACAAAGGAGGCAGAAATAGGAGAGAGCTACTGCTTCCCATCCATGTAGATTATTAATTCAGTTAACAGAGCTGCCCTGTGGAAAAGCATATTTATTCAGACTAATAGTCTCCCATCTACCTGGCCCTAAAATGATAGTGCTGTAAGTATTAGTTCCCCCAGCCTCATCTTCGGTCAGAAAGATACCAGAGACTTACAGAGCAAACCAGGCTGCCCAAAGCTGGGCAGAGCACCAGTGCTGCTGAGAGGGGTAGAACCCGAAAGGGGTGATTTAAAAAGGGGCTCCGGGTCAGAGAGTTTAGGAGGGGAGAGGGCTGGCTGCCAAGATCGCATCTCTGATCAGAGCTCACAGTATTCTTGGCTGAGTGATTCGCCTTCCCATAAAGTCCTCGGAAAGTGACTGCATTTAGGACAATACAGAAGATACTATTAGAATACGCAAGACCAGGGCCAAAGCACCCCCTCATCTGTGGCTAAGCCTGTGAACAAATCACTTAATTTTTCTAAGTCTCTGCTCTGACATATGGAAAACTGAGATGAAGCTATTAGCTAAGTTTGGATGATATTTTTTAAAAAGGTTGGAAGAGTGACTACCATCTTTAAAAAGGTTGGGGTTGGGACTTAACACCAAAGAGAAAAGAAGAATTTCAAAAAATAAGTGGAATGCCATAAACATGATTTTCCTCATTTTTTTTTTTAAAACCTCTGTCAAAAACCATATTTCTGTTGAACTGGTTACTTAATAGTGAATTATTTATTTGTGACTGCAAAGTCTGTTGACTAGATTTTCGTATCTTCTCATTCTCATTCATTTTCTTCCTGCCCCTCCCCAACATTTTGTTATGAAAAAAATTTTCAAAATAGGAGGTCCGTTTGAATGACTTTACTGTATATACCTATGAACTCACTCGGACTCTACCATTAACACTGTAATATACTTGTTTTTCAAGCAACTGCTCAACCCTCCATCCATTCATTTGAACAGGTACCCAGTTTAAAGGAAGGGAGCTCTCATGGCGCTGCACAATCCCTGCCATGGCCAAACCGCTCCCTGCAGCACACGGAGGAAGCCAAGCGAACATCTTCAGGCCATGGGTCTAAACCAGAGGATGCCCTGCTGGCCTGTACGGGGTAATAACTATTAACGAGGGCATCTCCAGACTCTGGTAGATAAATCTCAGCAGGCAACTGCTAATAATTCAGAATAAAAACAGAGTTTAAGAGAGGGGATAAAAAAACAACAAAATATCAAATCCATGGCTTTATGAAGCCAAGAAACTACAGGAGACAGCATGAGCCAATAATCACATTACTGACTGGCTTCATTCATAACCCATCCGGATTAGCTAACAAAGAAAACATCCACAAAGACTGTACGTTAAATATCACTGTGCGCAAATACTGTTACTTGTGTTGGACTTACAATACATAGTGTAACAGTGAACATGCCAGAAGTCTGCCCAGGAAGCCTGCTTCATCACCTTTAAGCAGGAAGTTCAGCCACCATGGGGAGCCATGCTCACAAAACCTCCTGGTTAAGGAAGAAGGTACTGTAAATCCAAAGATGCTTAAAACTGGCTGCTTTAGTTGGGATTCAAGTAGTGCCATGGATGTTACAAGGGAGATTCAAGGAATTCAAGAAGCATTATTTATAACAGCACAGGACTAGACAATTTCATTGTCCATCTACATGAAATTAACTACATAAATTATGTAGCACCCAAACTGTTGAACATTATGCAGCTATTAAAAAAGAATGATAGGACCGGGGATTTAGCTCAGTGGTTTCGCCGCCTGCTGCGCAAGCACAAGGACCGGAATTCGATCCCCGGTCCAAAAAAAAAAAAGAATGATAGCGATTCTATATCTGCTATGCAAGGAGGACTGATATAGTAATGAGTTTAAAGGGCAAGTTACGGAACATATATACGCAGTCATCCCAGTTTTTAAGTAAGAAGAAAAATACAGAAACAGAGGGGAAAAACTGGAAGAATCTATAAGAAACTTACTTCAAAGAACTGAAAATGCAGGGACTGAGATGAAACAGGACTTCGATTGCTACGCCATAAATTCAGAACTGTTTAAAGATTTGTCAATAAGAATTTCTTTTATAAATATTTAAAGTAACAAGCACAAGATCGGATCCTCAAAGAATGATTAAAATGGGAACCAAATAGCACAGACTTTACTAAATATTGGCATAAAGAATAGTGCACGGTCCTTGGCACTCAGTGACGTTTCAGAGTGACCAGCCTCCAGCGGAGGATACCGATACTCCGCACTCCAAGGAGCCATTCACTGACTGGATGACTTCCAGGCCCATTCTAAAAGTGCTAATCTATGATGCTTTACAACGAATCTGCACTGACACCTCAGGCCTCAGTCTACATTCTGTCTAAAGCTGATGGTTGTTAAGATCAGAGGTTTGTTTCCTGCTCCCTGTGTTGGTTTAGGGACAACCAGAGTGCATTCAGAGTTGGGGAGGGCAAGCTTGAGAGCTGCTTTCGAGGTGGCTATGAGGATCTGGGTGGAATGGGGTTCAGAGGAACAATCTGAGAGGCTCCACGTCTCAAACTCGTGATCTATAACCGTGTGAGCTCCCCATATGAAACGGCACACAGCACACATACCCAAGGATTAGAGAATTGTACCTTCTCAGCAACTCTTCCTACGCAGGCGTGCTGCGGGTATCCTCATTTTAAAGACCTGGGAAGGAGGTTGAGAAAGAACAGGAGGAACTGCACTGCGAACAGCTGAGGTCCGTCCAGGTCCCACCCCAAAGCCTCATACTTGGGGGCAGCTGCTGCCCACACACCACCCGACGCCCCTCAGGGGCAGAGCTCTGTGGACACATGCAGCAGACACCACGGTGTGACTCAGAAGACACAGCCTCCCCTTGCGATCACACCCGTGCTGTTCACCAGAGCTCTGTTTTCTTTCTTGCTGGTCTTCTCCACTCAAAAGCTGCTTTGATCACAATCAAGCACTGTCCTGTCTGGGGCGAGTTGACCCTAACCCGGCACTCAACCTGGTCTCCACGATCCACTAAGGCTGACCAGCTGTGCCTCAGCTGTCGGGCAGCCCAGGGCAGACCCACAGACAAGAGGGCAAGGTCAGGGGCAGGCAGAATATTACTTGGACATGAATAAAACAAGGGCAGGCAAAGTGGGGTTCAGGATAAAAGGATCCATTTAAAGTAAACATGGAGGGCCGGGGATTTAGCTCAGTGGTTCCGGCACCTGCCTTGTGGAAGTCGTGCCCAAAAATGGATAAATAAAATAAACATGGAGATGTCATCACACTGGCAGGCTCCCCACCCACCAAGAGCAACCTGTGCTCCCTCTGAAATTACTACGCATTTCACCATGTACACACTTATTGACGCACCACAGAGACCCCAAACTGTGTACATTTCTGATGCTTTTATGAGCCAGTTAAATTTTTAAAATTTGAATTCTCAAATTATTAAGTGAAGTTAGCAAGGGGTTGTATCAGTCACTCCACAACAAATATATGAACCGTAAGAACTATGGCTGGGGAAACCCAACAACCCATCCTGCTTTCTGAGTCCTGTAGGGATGAAATATGCGGATGTTCGCATGCGTGGGGAAACTCTGCACGTGTACTACAGTATTTTCAGAGGGGCTCTGGCAGGTGGTGCTTTTTTGTTCAAAACATTATGTTCCATCTCAGTAGAGTCCCAAGTAGTGGCCTAAAGGCTGGCGTATTGGGCTTCACGATTTCTTTAAATGCCTACACCTCAAGTGTTTTTAACATGCTGGCTCAGTAATTCCTACCTGTGGACTCCTCACCACAATCTTCTATTTGCACTTCATGGAGAGACTTAGCTTTTTGTTCCCAGTCTGGAGCACAGAGTGGCATAAAACTCAGAGCTCTCTGTGCCTTCTGAGTCCTAACAGGCACTTTAGGATGTATCTGGAGTCCTTGGGCTTTACTGTCTTGGAATGTTAACCACACAATGGATGGATTTTTTTTCCTTCTCTTTTCTTTGCTTTTAAAGCCTTCTACTGGGCTTCCAAAGCACCAGCACTGAGGCTCTCGGTGCTGCAGAGCTGCCCAAGTATTGCTTGGGCAAAGCAATTTTCATTACTTGGTATTCTTGGCAGTAGAGCTCCGAGTTCACGTGTGGTATTT
This sequence comes from Heterocephalus glaber, assembly GCF_053883595.1. Classification (NCBI taxonomy): domain Eukaryota; kingdom Metazoa; phylum Chordata; class Mammalia; order Rodentia; family Bathyergidae; genus Heterocephalus; species Heterocephalus glaber. The sequence goes on along the minus strand of NW_028258315.1, from coordinate 96,146,160 downwards.
TAGCTGTGAGCACCGCACACACTGCATGAATGGTTTGGGCCGAGGAACACATACTAATGGAAGCGGGAGATGCTGCGACACCGCTGTTCAAGGCGGGGATACCGGACACGTCCTAGGAAAGGCCGCTCTTTTGTTTTCCCAGGAAAGCCACATGCAAAGTAGCATTTCTTCTGAAAAGAAGCGGGATGCTCCTCCATCTTCCTGAGTAAGTAAAAACAAGCATAAACTGGAAGGTGAAGGATGAGAGAGATCCGGACACCACTCTGAAGGCTGGCCGAGAACGGCTGTGGCCTCCTGCCATGGCGACCAGGCAAAAACCTCACAAACTGTCCTGCAGGTGTCACCGGCATCACACTCCCTTTCTCTAGACCCAAGGTTCTTTAAACACCAAACTTCAGTTGAAAATATAGCCCCCAAAAGCAACTAAAAATATTAATTCTTGGACTCATTGTTTTTTTCCTGCAAACATAGATGATCCCTTAATGTTCAAATGAAAAAAAACCCTTTCATTTCACTTATTCCAAAACCACTATCATGCCTTGGAAAATATCGAATTGACCACAGAGCATGCACAGTGTGTTTTCCTTTTTAGCCCTTTACCCTGTCTGTTGGCCTCCTTCTTTGCCCACAGGCATCACAGAACCTCATGTCCGTCTTCCTTCCCTTCTGCCAGCTGTCACCAAGACAGACATCAAGCCCAAGCAGAGCTCAGCAAGGGCCAGGCACTCCCAGTGAGCCAACCTCTTCTTTCCTTTCCAAACTCTTGGTTCTCATACAGCAGTGATTTTGTCCCTCAGGGGACACCTGGAATATTTCCGGACATTTTTGGTTATCACAACTGGAGCAGAGGCGCTACATCTTAGACACGGTAGGCAAAGGATGCTGCTAATCATCCCACAACGCACACGACACAACGACAAAACTTCAGAAGCAAGAGCTGCTGCTGAGGGACCTCTACCTCTAGCCTAAACAGAAGACCACTCAAACACACAGAACAAGGCAAATGGCAGGCATCTTACTGGATATCTGAAACCTCTTGTTCCATGAGAACCAACCAACACTTCTTACCAGAGCATATGGCCAAGACAGTCTTGTATGGACATGATATACGATGGCCACTTGTTGCTGAATCAAGAAACACAAAATATACTTAGCTATGAATATCCCTAACGTACAATGGCACAGTTTCTAGAGCCTGGGGCTATGGGGCCACATGGTGTTGAGCTTGACTTCTGTCTTCTGTCTACTAGCTAGTGTTCATCGGCAATGTCAGGGTTTTATCCCCCCCCCCACAAGAAAAATGTTGCAGTCCTGGTCCTCGCTACTTAGGACTGGCAATTTACTTGGAAATAGTCTCTGTGCGACCATCAAATCCGGATGATGCCATGAAGACAGGCCCTTATCCAGTAGGACTGTGACCTTATAAAAAGGAGGGGTAGGGTCATCGAGACAGCACAGGAAGACAGCCATGCAGAGACAAAAGTAAGCGATGCTCTCACAAGCCAAGGAATGGCAGAGATTCGGCGACCCACAAGAAGCTAAGAAAAAAACATGAAAGGCTTCTCTTTCACAGCTGCACTAGGAAACAGCCTGCTGTCACCCTGAGCTCTGACTTCCGGCCTGCAGAACTATGAAAGTGTAAATCTGTTGTTCTAAGCCACCTAGTTTGTGGTGCAGTGTTAAGAAAGCTGTAGGAAAATAATGCAGAGAACAGTGCATGTCTTCTACCTCTGAGAAATAAATTAAATATAACAGTACTTAATGCTTAATATTGATGAGCAAAGCAATTGTGATACAGTGAAGCAGAGGAGTTAGACCATGGTAGGAGCTCAACAAATAGCAGCTGTTCTCTCACTAGCAGGCCTGGCTGCAATGATTTGAGCCATTTCAGCTCTCTTTCTCTGGTGCTTCCACCTTTTTTTTCCTAAAATGTTTTGCAATTCTAATCCGAAATGTAAAACAGTAAGTACAGTGTCATCTTTAAAATGAGTATAATGCTATAATAACAGTCCCATCATAATTACTGCTTTAAATTTTTCAATGCAGTGAAGAGTGTGGACTCAATTTGGCTAATACTTGAAACATAATTGAGACTTAATTACAATATTAACCACAATAGCAATTTATGATGTGAGTGTATCAATTCAGAACAATCAGAAACAGAAAAGTTTAAGATAATCCTACCTGAAAAATCCCTACCCATCATCCTTCAAGATTCAGGTCAAGTGCTGCCACAAGGGAGATGAAGTTTTTCCAGTCTGATATACAGTCACTCCCCTGATCTGTCCCCTCAAGGAATCCCAGAAGAGTGGTTACTTTTTGCTCCCAAGAGAGCTGAAATTCAGTCTTTACAACTCATCTGTAAGCCTATTTGGCAACACACATGATCCTCTTGTAAGCACTGTATGGTCTGAACCATATCCTTGATACCCTGTCATAGCAGCACTGATACATGAAAGAATAATGCAGTTACATTAACACTGAGGAATGTGATTCAGAAAAAGGAACAAACATCACAGGAATCCCCATTTTATGCCTTCCATTTTAACACGTAAGAATTGAAATATCCCAACATAATCACACCCCGTCTCATTAGGCAGCTCAGCCGCCCCAAGCTCTGTTAACTTTGTTTCCTCTCCTGTACCCTTCCCTGGCAACCAGGCAAAGTCAGAAGACACGGGAAGCACCGATGACTCACCTGCAACCAATCACCTGGTGTGTGTTCCTCAACACTATTAGGCAGATAGGGGGGCTGGGGATTTAGCTCTGTGGTTTGGGCACCTGCCTTGCAAGCATAAGGTCCCAAGTTCGATCCCCCGTGCCAAAAAAAAAAAAAAAAAAACCACTATTAGGCAAGCAGTAATATCTTATGCGAATTTATTCTGACCAGGTCACACACACACACACACACACACACACACACACACACACACGAAAGACAAACTGGAGAGAGAAGACCAAATGGAAAAACAAAGCTGTTACATTAAACACATCTAATAATGGACAATGAATATGACTGAAGGTTTACGAGGAGGTTCTGGAGGAAGACTATCTTTTCCTCCGCACAGAGCTAAACAGTTTCAGGACTGCCTATAACTACTCCAAGAATAACGTTCTAACACAGTAAGTCATACAAAAGCATCAGCAATCATCACTGGTCATAAGCAGATGAAAGAAGAAAGAAGAAGACCCAAGGTCGCTTTGGGGTGACTCGGGGTTAGAGGGAGGTTACTGACGGGGAGGGACACGAGGGACCTGCCAGGATCACGGACCGGTTCCACCTCTTGGTCTGGATGGTGGCTACACGCGTGTGCACACATGTACACTTCACAAGCTGCACACTTTGTATCTGAACACCTTACAGTCCTGCAGCGTGTACTGTGGAGAAAATGGAGCGCGGCACAACGGGCCAGCTTGGCCCAGCACGGGAACCCAGTGATCTCGCCACCAGTTTGAGGCCTGCGACCCTTTTAGGAGCCTTGGAGGGTGGAGCGCAGGAGGAGTGGGTATTTCAGTTTACATTTGGATGAGCAGAAATCTCAGAACGGAGACCCGATTCCCTGATGGTGCGGACGGCACGGCGGACGGTGCTGACTGCGCACTCCTGCGCCCCCGGCATCACAGGTGTGAGGCAGATGTCACGCTTATCTTTCCCACAGCGAACAAATTCATGCCTTCAGAATATTAAGCACCAGCCAGAGAAGTTTCAAATGTATTAAAAGCAAGGCAGTGAAGTTCAAAATACAGATAATCGCTTACAAAGTACTGATTTCCTTTGGAGAGCAATTACATTTATAAATATGAATACAGTCTATATTAAACCATGAAGAATGACACTCAAATAGCTGTCAAGATTTTGATGTACCCTTAAGAAAAAGGAATCTTTTTCCAAGCCAGAGGAACACACCCTAACATATTCCTTGAAACTGGGAAAACAAATGTATCCAAGAGACTTGGTGATAAAAAAAAAAGTTTAAAAACTGATGTGTGGTGCAGTCTGAGGCCTGCTACCCTGGTGTCCCCTCTCTTCTAACAACAAAGCAACATGCAAAAGATTCTGACAAACAGAAAGACAGCGACCTCTTAATACGTGCATAGATGGGATGGGGCTATTTTCCTTAAGGCTATGCTAAAACTCAACGGCAGTTTATCTCTTCTTCTTCTCTATTGTCTTCTTTATTTATATTTTTTCCAGTGTTGGGAATGCAACCCCCGGCTTTACAAGCAAGACGAGCACTCCACCCTGAACTACACCCTCAGCCCCCCTGTTCACTTTTTAAAGCTGAGTAGTTAAGGAAATGCAAAGCTCTCCACAGGTACCGGAAAACGAGCCCAGGAGGCCCAAGGATCGCCCTCCCACCTCTTTCCTTCTCTAACAGAGCACTGTTCTCTTCACTTTTAGATGATGTACCTACCCAGCCTGGACAACTGTTGCGGGTATGCATGCATTTTCACTACTTTGGTTTACTCGTCAATTAGTTATATGTATTACGAACACAGTATGATCACTCTTAAAATATACACGAAAGTTTAAAAAAGCCCAGGGAAAAAGTGAAAGGAACATTTTAAAATGAGCTGATCTTTACGTTATTTGGTAATATTAAACAAAATATAGTTTAGGTGAGGTTCATGATTAATGATAGGCCACACAGAAGCATGTATCTAATTATATTGATGACTTGTAATTTTCACGCCCAGCTTCAGGTCAGATCTTATTAGACCCTCCTTATTTTTTTTACCCAGAAGATAGCTGGTAGAGAACATGTTGAGTAAGCCATTTATTTATTGTGAAAGTTTAAGAGGTTTAGTTACAAACATAACATGAATATACAGATTTACTTATACAGTAACAGGCATACATAAAATGCAATAGACTCCAATATGAAGGCAACTAGATGCTCATATATGTTGTTATTCTCATTCTGTTCACTGAATTTCCAACAAATAAATATGTAACTTCCTAGTTGACAGTCTACACGAAAATGCCAGCAGCAATGTATATGCTGATGATTAATAACACTTTCTTTTAATTGATGAAACTTTGAGCTGGCATTCTAACACCCTTTCCTGGATCTCGAAGGCTCAGAGCTGAGCACTCGCACCTGGAGAGTAATGTTACCCTACACCAGAACTCACCCGAGTACTTGCAGAAACTATAGCTTCCCAAGCCCCAGAGAAGCAATGTGAAGATGTAGAGTGGAGCCCGAGTCACTATAGTGTAACAGGGTAAGTCCACATCAGCACTCTGTGCCCCTCACACAAGGAGTTTCCAATCTGGAAATCCATAGCAAATGACAAAAATGATCTAGAAACAGCTTTTGTGAAGACATGGATTCATGTTTAGAGGACTCCTCTAGTCCTCTAACTGGCCACACGAAATCATCACAGAGAGGTTCCTTCTGGTATCCGAATGCTGGGCTCTCAAGCCAGAAATTCTGATCCAGCAGGTCCAGGACAGCCGCACCTAATGATTTTCATGGCACCCGGCTTTGAACACTGGTGCCAAGTGCTTCTCCTACCCACAGTGAAATTAATGTGACAGCGACACTCCTGCTACTTTCCCTATCTTGTTCGTGTATGACACTCATAAACATTTGTTGGATGAATGGTCCAAAAGGAAAAAAAAAGGTGGCTGATGCTGACAAGGTAGTCGGGGAACCTGGAGGTGCTCACCGGAGAGCACACAGGCACCTGTTCCCTAGGCAACCTCCTCTGGCAACCAAGCTCGGTTTCCTTTAGACAACTCTTTCTTCTCCACCCTTAGAAATGCTGCTTCCCTTGGGGTCTAAGGATGGAAATGAAATCCACACAACTGTCCTGGAATTTAACCTAAGAGGCTGTAAAATGGAACTGCGGTAGGCAACACCTGAAAGACAGCTGCTTGAGGGAAAGCTGCAGGCAGGCTATCGAGACTGATTCCTGATCATCTGTATGATACCTGGAAACCAAGCCTACCCTTGGATTTTTCAGTTATGCGAGCTACTAAATTCTCACCGTTTTTCTTTAGCTAGCTCGTGATGGATACTGCAGTTCCCAACTGAAACAGTAACACAATTGTACAAATGACTTAGTATTGCTCTTTCTCAATGTCCTTATTTTAATAGCATTACCACTGAGTTGTTTCTCAAGCTCCTTTCAAGTCCCTATTTCTACTATTCTCACACAAATCAAGACTTTCTATTGAGATTTCCTTTCATATAACAGATTTATTCTGTTTTATGGCTGTACCTCTTTTAACAATTTCCCTTTTTAGATACTGTTCTTTTTCTCAGACTATTGACATTCACCAAAACACTCAACAAACTTGATTTTCCAATTCAGTGGCAACTTAAAAAACTCTTAGTGTCATTTTAATCACACATTCAATTATTTCTAGTACTTCCCCAATTTAACACTACTTTTTGATGTTTTTCAAGGTCTAGGAGAAACAACAAATATGAGAAATTCTATACACAGCTATGTGAAAATTACTTCCTAACACCACTTTATTTCAACCCAGCAGTTTTAGCTTTCCTCAGAATTTATCTGGACAGCTCAGTAATATCTTCCTTCCTTGCTCTGAATTCCCTTTGACCTCCCATGCAGGCTGACTATTGAAGAACTCATAAAATGCTCTACATGTAAGTTTCCTCAGAAGTTTTCTCATCAACGTGGTACTGGCATTCCAAACCTATGCAGATTCAAAACGAAATTACCTTCCAGCATGCTTTGTGACTTATCTACCTGTTCCAGACCAGCCACAGTGACTGTAATGGGCACATGGCAATGAAAATCTTGCAAAGGTACTGGAAAAAGATGAATGTGGCAAGTGCCATTCAAAGTCAGCTTCCATCGCACATGTGCCACCATTTAATTCTTTGAAGTGGGAAAAGACATTTTTACCAGATGAGGAATTTCAAATTTACTTCCAAATAAAATTTTCTCTACCTGGTGTAACAAATGGCTAAGCACCTCATTAATTTATTAGGAAATGAAGAATTCTCTTGAAAACTCATTTTCAAAGTGCAAAGAAGCATGCATGATCTGATGTCAAACCTTTAAATTGCAAACACCCTGCTCATGTGATACAGTTCTCAAACGGACAGAAAACAGCCCCAGCTGTCAACCGAAGGACATACTAGAGTTAAATCAGGGGGTTCCCTGAACTCCTTCCATTGTGCCTTACTTAAAAATACTTGTTAAACTCTTCATCTTCCACTCTTTTCCAAGGTTATCACTCAATTCAAGGTTCAAATTTGTGCCAAAGTCATTTCTTCTTTTTCTCCTCTCTCATTCAGTTCACAAAATATCATTTATACATTGTGTCCATTTTGAAAAGACCAGCGGAAAACAGACAGCAGGCCACTGTTCATGCTTATCTCAAACTCCCTCTCAGCGCCTTTAATTAAATGAAAGTTATGTCCCTTGCTGGACCAATTTTTGAATTGTACATATTCTCAAGCTTTGCTCTTTGCAGAAGGAGGAAAGAACACATTCACCTTTGCAGATCCAATACAATGCAGCAACGCAGCTGTGACATAATGCAGGTCACTCGCATGACCCTAGGTGGGAACGAAGGATGCCAAATGTTTGTGAAGACAGTAGTGGTCTGCTAATAGCATACTTCTCTTCAATTTCAGTCTACAAGTTTTCCTGGGGTCTTCTAGCAGTGAAAAAGACTGGATGGTAAATTTAAAAAGTGGTAAGAAGGCCAAAGTTTAAGGAAGAGATTGTCCTTCCTGTTGGCAACATTAGCATTTTCCTCCATCCTGACTTTAGAAGAGACAAAGCTATTACAAACAGCTATGGTAGTTCTCTACGGCACACATGGAAGGATTTACTTTCTAGCTTCTCTGCACTGCAAGGTCACAACATACATAGCTTGGGAAAAATAAGGATACCTTCTAGATTGTTTTGTTTTTTGTACCCCGAAAGAATTGAAGGTAAGTGGCAGAAAGTGTCTAAACTGCCAAGCAAGTACAGTGTATCACAAGAGCCAAAACTGACCAGACTTGTTTGGCATCTGTTAGATACTTGTTCACACTGGTGGGTTTTTTCTAATCTAGGAAAGAACAACATTCATTATCTCCTTGTTTCTTTTTCAGAAGGAGACCTTTTCTCATTAGTATATAATTTATCCTCTTTTCTCTGTAAAACAGCATTATTATGTTAACATGTTATATTAAATATGAAACACTTGGAGGTAGCTTGCAGAGGTAATTGTCTTTCTTTCAGCAGGCTTCTAAGAAAAGCAAGTTTAGCTTCCCAACATGAAATATAGTAATTAATGGAGTGTCAGGTTACTAATGCACATTTTAAAAAATGAGTGAAATTAGCTATGTATCCCACTGTTTTAACTGCAGACTGGAGCTAAATAACTATACTGGCTCTTTCTGCATTTATGAAAATCTAAACCCGAAATCTATTTCTAAACGGCTGAGGGGGGATAGTAAGGAAGGAAGAGAGAAAAGCTTGTTGCATCTATGAACTGAAAGGCTTCTGCTGGAATGATCTGTAGCGAGGACAAGGGGTCCTGCCACCTTGAGCCACGTCCTGTCTCGAGGGAACCCAGCACTGCCACCTAAACATCCAAGGAGAGGAAAAAATCCACATCACAGGAGGTGACAGCTAAATGGGGTACAAGAGGCCGATACAAAATTTGAACTTCGTGTAAATCTGGAATTTTATGCAAGACATTTAGGGATACAATTTAAATAGTAGGAAGCTGGGCAGAACATCAAGGAAATCTAAATAACCTCTGCTAGAATGCAGCCCAGGGAATGATACCAAAGTAAATGGGGTTATGTTGGACAGTGTGTTATAAAGCCTGAGCGAATATGCCTTAAATTTGAAATGAAGCTTGCACTCCTGGTAAAGATGGGTTCTACACTGGGTTCCACTTGTGGCTATGGCACTTACAGACATGGGCATATTACCCTCTCCAAGCCCCACCCTCTGTAATCTCGGCATGGTAACGTTAACTACTTAGCACATCTGTGAGAGTTAAATGACACACCATGTTCATAATTAGTTCAGTGCACAAGCCTGCAGCCTGTAAGTGCCGGACAAAGGGTAGTGGCTGCTATTAACATATTTTTCTCCATACATACTGCTGGTCTCAAATGTCCTTCCATTTAGGTAACAGTCAAAACAATTCAGTTATATAACAAATATCTTATCTACAGCTAAGTTTAGAGATATCATCCCAAAAGGCTCTTTCAGTACTCTTGCTTTAAATGAAATTATACAAAGATTTTTGGTTGGAAAATGTAACTTGTTCAGATTGTAGGTGATATATAAATTCTGAAGGTTGGATTTTTAAAAAAATCATCACCTAATAGTAAAACACAGAAACATCCCCGGGCTCAAGACAGGGAAGAAAGACTTTAACTTAAATTGAAGATGGCAAATAGGTTCAATCTAGCATGCAAATACTGACTAATTGGTGGTGGCTGCATGCCTTCCTTCTTGGGGAGGGATTAGGAAACCCTATCAGATTCAGTTAAAAGGATTCTGTCATCAATTAGCAGGGTCTGGTATGGGCTCAGGAGCTAACTATAGGACCCATTGTTCTTCCTCCATCATATACTGCTGTCATGCTCTCTAAGAAATAAAGGTCAGGTGGGCGTGGTAGCACATGCCTGCTCAGGAGGCTGAGCCAGAAGGATTGCAAATTCAAGATGAGCTCAGAAAACTCAATGAGATCCTGCCTCCCAATAATTTTTTTTTGTGGTATCAGAGATCGAACTCAGGTCCTTGCGCTTGCGAGTCAGGCGGTGGAACCACTGAGCGCAATCCCCCACCCACGTAAGTCCACCCCACATATACCTTCATAGCAAGGGGAGGTCTGAGAGCAGGAGAGCAAGCGAAGACCCCCCCCCCCCGCCCCCGCAGTGAGAGGCAGGCTGACATCACCCATCTTCAACCTTGGCCGGTTTGAGGTTCCATCCAATTCCATTCTTGCCTAAGAGGTTCTACCTGGCTTCCTGTGAACCTCAGTGAGGGTGGGATCCCAGCTCCCAAAACTTGGCAGTCATGGCGCTCACTCTCGGCCATTCAGGAGAGTGGGTGCTGCCGCATGAACCCTTCTGTTCTGGAGAACAGAGCAGACTGGAAATGGCCAGGCCCCTCCCAGTGACTCATCTTCAACCGCAGGGGGCAGCTAGAGCACTGTGAGATCCTGGCCCAATGGTCACTCAGTCTTGTCTGCCCTATTGCTTCATCTCGTCTCTGTTCCATGAACCGTCTCACTTCAAAAATGGCACCTAGGGCTGGGGATTGAGCTTAGTGGTTCCACCGCCTGCCTTGCAAGCTCAAGGTCCCGAGTTCGATCCCCTGTACCAAAAAAACCAAAACAAACAATGGCACCTAGGACAAACACAAGCTTGCGGGAAGGAAAGGAGAGCCTGCTTGCCGTGTTCGGCAGACCAGGCAGACCACCGTCAGGTCTGGGGAGGGAGGAGACCACGCTGTGATCAGGGACCACAGCCAGGAGGTGTGAAGAGAGCGCTGAGCACCGAGCTGGGTGACGGTTACCATTGCACACTACTGAGCTATCTTCACTGCTCACTAAGGGCACTGGCCATGCTGTGGGACACAGCAGCTTTGAGGGCAACACCATCTCCTGTTATAGATCCTGTATGCTTGGGATGCACAGATGTTTAAACCTAAAACTAGACAAACATGAAGTCTGATTCTACCTATTCATGTCTGTTGAAGATTTAGGATGAAGAAAAAAAATATCCAATGAGGAACAAACTGCATTGGCGTCCTTTCCTGCTTCTTGGCTTAGGGCGGTGTAGCTAACTCAACACCCGCTTTGGAGCCTCCAAGTGGATAAATTTAAATTTCCTTCAGATAAATGTTTTCCCAAATGAGAAAATGCTATTTTTAATGAAACCAAATAGCCTTAATTGGTTGTGATGGGAAGTAAACTCAGAGATAAACACGGCATAAATAATTCAAAGCTTTCCATCTGGGGACACTTCTTCCTGAATTGGATAACGAATACTCAACCTAAGATAGAGTTTGCGTCCTATAAAAGCAACAACTGGAATCTTAGCTAATGCAGCTGAGGGTCAGGCAGCGCTGTGGGACAAGTACTGCAAGTTCCACAACTTAGCTGCCCTTACCCACCCCCAGCCTTACAATGAAAACCAATTAAAATCCACTCCAAGCTGGTCAGGGGGCACATGCCAACTCAGTGAGGGGTGGGGGTGGGGCTGTTCCTGGGCATGTAGTCTAGGGCCAGGTTCCTGGGTTCAATCCCCAGTACCACCAAAACCAAAAATGTCCTGCTCATCGGGGTCACTCATTTTATCCTCTCCTCTACCACAGTGCTGTTTAAATTAAAATAATTACTATGCACAAGCTTGATTAAAAGGATGGGTAATAAATGGTCCCAAGTTTCCAGGACATACATAATAAAATCCATTAAGTACTAAGGGTTATATAATAAACATACAAGAAAAAGTAAATAGGAACAAAGAAGGGTAATTAATTCCAATGGGCAAAAAGGGAAAGCTTAATGGAAGAGCTGGCATTTGGGCTGAGCAATGACATATTTGAGATTAGAAGGATATTAATAATAATGACAATGTGGCTACATAACATATGCTATTGATTGCTTTTATTTTTTATTAAGAGCCATGGCTAAGATTCCAGAAGTATTTACAGTGTGCCAGGCCCTGAACTAACTGTTCTGAGTGCAAAGGCACATTCAGTCCTCCAATAATACTCTCATAAAGTATGCATCTCTATTAACTTAATTCTAAGGATGGAAACACTGAACACAGAAAGGGTAAGTGACCTGCTCAATACTGCACTGTGAGGAGAGGTAAAGCCACACATAACCAGACTGATGTATTCCTGCCTCTGCAAACGGCACACACGGAAACTCAGCAGGAAAGAGGACAGTTCGGGCGTGGATTACAAGTGGCTTAAGGCTGGGGAGAGGCTGCTGGCGCCTTCATCATTAGGGGTAAAAACTATCTTCCAAATGCACTGCCTGAGAAAACCAAAATCTGTCACCTTTAACAGTCCATGTTTCTTCTAAATGTTTACTCTCTGCCCTGAGACACATGATTTTGATAAGCTGCTGTTTTCTTTCATTTTTTGGTTCTGGGGACCAAACCCAGGGCATTGCATACGCCAGGGAAATGCTTCTCCACTGAGCTACACCCCCTCGGAGGGAGAGCTCAAAACTTTCTTGCAGTAACAACTTTGTTTCTTCGTGTATGCCTTTTCTTCCTAGGGAACAAGCCTGGACGGCGCCTTGGACAAGGGTTGGGTTTCTACCTATTTTAGATCCCAGAAAGTCTGTCCTGGCTCCCAGACTGGCAGGACTTTGGGAGAGAAGTGATCCAGAGCAGAATTCTGTTCTTCTAATCTAAACCAAGATGCCCTAACTACGAAGCATGTGACATTTCCTTGGATTGCCAAATACCGAACAGAAGGGGAAGAAAGGGCCTTTTAAATCAGAGGACAATATTTTAACTGCACTTTTAAAATAAAACAACTTTCCTTCTCCATGGTCCTCCTTTATTCACTTATGTGAAGGGCTCTATAGTGATTGCATAAGGGAAGATATTTAATTGCGTTATCCCAAAGCAGATATAAAAACTCCTTAATAAAATAAACACAGCCACATTAAAAATCATTCTGAAATAGGCAGAAAAGTCATTTGGTGATAATTGAATGCTGATTTAAAAAGTCTTGATGTGCATTGCTGGAGAGAAAATAGAATATGAAAATAAAAGACACTGTATTTTAGAGAACAAAATAACACAGGTATATTTGTACAGATGATGCCACAAAATAAATATAGAAACCTAATGGAAAAACATATCGGGGTTCCTTGTATTTGTTCCTTGAGATAATGTGTATATGACTAAATTTAATAGAATATGAAAATGAGTTTTGCCTCTCCTTAGGTCTTATGTCTCCTAAAAATGAGTATTTCAAACAGATGAACGGTTCCAACCTAGCCCAGTAACTTGACACAGGTCACTCAACAAGTAGCATTTTTACCTCTCAGCTGCAAATTTATTTTTACTCCACGTGGTTAACTAGTATGTAAGGAATGGGTTTGGCTCTGTTAAAATGTGGGTCAGAGGTCGTAACTCTAATCCTGTTCCGTGCTTTGGGACATGGACATGCTGCTCAGGCACAGCATGACACAGATTCACTCAAGCAGACAATTTCTCCTCACGGAGCAACTATGCTGTCCCAGGCCCTGCGCTAAGTGCTCAAGGGCTTTTGACACAAGGAGAGGAAGGAAGAAACAATGGCCCCACACGCAGCAGTGAAGACTCTAGAAGGACAACTGCCACCTAGGAGGAGCTGGTGTAGGACGGTGGACCACATCTGCAGGCTTCGAGGATGAATGGAGAAGGGAAATTAACAAGAATCAATGAATGAATGAATGAATGAATGAATGAATGAATAAAGTGGCCAGGAAGGGTCATGGGACAGAAGGAAGAAAGTTTAGGGCAAAGGAACAAGTTTAAAGATCGATACTATAGAAAGAGCTACGGCACCTTGCTAAGTTCAGAAGATCAAAAAGGCTAAGCACAGAAAGGGTTTCAGCGGGACAGAGCCACAGATCTTCACAGCGTGGACCATGGGCCACACGGGCAACTGCTCTTCAGGCCAGTGGCCACTCACATCCCCCGTTCGAATCCCAGGTCTCCTCCACACCAGGCATGGATTTAAGAGAGGCTGGGCCATGGCTGGAAACACGGCTGAGGTACAAAGGAGCTACCACCACCAGCGCCGTTATCATCCCTGTCATCAGCATCTCCCCTGCATGATCGCGACTGTCACCAGCACCAGCACCAGCACCAGCATCAGCACCAGCACCAGCACCAGCACCAGCACCATCGTTTTGGGGCAGTGCCGTCCAGCGAAGGTTCTGCAGGCAGAAATGAGGAGTTTCTTTCAGTCACACTTTAACCCTAGATAATCTCCCTCCCAGAGTGTCAGACTAGGGCTGAGGGACGGAGGACATAAGGTGATCTACAGGAATGGGGGGACATCTGAGTACTCAGAGTTAGGGCTCACAGGCGTATCTCAATGAAGAGGTTTTATAGAACTCCCTTGCATGACAAAGACAGGAAAATCTAAGGACATCTTCAAGCCTCTGTCAATTTCAGTCTGAAAGTTCCATTCTATGTTTCTAGAATTCATGCTGAGTACTGTTTCAACCTTCTAACAACAGTCTGCCCGACCACCAAAAATATGGCAATATTCTTCAAGTGCTCCAATGGAAGGAACAAGGTTCTGTCTTCTCGATTCAACAAATCTGGCGTCCAAAGAAGCTTCCAACTCAATCCTTCTCCAAAGCATTGCGACAGAGGATTAACTCTGCCATTCAATTACACGGAAGAATAATACAGTAACTAAATATTTAATGAATATTTAATATATCGTGGGTGCTCAGAGCACAGAAAACTTTAATATACATCAGCTCATTTAATTTTCACCACCACAATACTCAGATATTATTACCCATGTTTTACATAGGAAGAAACTACAAAGCTGAGAGATTAACAGTGTTGAACAAAACCGCTGGAAGAGTAGGCGGAGCCAAGACTCTGAGCTGTATCCCTTGTGTCTAAGTGGACATCTGTCTCCTGTAGCATGACCACTCAGACGAGGTCAACCACCCAGCCCACGGAGGGAAAATTATTAAAATTATGGAAAGGCTACCCCCAGGCATTAAGAGCTATACACTGCAGAAGCATTCTCCAACAACCGAAATGAAGGTGCTTCCTAATGTTACTGACCAGGCTCCAGCATCACTGTTCTATGCTCTGCTGCAAACCCTGCTTGTGGGGACCATATGCAACTTCAGTTAAGCTATGTGGAAACCAACTGGCTCCTTTGTAAGGTCTCAGAGAGCTGCAATAGGACACAGAACTCTCCATCTTAATAATTAATAATTACCCACAACACATTCCCCATTCATGCTCAATGCTGGATAAATACATTCCTTCAAGTGTCCTTTCTTATCTGGCATCCTACAAGACAATAAAACTGATATTTGGGGAGCAAACTGTCTCCAATTTGTGAAACCTAGAAACTACTTTGGTGTGTGAAATATAAATATGCTTAGAAAATGAAAACACTTTCTTGTTATGTTCATTAGGAAGAAGAGTCTTTCAAAATTATGAGGCAATCCTCATGTTATGTTTTATACACAGATGCACCAAGCAGCTGTAAAAGCAACTTTTTAAATATTAAAGAGTTAGAGCTGATTGTTGGCTGGAAAAGTAACTACCTATAAAAAATACTTAACACTGAAAACCATCAGAAACTAACAATTTCTTATTAAATCTATTTAATGTCAAGAGTGTCTCAGTGAGCTGAATAACTTTTTAAAATATTTAACACGGAGAGTCACTTGCAAGCTCAGAAGGTATTTTTTATTACACGTGCTTAGTGATTAGCGCCGCCCTAATGCTGGGGGGAAAGGCAAGCGATCCGACTGCTGTAAGGCAGAGGAACCAAGTGTTCACAGAGGTGCGACATAGGCCTCATCCCTGGGAAGCACAGCTAGGGATCAACAGCTGTCGAGATCCCCACACAGCTGGCTGCCCCAAACACACTCTGAAATCAGATTTAAAACATGGCCACATTTGCTTAACTGATCAGCTAGGAAATTAACTCCTCAGGAAGGCAAATGATGATTCTGGACAAAGACCCTCTTCAGATCTACCAAAAAATGGGATCTGAAGTTCAGTTTCATGCACAAAACCACGACGGTCCTTACGAAGAGGAAAGTGTATGGCAACCACACACAACAGTACTGGAAACCATTCTACGCCTTTGTGTTGCTATTATGCATCTTGTTTCCACAATTTATTACAGAAAGGAGATTTTTTTTTTCTCTACTGCACGAAAACACAATTCTTACCAGTGATAGTAAGACATTTTCCAGAAGTTTCTTGGAGATGTTACAAAACTTTTTGACATAAATTGCACATAAACACATAGCCTTTAAAAACATAGACCTCTCTCTCTCTTCCTGTACATGTACTTCTGCCTCACTGTTCCTATGACAAAAGTACCGATTAAAAGATAACATGTAACTAGTAATAAATGTTTATTGGATAAACTGTAATACATTCAGCCAAATACTTTGCAAAGACCATACCACCAAATGCCACAAACTTACAGTATATTTTTCTAACTCTGAAGGTGGGTCTATATTATCACCTATGTAATATATGTGTAGAGAGACTTCTTGAGAACTAAAGAAGGAACAACTTTTTTCCTGTTAAAAATTACACACGTGGGGATAGATCATTTCACTCCATTGCCAAAACCAACCCACAAGACAGTCTCATCAGCATTCAGCAGGTCAGGAAATGGGCTAAAAAAAGGTTAGATGACTTGTCCAAGTACTGCAATAGAGTCATGCCATGGGGGAACTGTGATCTCTTTGATTCTATGCTTTCTTTATCCTTCCAAATTATCAAAGTGCAACTAAAGGATGAATGTTTGTACCCCCAATCCCATTCAGATGTTTAAGCCCTTACTCTCGAGGTTTTTGGAAATGGGGCCTTTGAGGAAAACTGAGAGGAAGTCAAGACAGCAGAGCTTTCATGAGGGGATTAGTGCCCTTATAAGCGGACCCAACATAGTGCTTGTTCTCGTTCTTGCTGTATGTACAACAGAGAAGAGACCTCGAGATGAAGCCCCTCACCTGTCTGCATGCTGATCTTGGACTTTCTAGCCACTAAAATCACAAGAACTATTTGTGCTGTTAACTTGTTATCCACTGTATGATGTTTTGCTGTGTCAGTCAGGGCAGAGGACAAATACAATACACATAAGCAAACAGTTTTTATGTGTGTGGGTTAGACATTCCACTCAAGATGAGGAGTGACTTAGGCACATGTGTACAGATGTGCATAACCTCAACATCTGAACTACAAGGGGCACTTTTGCCCTGCAGGGAAAGGTGACAAAATGTGTTGACACTTTTATGTCACCACTGAGAAGGGCCTGATACTGCCCCAGTGGTGGAGGACAGGGCTGCTGTTTCACATCCTACAGTGGACATGGACAGGGACCAGGGGACACAGTGAGGACTGGGGATGTCGCCTGAGCCCATCAGGAATTACAGTATTTAGAGACAAGTTTCAATCCTACTGTCTGGCCTTAGGTCAGCAGCAGTGACTTGTGCATGCAGGACCTCATGTCTTCTTACACGACAGCTGAGACGGACTGCTCAAGATCCTGTCCTAACCCTATCACTCAACTAGCCGGGTGTCCTGATCATTCACTTGAGGCCACTGGTCCCATATCAATAAACTGAGGACCATTAAGCACTTCCCCGATCAGGCTACTGTGAGAATAGATAATGCTCAAAGATTATCATCATTAAGTAATGCCTATTCCGGAGTCCCCTGCATCAGGGAATGGTGGGTGGCAGGACTCCCTGGAGTCACTGTTCTCTGAGTGCAGAGCTATGCACAGGCCTGTGTCATCCACCCGTAACAGAGAGCACCTGGGAGGCCGGGCTGACTCGCTCTTGGCCACTGAATCAGAGGACGGTACAAATTACCCAGCATTTGTCTTCTGGCTGGTTCCCGAGTACACTGCTGCTGCTTTTTTTGCTGTTTATTTACACTATTTCCTTTCAACTAAAATCTCAGTGAAATTGCTCTAGGGACATTTTTATCTTTTTCCTTCCTAATAAGTTGCATGTATAAGTGAACCTTTAAAACTGATTCCGGTTACTGAATGCCAATAAACAGGAGGCAGAAAAAAAGTGCCCAAAGCCTAAACTCTATTTAACTCTTGAACAGACTTCTTGACACACTGTAAGCATCACGCAGAGACAATACACTCTGACTCTCCTGATTCAACCCAATTCTCAGTAGAGGATTGGCCACTGCCCCAAACCAATCCCAGGGCTCAGGCAGAAGGAGAGAGACATCAACAGTTAGAAAAAAGAAAAAGCATTTTTAGTTTGTAATAACCAGGATTTACTGTTTTCCAATATGAACTGTTTTTGTTTTATTTTGTTGTGAGTGTTGTTTGTTTTTAACCTGATCGAGAATTCTTTAAGGGGTTTCTGAGGTTTTCTAAATCAGACTCACGCCCTTAGAGGACTGGCTAACTCATAACTCTCTACAGACCTCTGGCACAAGTGATTTGTCTTCATGTATGCAACTGTTTTTGGTCAGAGAACTTTCCCACCTGTTAGGAGAAACAATTCTTTATTCTGCTTTCTGGTCCCTCCACCCCTCAGAATGTAAGCTCCATGGTGGGAAAAGTATTTCCTCGTTCACTGACAGGTCCCCAGGGCGACAACAGTGTCTGCCAGAGGAAGCATGGGACACGCTCAATCCATCACCAAATCAAAATGCCATCGATCCTTCACCCAGAAGATTTATAGTTAGAAGCCAACGGTGCCCCACCGACTGCCAGACATAGGTTTACATCCACCAAAGATTCAGTATTACCAGGAGCCTAGAAGAAGAGCTAACCTCTGTACGGACTGCATGTAAAATACAGAATTTCCCACTGGATGCTCCTGCCGCCTTCCTAGCTAGAAGTTACCGCTGCTCCATTGGAGAAGGGCAAATGCCACTGTCATAATCAGAAATTTTCTGTGGTTCAATGTGCTGGCCTTTATGCTAAAAGCCAAAGCATTAATAAAGTAACTGAAGGAGTAGGATTATAAGTCTACCAGTGTCAGGGGCACGGTTTCACACATGTCACTTTGCAGTAATAAAGGCTCCAGAATGAGTGCCGAGGACTGGGCAGAACGGGACTAGCTGTATTTTTTAAATAGGGGACAGTCCAGACAGGACCTAAAGCAAGCAAGTGAGAAAAATGAAGGCAAATTCAATTAATCATTCTGTCTCCTGACACTATAATGCATCATTGTTACAATTACTCTGAAACGTCTTACAAGAACCTTCACACACGCCCACACCCGTCATACCCATTTTTCAGGGCATGGCAATAACTTTCCCTTCTGGTTGGCCTCTGTGTTTAAAGGACCAAGCTCTGCTTTCCAGGTGAGGCTGAGGTTGGTAAGAGGCCAGTGGTGCCTGACGACCATGAATTCCTGTCACTCTCTTCTGGCGCTGACTTTCACTTGGCAAAGAGAAGACTGTCTCCAACTGGAGAGTCTGGAAACAGCACTGTCGTCAATCCCAAACACAGGCTTCCCGTTCAGATTTTAAATTCACATGCACCTGAGGGTTTCGCTGTCCTCCGACCAAGCAGTGCCAACTTTCTCAGAGCCAGAGGGGCGTGTGTGCCTGCTGGAGAATGCTTTGTATTCTTGGCCATCACTTGAATCAATATGGTGCAGCGCTGCTCCCCAAGAAGGAGGCATGGATGAAGACAGCCACATGGACTAAGTTAATTTAAAAGTAATAGAGTGAGATTGTTCCCGCTGCATTTATCGAGCCGGCGCCTCCAGCGGCTGGCTGCCATGCTGGCCAGTCTACTGTGGAGAATCATATGGAAAACCCATCAAAACCACAGCTTTGATTTTATTTTTAATCATTCACTATTTTCTTCTGTTGGCACGGACATTTTAAAACTGCCTTTTGGGTGGGGGTGGTACTGACTCAGAACCTTCGTAATTCTTTTCTCTCAATTACTAGACTACCCTGGTCAACCTTCAGAACCGAGAAATAAACACTAGCTGCTAAGAATTTTAATAGACACCTAAGTGTAACTGACAAACTCTGAACAGTTAGGACAGGGAAGGCCTGGAAGACATTCTACCAACAGACTCAACAACATGGCTTGGAGCAACTGCCTGTCAAAGAGATCCCACAGTCAGACCTTTCAGAAGGTTTGAGCCACTTCAGCACCATTCACTCTAATGACTAGATGTACAATTCTAGGGTGGTGACTTGGTTTCCTCATATGATGTGCTAAAGATAATACTGACAGTGTGGGTTTCCTGTGAGAGTTAAAATCTTCCATGTGTTCCGCACATACAGGAACATGAATGTATTATTTTTCCATGACAATCCTCAGTTAACAAGGATCTCTGGAAAACAAAAAGAGTAGATGATGTGGTGCTGTAGTAAATCTGTCCCTCCTCATGGGACAGATTGGGTCCTGAGGGGGAAAGGCCAGGCTTTTGGAAAAGAGGTCAATGAGCTGCAGCAGCAAGAACTTGAGAATGAATACTTCCAGATGCAGCTGTGGAGGAGGCAGGAGCTGGGTCATGCATGTAGAAACCTTTTTTATAGGGCAACCACGCCAGCATGTCACAGGCAAACTGAACATCCAATGTGAGATTAAAACAAGATGAACTCGAGTCTCTATCTTAGAACGAGGTCGGTCACTCAACCATTTCAGTATTATCTTGAAGGAGCAAATATATAGATAAGCTGGTGCAAATGCTGCCATCTGATTCCCCTTAGTATTAATAGTTCTGCCTGACAAAACCATCTGCAGGGCCCTAACACTCCACTCTCTAAGTCTCTTACATATAAAGAGGCATCATGATTTTTCACTGCTCCGAAATTAAAATTTCTAACCATAAAAAATATATTTAGATCCAAGGCTACGTGTCACTTCTGAAATCACGTCATTTAAATCACGTTGGGCATTGAATGAGATATAGGTGAAATTTAACTTTCACTGCATTTTAGTCTCGATCATGGCGAATTTATAACAGAGGAGTAAATCTTGCTGTCAAGGAAAATGTCTTCACTAAATCAGATTTGTTGCTTTCCTCCTACCTTCAATACTTTTGTAAAATTGGAATGTTCTTTGATAAAATCCAGTTACTTCATTCCTTCCTGGACACAAAGGTTCTACTGAAGCTGCCAGTTCAGGCACAGAAACTACAGAATGCCCTGAAACAGTATACTCAGTCTGCACCACTATTCAGCAGATGGTGTGTTGAATATTTCTATTCAAGTCCAGACTGATACAGCAATCACTTGAGCAAAGTTACCAACAAGCTTTCTGGTAGCTGAGTTTCACCTCTGTCCTATCTCTGTGTGACTTTGAGGGAATATCAGCACTAACTGACTATTGCCTCATTTGTCACAGCAAATGTGTCCCATGGCTTCTGTGAGCAAATGATTTCTTTCTACTCCTCTGGCTATTCCATCACAGGATCTCTGAGCCCTGGCGCCCTCCGGAGTCCCCACCGCATCTCAGTTCGGTGCAATTTAGAGAACTTAACGGGACAAGCACACACTCAGCTCACCCATCCCCAGTCACTCTCATTAGCCCCAAGGCATAAGGTCTATGTCTTACTAATGCCTCTCATATCTTTATTTCCGGTTCTGGCTTGTCTCTTGAGTGGCAGACCCACCTAACCTGCTGGTTTCTTAGACCTCTCAAAGTTGGATATACTGTGCATGGTAAAACAGGGTTCCTGGTCTTCCTCCTCTGCCTGCCTTGCATAGGGCTCCCTGCCTTCATGCAGCACCACCTGGACCCTGACATCCTACCTCTATTTTCCCTCCATATTAAACACCAAGAATTCTCAGCCTCATTTGCTAAGCATCCCTTAAATCAGTCTACTTCCTTTTCTGGCCTTTGCCTCCAGTCAGATCTACATGAGTAAGCATCCTCACTTAGCTGTATTACTTTCCGAGCATCCAAGGTGACTTTCACTGAAGGCCACTTCAATCTATTTTACTGTCCACACTGCTATCCACTCATCTTCCTAACAGACAACTCTGATCATGCTCCTTCCTTCTTCAGAATGTTTTCAAGGACTCTTATTTCCCTTAAGATAAAATCCAAACTCATCACCTCTCCAGCCTTTCCTCGAAACAGTCCATTCTGACTTCCACTTCGTCCGTTAGCTATCTGGGACTGCCTCATCACACGTGCTGTTCTCTCCCTAAACTTTGGCCCTGACACAGTGTTATCTGGAACATAATGCCCCTAGTCTCCTATCCAAATCATGTACATTCTTTAGGTTTCAAGGAATATGTAACTTCCCCCAGGAAGTAGGCCCTGAACTTCTCGGCAGGTAACTCAGTCATCTCATTAGCTTCCTACATAGCCAGACTGTTGTGCTATGAGTGTAACCAGGGTACTAGCTGTATCTCAATCACCCTGCTCACAGCGTGGTACAGAGTTAGTCCTCAATGTCTGCCTGTGGACTGCGACTCAGCAGCTGGGTCAGTCTAATTCCTGTCCATTCCAGAAGTCAATCAGCCCTCATCCCAAATGAACCCGATGACAATGCCCTTTTTTTTTTGCACCATTAATCCCATCATAGAGACTCACGTCATCTCAGATTTGTCTGCAACTTAACATTCTTCATTTCATACTGTTTGCTAGTCATTAACTGCTCACAAGTGCCCTTGCCTCCCAAGCCAGATCTGATGATTTATGAGTCCCCCCACTGCAACGAGACCCACGTCTCCTTATCCTCAGTTGCGGGTCAACTGATTGATCAATGGTGGCATTTCCAGGAAGAGCTTGGGTCCCTTTACCCGTAATTATGAAGCATCCTCAAGCTGACTGATATCCATTCGACCACAATTCCACAATAAATCCCTAGGCTGAAAGTTGTAATTTATAGAAATGTGGTATCATCTATTAAAAATACTAATTAGTCTTATGTATATTTGATCCTCCTAGCTACCTCCAAAAATTCCTTAAAGCAGCATTTCAGTTGGGCTGTTTTTAGAAGCAACTAATTTATAAGAAATCTGATAGGTTGACCTTAGGATACTAGGTAAGTATCAATAACCTCAAGTTTTTCCTCCTAAGAAACTATACCTAGGCTGGTGATGTGGGGAGGTGGTTCCACATGCCTAGCATAAAAAAGGGCCTGGATTCACCCCCTAGTGCTGCAAAAGGAAGGAAGGGGAGGAGAGAAGGAAAGAGGGAAGAAGAGAGGGAGGAGAGGAGGACTGCACTGATTTTGGGGTAATGTGCCACCATAACCTAAGTTCAAAGAAACATAGAAACTTGGGCTGGGGATTTAGCTCAGTGGTTTCGCCGCCTGCTGTGCAAGCACAAGGACCTGAGTTTGATCCCCGGTACAAAAAAAAAAAAAAAAAAAGCAGAAACTAACTTAAGACGAAAAACAACAGGAAAACATTTTCATCATTTTAGAATTGTGTGTATGTGTAGAACACATTTGCATAATGTTAAACCTATGTTTGGATATACATGATTTCACTAAAAACCTCATGCAATTTAGAACTTAAGTAACTCAGGATATACTAGTGATAGTGGCAAATTGTAAACACTATATTTATTCATCAAACACATATCCCTTAAGAGAATGTAAGGATAATCATGAAAGCAATTTATGAAGTCATTCAACCAGAGCCAGAAAATGCAAGCTAGAAATCAGGTTGGACAAAGCCGGTGACAGGTGGAAGGTGGCCAGGCAATATGAGATGCACCATGTTAATTCAGGAGCAGTGTTCTTATACAGTATTCAGAATTCATATTTTACTATGACTTTCATAGTAAACTAAAGTTTAAATGAAGGCGATGTCTTATAGAGGAAGACCTGGTCTCACTGGGAAAAGAAGAGCAGATATCAGGGTGCATATTTTCCCTTTGCCTTGCCTATTTTCAGCATAATTAGAACAGGAAATGGCTGGCTGGGATAGCAGGAGATTTGAAGGTTATCCATGGTGCAGTCAATTTGCCTTGGGTTTTAATTTATGTGTTTTTAAAATGTGGACAGCATCCAGATGGTAAGTTTTCCAATGGAGAGGGATAAATTAATAAATAAATAACCCAAGCATCCCTTCAGAGGACATGATGCTATTTTGACTTGTTCATAAATAATATGTAGGATTCTAGCAGTTTTTAAGTGCATGCTAGGAATGTGAATTGTAGGAGGACATCCCCTACCACCTTTTGATAATTAGACCATCTTTAAATAAGGGACACCTTCCTCTCCTGCTCTGGGAGACACAGTTGAAGCTTGTGAAAGAGACAGGGGCATTTGTGAGAATAAAGTAAGCAGCATCTCTGACCACCACTCTTGAAGCTGGTGCCAACTAGATTCATCTGGTCTCTCAGAAGGTAGAATTTAAAGGTTCTACTAATGATTTTTTTCTTTGGTGGTGGTGCTGGGGATCGAACCCAGGGCCTTGCACATGTAAGGCAAAAGCTATACCACCGAGCCACATCCCAACCCTGAATGTTAAGTTTTTAGGGGATGTCTGACAGAGTCACCCTTCTTTTTGGGGGGAAACCCTGATGGAGGATCACAGATGTAATCCCATGTCCACCATATGTCTTGAACAAATACCCCACGGCCAAAGGCAACCAACCAGGCAGGGACCACTTGACCCAGGATGGACCGGGGTCTTTGGGATTAGGCCCATGAAAACCTACCTGCAAAATCACGTAGTATCAGGAACATGGCAGTGACTGAAAGAAAGTGTTTGCAGCAGAAGATACAAAGGAAGAAACCATGAAAACACAAACTGAAAATATAAGGAAAGACGTCGTCTAGTTTTCTAGGCCATCTCCGGAGACATCTGAACTCCTGGATCTTTATAATAAACTCTTTTATGTCTAGGCTGACTCAAATAGGCTTCTGCCACATACAAGCCCAGACTGCCAACAAAATTGTAATATAGGACAGTGGACTACTTTCAAACTGTGGCCCGCCTTCCTTATTGGTGGCCAATGTGCTATGTAAACAACATGGAGAAGGACTATGAATGGCTAAGATCTGTGCACTCTTGGAAATGTCATGATAACACCTCATACTACTGTTCCTTCTTTGAACTAAACAATTTTCTTCTGATTGAATTAACGACAGGATTTTATGAAACCACACATTTTGTAATGTGTTTGGTCATGTATCTCAGTTTTGTGTGTAATCAGAATGCTCTTCTCTGAGAATATGACAGATTAAACTATTAAAAATGTATAGGCAGTAATTAGTATATCATTGCCAGAAACACAAGAATATTTTCAAGAGTAATGTAGATGTCACCATAGAAAGATCTTTTTGAAAGAGCTCTTTATGATTAAAAAATGCGTATCTTTCAACAGGATATTAAAAGGCATCTAAAAAAGTGGCTTCCCTTTCTATGGAAGACTCCTTTTCACCCTTTAGAACAAAGAACATGCTGATTCTGACTTCCAGTAAGCCACCATCTTATCCTTTCATTAATTAATGGATGCTTTGATAATAAAGAATCCTAAAGAACATTTTTCAAGTCTTAAAGGAAGGCTGGACTGATTCACACATAGCACATCTAAAAAGATCTGGGGAATAAATAATCATGAGTTGCAAACACTTGCCTGGAGCATTTGGGCACCAACCAGATTTCCAACAAGTGACGTGATTTTTTATTATAACAAGGAAAATTACTTACTGAAACACAAAAAAGCACATCTCTTCCTAACCCCTGGCCTTGTCTTACAGAGGAACATGCACATTTTCTGGGTGATCGTTTAGCAAATGCCCCCCCCTTTATAAATCACTTTGGCTCTGGGGCACATTTTTTGATGGATTTGGAAATCTGTGCTCATGAAAGAAGTTTATTTCTTTGGCTAGGCTTCTGACTAGGGTAAAATCTGATTAAGCTAGCCTACAGGTAAAATTTTTGTCAGCTGCCTGGTTTAAAATACGAGTCGGCACTTGAAAATATTTAGAGAAATTAGATTTAGCATGGCATGGGGGCTGTTTCAAGTAAGTCACAAATTATTTTGTAAACAGACTCTTGTGTTCAGCCAGGACATGTAAGGCTCTGGCTGCTGCATAGGGTACCTGAGGAAAAACTCCCAGTACCACCTCCCCTGAATTTTGGAGAGGCAGGTTGGGGTGGCAGAGGAGGCTGTGACTTTGAAGAAGAAATGAAGTCCCCTCTACGACTAGAATCAGAACAAAGTGTAGGCAGTGGCATCCAGTTCAGGGGGACAGCTCTGGGGACAGTCAGGGTGCGGGGGAGTGCAGACTTCCTCACAATATTTCCTAGAGCGCAACGGCCCGGTAGCCAGGCTCTCTCCGCCCTACTAAATGGTGATTTTAAAAGTCATTTGCAGAACAATCACTTGCGATTCATGTGATGAGCTTATCCGCAGTTTGCCCTAGGAAACAGTCCCAACGGCAGGGGCTACAATAAGGGGGAGATAATTTGAACTACAAAGGGCCCTTCCTCACAGTGGATATCTGAGTTTAAATGACTACCGCCTTGGAGTCTGGCTTTGACTTAGTCGCAGTAACAATAATGGTGAGACCAACGGTAATAAAAGTTGCTGCCATCCATTCACCTTTGGGAACCTTGCCAAGTACTATCAATGTCCTATTTGTTTTATTTTACACAACAATCTTCTATGTAGGATTTTTTAAATCCCTATTTTTAAGATAAGAAAACAGATGCTTTGCAGAAGATATTCACAAGTTCGGTGAAAGGACAAGGACGCAGGAATGCACGCTCCCCAAAGACCATTCCCCTCAGCTCTAACCAGCTGCCTTATTCTCTGTAAATCTGAGATAAACAGAGAGGAAGTGCCTATGACGACCATCATATTTGACTGAGATACCGGAGGGCCGAGATGCATAGGACATTAAGGGCTTGTCTAGGAAATAAAATATGAGGACAAGTAGTTAACATAAAAAAATTAGAATATCAAAAACATTGCATTTTCACTCTTCACACATAATGTTTCTGAAACTTCTATATCTATGAAAGACCAAGATAATCAAAGGCCAACATTTAATACAGTCATCATCAAACACTTGTATGTGATAAAAGCTGCTTCAGTCTAAGAAATCAATACCATTATGGCTATTTATGCAGTGACGCTAGTAAATCTATGAGAAATAAACGGGTCTCACTTACACCATTGATTACCCAGGCTGAAGACAGATGGCATTGCATACCTTCATGCATGGGTTGCAAAATCATTTTTCTCTTTAATAACATACCCTTTATTGAAAAAGAAATCATTTAAGCATCATGACAATAAGGGATTGCAATTTCTATTAACCTTTTGAAAAACTTGTGATTAGAAATCTATCTGTAAAATATGAGAAAGATTATAAAAATGGTTTTGCTCCTAAAAGCCAATAATGGAGGAACTCATTGCTAGAGATTTTCATTCTTAATGCAGATAAAAATTAGTTCGGTCACCATTGAGGAGTGCAGTATATACAGACCATCCCATCAAATTTTTTTTTTTCTGGTACCGGGGATCAAACTTGGGTCCTTGCGCTTGCGCAGCAGGCAGCAAAACCACTGAGCTAAATCCCCGGCCACCAGCAATTTTTTTTTGCCAGTTAGATTATTTTTTAATATGCCTTTTTGCTTAAACACTTATAATTTTTATATTAGTTCCCAAGAGAACTGTTCTGAAACTGAGTGATTTTTAAGGACAAGTAGATACTTAAGGGGAAAAAAACAGCAAGATTATTTAATCATGGTCCCATTTTATAGCTGTCAACGACAAAAAAAAAAAAAAAAATCCTGGAACCCCTTTGAGGTCCTTATAAGTCAGCTAAAAAATAGATTTTAAAAACTGGCCATTGTAAAAAAGACAGCAAAAGAACCAGAACAATTACTTTTTACCATATTGGATTGAGAATTCATAAAAATTAAGTGTAGTTGGAGGAACACAAACACCAAACTTTCAGAGTGCTTCTCAGTCCATTTTCTCAGGGTTGCAAAATTAAACTCCTGAAAAACATAAAAGGGGGCCGGGGATTTAGCTCAGTGGTTTCGCCGCCTGCTATGCAAGCGCAAGGACCTGAGTTCGAACCCAGGTACCAAATAAATACATAAATAAAAACAGCGAAACATAAAAGCAAAGCGTCCCAGAATAACACTAACACTGCATCACAATACATCTGTCAGGTCTGGGGAAACAGCTCAGTAGAAGAGCATGTGCGGAGCATTCTTGAGGTCCAGGATTTGATCCCTAATATCAGAAAAACGGGGAAAAACATGTGTGATGCTATATATGAGATGTGTGCTACAAAAATATAGTGTTTAAATTTTTAAAATTTACTACACTAAAAAAAAAAAAAAAAAAAAAACCATTGCCATTAATTCCCCCTGAAAATCCTCCCTCTTGCTGGAAACACACTTATCCCATTGTTCTTGCCACTTTCTGAAGCAGCTCTGGAAGTGCTCTTTCCTGAGTGTCTGGGTTGCCTTCCTGTCCTGAAATAATACAAAGCATTTCCCTGTCACGGTCATTTTGACTTGGGGAGGCACCAAAAGGCACAAGGTGCCGGAGCTAGTGAATAAGATGGCACACACCAAGGTATTTTACAAGGCTCCTTTTCCACTGGAGAGCACTCAGCAACTGTGTTCACTACTTTCTTTTTCTTCTAAGTTCTTTTCTTGGTACACTTTAGGTATACAATTCATTCACATTTCTCACTGGGTGCTTGTACCTGTACGTGATGCATCTTGGTTCTTCTTTTTTCCCCATTCTCTGCCCTCCCTTCACCCCCTCCACCCTTCCCTATTTACACAGACATCATTTCCATTTTTTTTCTTTTCTCATAGTTTTTCCTTTCCCTCCTTTCCTTTCCCCTTCCCCTCCCTTTACTCCTTCATCTCTGGACCTTTTTTCCTATTTCAAATTATCAATTATTCATTTTAATCATTTTAACCCTTGTTTACACTATCAGTTTCTCACACTAGTGAAACTACTTTTTATCACACCTTGTAAAGACTAATGAAAGAGGGTGACCAGAACTGCTTCAGAAAGGGGCAAGAATGACAAGTGTGCTCCAAGCAAGGTGGGGTTATTTTGAGGGAGATAGTGTCACTGTCTCTTTCACTGTAGTAAATTTTTAAAATTTAAGTCTTCACCATATTTTTCAATAACCCTTATATATACATTCAGCTATACACAGTAAATTCATCTTTCCCACACAGAGGTGGATAGTGACAGCTAAGATACCACACATTAATATTTTTTCTACTTCATCCCACTCCCTGTTGCAGTGTCTAACTCTGACATCACTGCCCACATACAAAAACCTTCTGGTCCAACTCCCAGCCTATGACATAAAGATCTTCCTTCTAACTGGAGTCACAGGCATGACTTTCAGACTTTAGGAAGATAATGCTTATACTAACAAACAACAAGAAATAGCTACAGTCACATCAATGTGACGGAGAAGCAACCTGATTTTCAAGACAACTGAAAATGTGCTAAATAATTTCCCATTTTGCAGTGAATTGGAAAAATCTCCTGTCAAAGTCAAAATCCATAAAACAAAGCCCTATTTGTGATCCTAAATCAGTACATTATGAATTTAAGCTTAAAGTATTTATCAGATCTATGGAATTTAAATTAACGGTCAATTTTACACCATGAGATAATGTGTTAAGGCTATAGAAAAAAGACTAACATCTAAAAATTGTTGCTTTCTGCAAAAGTCTAATAGATATAAAGGATATTAAACGATGAGTAGCCAAAAAAGATTAACAGAGAAGTGAATAAATTGGATTATCCATGCACAGCTACTGAAACTTAAGACCATCTCTAAACTGACACTACTTTTCATTCAATCTCTACTTAAGTACAGATAGTAAAGGGTACCTAAGTGCAGTGGAAGGAAATATCGAAATCAGTGATAGTAAATGCTCTTGAGGTTTCCTGGAATTTAAAAAAATATATTCAGGGCTAGGGGTCAGCTTGGTGGTAGAGCACTTGCCTGTTAAATGTGAGGCTCTGGGTTTGATCCCTGGTGCCACCAAGCCAACAAAGAAACTCTCCAAAATTTCATGTCTTCTAGACTCTTTACTAATAAAAGTCCCACAAAGATAAAGTAGTGGCTTTCACTTTTGATACTACCAAAAAGTGGGGAGAATTCTGTAACCTAGGAATTCTATAACCTCAGTTTGGGGCAAACCAAAGTACTGAACTAAGGACAAAGGACTTGGAAGGTGACATGGGTGACAGGGAAAGTCGGAACCCATGTGTTAGTCAGCTGGGTCTGCCCGCTCCACAGCGTATACACACAGTAAAACATCACATGCATAGCATAACATACACAATTTTTGCCCATTTAAAATGTTTTAAGACCGGGGATTTAGCTCAGTGGTTTTGCCACCTGCTGCGCAAGTAAGTGCAAGGACCCGAGTACGATCCCCGGTACCAAAAAAAAAATGTTTTAAGAATTTAAAAAATGTAAATCTTCCTTAAATTTAAAAAGCATTCATAACCACTAAACAGAAACTCTTAAAAATTAGGGCTTGTCTCTTATAAGCCAATGATGGCAAACCTTTTAAAGCTTTCAATGCTAACAGCCTGCTGTGGCACCTGTACCTTACATAGGTTTGCCACCTCTGTACACATTTCATTGAGAATTCATGTATTTATATTTTCCTACGATTAACACCACTGTTACTAGAGTAAATAAGTTATTGGATTACTATATAGTATTGAACCATCTTACTGGGTGTTTTTTTTTTTTTTTTTGGTACCAGGGATCGAACTTAGACCTTGCACTTGTGAGCCAGCCAGCAGAGCCACTGAGCTAAATCTCTGGCCCCTTACTGGGTGTTTGAAATAAACTTTACATTTACCCAGGGTTTATTAACTATTTTCCAAAACAATGTAGCAAGTACCTTGAGGGGTGGGATGGGGCTGGGGGTCTTTGCAATGTGCTCAGGGCTAGCCTGCCTTTTACTCTGAGACAGGGTCTTGCTAAATCAGTAACTGCTGAGGGTGGGCTTGAACTTGTGGAC
The DNA here is from genome assembly GCF_053883595.1 of Heterocephalus glaber. Taxonomy (NCBI): domain Eukaryota; kingdom Metazoa; phylum Chordata; class Mammalia; order Rodentia; family Bathyergidae; genus Heterocephalus; species Heterocephalus glaber. The sequence continues at coordinate 96,115,525 of NW_028258315.1, read as the reverse complement.
CTCCTGCCTTAGCTTCCTGAGGGCTAGGATTAGAGATCTGCACCACCAGGCCTTTCTACACACAGTGCCTTCTTTAACATCTACTGTAGGGGCCAGGGATTTGGCTCAGTGGTTCTGCCGCCTGCTGCACAAGCACAAGGACCCGAGTTCGATCTCCGGTACCAAAAAAAAAAAAATCTACTGCAAACAAGGGAGGTGGATTTTATATACTGGTATTTAAGTTGGCATTGCCAAAGTTGGTCCTGGGCTCTCAGAATGATCTATCTCCCAGGCTTTCTGTATCAGTAAGACTAGTAGTTCTGAGATACACCTGAACTTCAGCACCAGGCCAGGGAAAGATTCTTTGTCTACAAGCAAACAAAGATCATAGGAAAGCATATTTGGAGGAGGGCATAGCAGATGGAGCACTTATCAATCACATTAGAACAAAAATAGCTGGAAAAATGCCAGCAGGAAGGTGTAAAGAGAACTAAAAGAAACAGAGCCTTCGGCTGAAATTTTCGGAGGCACATACGTTTGTATTAATAGTTCTGAAGGACAATTGTGGAAATGTGCATACCACTCCAGTGTAGATCAACTCCACCTTTCTTAAGAAGTTCGATTTCCTTAAATTTTCACTGAAAACAGGAGGGTGAGAGCCACATAATCTGCTTTATTAACATACTCATAATATTAGAGGTTGCCTGGAGGTTGGGTTGTAAGTATCATTTACTGACGAGATAATATGCATTGCCATTGCTTCTTGTGTATTATTAAATATTGAGAACAGGTAATTTAATCATAACATATAGCAGTAAAATTAAGCTGGAGCTTTTTGAGGTTAAATTTAATTCATTAGTGAAGTGTTTTCTTAAGTAATGAGAACATTTTTTGTGAAGTTTACTCTATTATTTTAATAAACAGGCAATGAGGTTGACCAATTTGTTAAAAAAAAGAACAGCCAAGAAAAATAAAAGGCTTGAGATACATGATATGCTACCTAGAAATTAATTATATATTTTAGTTAGTAAAATAATGGCTTTTACTTCCATAGAAATACTATAATGATTTACAGAAAAGCCACTTACAGAACACGTACAAAATACCCATTGAAATGTGAGTGCTACCAGGTCTGCTATCTTAAGCTATTGGCTAGGTGAATTTCAGACCCCACAGGCATATCATTCCAGCTCTTAGCAAATCGATTTACTAATCCACCCAAGACTCCATCAATCTTGGAGCCAATCTTCCCACCTATCACCAAAAACCAGGGTTCCGTCCCCATTCACAAGAACAGTGCGCATGTCAAATAAATTGAAAGTCCTATTCAAATCCCAGTTCCCTGCCAGTTCTCATCTCTCCCTCCATTGTTCACACCATAATCTGCTTACATTGAACAAAGCCTGTTGGGTCAGACCTGCTGAACTTCCACCTCCTCCTTCTTCTACAGACAGACAAGCACTGCATCTGCCATTCAGTTACGTCAAAACAAGATGCCCACCAATTCCGGTACTGGAGTGCCCAGTGCCCATGCTGGAACTAGAGGTGACTGAAAGACATCAGTATCGTACAACCTACTGCCACCTAAGCCAGAGGACTGTCAAAATTAACTGCAAGAGCACTGCATTTGTTCTTGTATTAGATAAAAAGTTTAAATAGGTTGCCTACAAGACACACTGTTCTGTATTCACGAGGAGAAGGCCCCTGCCCCTAGGGTGCTGGTAGAAAATTCACTTGTAGCCACTTTCACTGGGGGCTCCCGGAACTCACAGAATTCACAACATCAGTGATGAGGTTCTAAATGAAATTTCATGTAAATTTTACATAATCTGTACGTTAGAAAGTAAAAGAAATAGCAGTCCTCTGGAAAAAAAAATGTGTTCTTTCTCAAGATACTTTCTTTTTAGGAAACCCAAAAACAACATTCAGGTTCCAATGAGGCACTAGATCCCCTCCAAACAAACAAAAACCAAAAAGATAAGGAAAGCATCCCTATGCACAAAAATTCACCAACATAAGATGTTTATTAGCCCTGAATTAGGAGCTCTCCTATTGTATTCTGCTGAGAAGTCAGATTATAGACAGTTTAAAAATCTACATGTGCATCTATTTCATGTAATATCAAACTAAGTAACTTTTAGCAGAGCGTGCTGTGCATTCTCAATTCAGAGGTAGACACAGCTGTAACTGTGATGCTGGATTAAGTTCACAGCTGTAAGAACTTTAGATTAAACATCCTGGATGTGAACTCCTAACAGATCACCACTTCTAGCTTATGCGTAAGTCAGGAAAGCCAGGACTGTGCATTTTAATATACAGGCTGTAGTATCCATATTAACACACACGCTTGGCTTTCTAAACAGATCTCCAGCTTCTTTTGAGAAAGAAGTTCTGGCTCAGTCTGGCTTATATTCACAACTGTCAGCAAGTCAAACAGCACTAGAGGCCACTCCGATCTTTCCTCTTCTTCACACCATATGCTTGGCTCCCGGAAGACCTGCGTTTATCCCTAAGAGGTAGACAAGCCTAGAGGAGCATAGCGATGATGTCTAACAGGGACAAAGGAAAGAGCCAACATGTCCTCCACCAACGTAAGGCTAGAGTCAACATGCTGCAGCCACACCATGGGAAGAAGCGTAATGTTTACTGATTACTATTACGTGTCATTATACTGAGCACCTGATAAACACTGTAATTCTAATTCCCACAAAAGCTCTAATGAGGTAGGTAAGAATGTTAGTTGTCAATATGGCTGTTAGGAGACAGAGAGGAGATCCGAACCCCAAGAACCGGAGCCTCAGCTTTGCCCAGAGCCAAGCCACGAGGAAGCCCATGCTGCATGCCTGGGCACTGTGCTCTGAGCTGCTCATCACTCAAGATCCCATCATCTACCAAGTGTAAAACCGTCCAGCACATGGGCATTTCCAAAGACCGCTGTGTAGCTGCAAGAAAACTGTACTTTAACTCACACATTATTGGAGTTATTTTATAATGAATATACATTATTTGCATATTACTTAATCAAAAGACCATAGATGATTTATATTTTGAGGAAAATTTATTTTTGTGATTTTATATGCTGCTTTTCTACTTGTTCGGGCTTAGAAAATGAGGTTTTGGAAATGATATCAAATTAGAGTCACTGCTTTATTTTTTTCCTGATCTTAAAGTAAAATGCATTCATTACAAAAATTCTGTGGAACTAAGCAGGGTATAAGTAGAAAATCAGATTTAATTTTAGGACTAAGCAGTATTTGTATATATGGAGAATGTTCACAATATTTGAAATCATAGAGCCAGCTACATCATATCCATATTGATATGAGTATACTTGTATCTTCTTCTCAGCACCTCTCAAATGCTGGAAAAGTATCTCAAGGATAGCAAATCACACTGTGACCTACGGAAAATAACACCTAACTTCAGGCTTCCAGGCTTCTTAACTGACTTCTATCATGACTATTTTAGGCTCAATAGCGACTTTTTACTTCCATTTAACTCAGAAGCTGAGAAACTTGTACTTAACTGCTATTTTTCTGGCAGAATGTTTTTAATCAATGATAATTAAACGACACAGTGAGTACAAAGTGCCTAAGAAGCGTACACAGTGTCTCAGCTACTTTCCTCCTTAATGAAACAAAATCCCCAACACTTGCAACTTAAAGGAGGAGACGTTTATTTTGGTTTCCGTCTCAGTCCACAGGTAGCTGGCTCCAAGGCAGGACGCTGGGGAAGAGGGAAAGGCAGAGGGGGTTTCCTGCGGCATGGTGCCCGCGAAGCAGGGAGACAGGAGCTGCGGAGGAACCGCCTCTTCCGCCAGACCCCACCTACTACTGGCAAATCAGCTATGAGTTCCACAGTCGGATCACCTGCTTACAACTACATGAGACTTTGGGTGACATCTGATAGAATCATAACAACACAGGTGAGTACTTTTTCACTTGATCTTAGCCAAAAGGCCGAGAAGCGATAGGGTGAGTACTTTTTGAAGAGGCAACTATTGTTATACGAGGAGTTGGTTTTTATTTTTTTAACTGACAAAAGCTATATATATTTTTCATATGCATGGTATACCACACAGTATTCTTATTATATACATTTTAGAATGACTAAATTAATCTAATCACCTCACTAACTAATCACTAATCTATCACCTCACTAACTATTTTTTATGGTGGAAACATTTTATTTTACTTTGTGATACTGGAGAAAAAACAGGGTTGATATACCACGGAGCTACACCATGGAGCTACATCCCCAGCCCTTTTAATTTTGAGATAGGATCTAGCTACGTTGCCAAAGTAGGATTCAAACTTGTGATCTTCCTGCGTCCGCCTCCTTCAGAGTAGGGATAATAGGCATGCACCACCACTCCTGGCTGGTAGAAACATTTCACAACCTACTGTCAAAGCTGGGGGTGATGCTCAATGGTAGCGCTCTTGACTGGCATGCAGGAGGCCCGGGATAATCCTCAGCATAAAAGAAGCAACAACAGGGCTGGGGACTTATCTCAGTGGTTCCGCCGCCTGCCTCAAAAGCCCAAGGACCTGGGTTTGATCTCCCGTACCAGAAAGAAACAACAACAAACCTACTCTCAGGAATTTTCAAGTGTACAATACCTTGTTACGAACTATAACCACCATGTTGTACAACAGACCCCAGTGTACTCCTCCGGGCACGAGTTCCAGTGTGGGACTCTCACTCTCTGATGCCTGCTCCAGGTGGCTCCAGGGAACTCAGCCCCTGGCCCAGCTGCTGTGCCTCAGCCATCACCAGTTTGTTCGGTTCAGTCTGCGCCAGTAGATCCTGGTTCCCTCTGGTACTCCAAAGGCCAGTTCAGTTTCTTCTTCTAAGAGAATCCCTTCAAATATCCCACTATCCCACTCAACCTGCACAGCACTGTCCACTGCCATCATTTCCTCTGGAGATGAGGCAAACTCACCTAGCACCAGCAATAAAACCAGTGCAGGCACCTGTAGGTCCAGAGCACTTCTTCCTTAACCCACATCCTCATTCAGAGCATAGCTGCAAGTAACTCCGACCCTACAAGAAACTCACAAGCCTACCCACAATTGTGCTGTGCTTTTTGACTTCCTATGCACCTTATCCAAAGGCCTTTCCTGGTCTTTATAAGGCCACTACTGCAGCATTATCTCATGTTTTATTAAATAAAACCATTATAGTTTACTCTATGCTTTATTAGACTTTGAATAAAAAGCAATACCTTAGCTCAAATGGTGAAATTTCAGGCACTTCTGAGGTTGACTTGAAATCTCTGAAGACTACAAAAAGACTGAATTATTGGAAAGAGAGAGATGCCACCCCAGACTGCGCAAATCATCAATTATTTGACTCCAGTTCTCGTTTACATTGCAGGATTCTACTAAACTTTGGGAATGGGGAGACTGAGCACAATGGAAAGGCATCGCATTCACATTAAAAACAAAAGGCATTTTATCTGAATGGAGGAAAACAGGCTTGTCAATTGGGTGTTTTTTTATTTACTAGTAATACGGAATGAGAAAAAATAGCTCAAATTTCGCTGCAGAAAATAGAAAAAAAGTCCAGTTCTTTTTGATGCAGATTCTGGTTGACTCACTCACCCAGGGTGAGGCAGAACATCATGGTGGGAGCAGTGGAGGAGCCAAGTGGCTCAGTTCAAGGCAGGCAGAGGAGAGACAGAGGAAGGGTTTCTCAGGACCCCACCAGTTAAAGACCTTGTGTGCTCCGGTCATTCAGATGTGCCCAAGTGCTTAGCACACAGCTCCCAGTACACACAGAGGACAGCATGGATGTAGATGGAAGAGGTTGGGCCCAAGAGCAGAATCTGGCCTCCTCGCAGGCCTTTGTGTGTGGGTACTGGACCACCTTCCAGTGGATGATCGGCAGAGAAACACACATTCCATTCCCATGGCACCTGTCTCAGCTCATGACTGAAACTGATACACTGCACCTAAAATCCCCAAAGGCCCGCCTTTTGGCTTTGCAACAGTAACTGCTCATGTACACATTAACAGCTCTCAAAATCCTGGACCTCACTGACTAATTGGAACAATCTGTCTTGATATATAGCTGTGATGGTTGTTAATGTAAGAGCTAGACTCTGGAAGAACAGATCTTGAAAAGATCATTTTCTAGGCTGCATGACTAACACTCAGCTTCACAGTATGAGGAAAGACAATGAATGTGCTGATTTGAGAGTAACTACTTTATCTGGGTCTTTTATATCCATCATACAATATAGTCCATCTTCATAATGAATGAATTAAAAGTTTACTTTCTTAGGAATTCGTTTCTTACTCTTTGTGCCAGTGTGCCCAGAAGAGGAAGATACAATACAAGAATGTCATTTTTTCCATAGGCACACTGATCAGTTTTCTTGTCACTTGTTCAAAATCCACAACATCAACAATTTAAAGGAGAAGTTACTTGGCTTCCAGTTTCAGAGGGTTCAGTCCATAGTTGGAGGAAATGGCCTGGTAAGAGAGCATGTGGAAGAAAGCTGCTTAACTCATGGCAGCCAGGAATGAGAGAGGACAAGAATCCACTCTTCTTCCAGTGCCTGCCTCGAAAGCGCAAGGTCCTGAGTTCGATTCCCAGTACCAAAAAAAAAAAAAGAATCCACTTTTCTGAGACGTGTTCACAGTCTCCTGTCTCTTCTAAGCTGGCACCTCCTCCTAGTAGCACATTTAGCTACAAACTCATCAATGTATTAATCTACAGAAGACTATAGAGATCCAACCCCCTTCCAAATGCCCCATCTCTGCACACACGAGACTTCTGGGGGGGCATTTTAGATCTAAACAATAACAATAGGTATTACTGTTTATCCTATTACAGGACTGTATTAATCAGCAGCCTTGATTCAGTAGTGACAGAGATCTCTGTGAAGGCTAAGTCTAATTATCAACTTCATTGGATGGAGAGCTGCCTAGCGATGAGTGAAGCACACATCAGGTATGCCTGGGTGGGGCATGGAGGTGTGACTGGGGTTTATATCCACTCCCTGGCCTCTCCCCATCTGGCACCATTCCCTTGCTCTGCTTCCTGGCCACCCTGAACAGAGCGGATTTCCTCTGCCACGCCCTTCATTATGATGCTCCTGCTCGGAAGCCACAAACAATAGACTGAATCCCCTGAGCCCCTCCTGAAATTATAAGGGTGCTGGGTATTGTGTTTCTTGGACAAGAAAACTGACACCTACATCCTCTCTCCTCCAAAAACCTAGGTGCAGGCTGTGGGGGTGGTCAGTGTTGGGGTGGGTTTTAATAAACAAGTAAAATCAATAATGTTCAAAAGCTATGGGCGCTATGAAGAAAAGATACTTGGATAATAAGAAAGAGAGACTGACATGGGCTAGGAGAGAGCATAAAATGTTATAATTTGTAGGGTGAGGACAAGTTAGCCATTAATGGATAATCAAGGAGAGAAGTTTGTGGACCCTGAAAAAAATCCAGTGAAAACAAGGAGAGATCTATTTCCAGAAAGAGTGGAACAGGAATCTGATCAAGCAGAGCCTTGTGGGGCAAGGTAAGATATTGGCAGTCTATTCAAGACATGATTTAAAACCCCTGGAGGACTGGAAGAAAATACAATGCAATGTGTTGGTTTTCTATTGCTAACAAAATACCTGAAAAAAATCAAAGGATTAAAGATTTACTTTGGTTTATGGTTTCAGAGATTTCGGTTCATGGACACTTGCTTCTGTTACTTTTGGATCCAGAGTGAGTCAGAACCTCGTGGTGGAGGGCATGTGGTGCAGCAGAGTGGCTCACACCTCATGATGGAGAGAGAAAGAAAGAAAAGAGAGAAACAAGAGAGGGAAAGGCAAGGGCCAAGATACAATCCCCAGGGTCTCACCCCTAAGAGCCAGTCCCATTAGACTCCATCTTCCTAAGATTCCATCATCTCCAAATAAAGCCATGAAATTATGAATCTACCAATGGGTTCACCATGATACAATCACCAGGGGCTGGGGTTCTAGCTCAGTGGTTTCACCACCTGCTTCGCAAACAGAAGGACCCGAGTTCGATCCCCGGTACCAAAAACAAAAAGAAATGATACAATCACCTCCCAAGTGTCCTTCAGCTGACAACCAAGCTCACAGCACATGACCTTTGGTGACATTCCTGATTCAAACCATAATATGCAAGAGTCATTTCTTGGGACCAAGATAGACCTTTAAAAAATCGATACCAATAATTAAAAAATCAGAGGTGGTGATGGCTTCAATCTGGGTAGAAAGAGGAGAAAAGTAAAGAAATGGATTGAAAATCTGCTACTTTAACTGATGAGAAGACTACAATGGTAAAAACAATGGCTAATACAGACAATCTCAATTTAGGATGGGATTACATCCTGATGGCAAAAAGGCCCTAGATGCTCCGATCACCATGCACGTTAGTGTAGCAGCAGAGCCTACTACAAAACAGCACTCATCCCCCCACGTGATCTTCGGGACCAGAGGAAAGCGAGGCTTGCTGCAGCTGCCAACAGGACAGGGAGGAACAACTGCAGAGCACTTGGCCCCCAAACTGACCTTCAAAGGGTTTCTACTGAATGTCTGTGACTCTTCGTGCCACTGAAAAACTGAAAATTGTTGAGTGAAACAACTGTAAGTTGAGGACTGTCTGCATTAATTAATTCTTAGATATGTCAGTCCCAATCAAAGTCCCCTTAATTTTCAGTCTATTGATTCAAATTCCCCCTGGTGGAAGAAGGGATGTTTTCTTTATACCAGGTTTAATTGTCATTTCTCCACGTTCTATTTTTCTTCTCAATGTTCTATTTTACATAATAGAGTACATACATCATGTAACAAAACTGGTATGTAACACAAATGTGAATAGTACATGATCAAAAAGTTCAAAAATCTTTTTTAAAAAAGAACCCTAAATTGAATGCTACAAAATACACTAGCTGTCCATGATTCTCTATCCTTAAATCGTCCTCCTGTTTTCTTTTGTAATGGTAAGCATCACATCCAGGGTCTTGCATGTGCTAGGCAATCGCTCCACCACTGAGCTATGTCCCAAGATCTTTTTCATTTTTTTAAAAACCAGGAAATACAAACTTAATCACCAGCAGTGACATCACCATCCTGGCCCCCTTGGGGTAAGCACATCCACCCCTCAAAACGCTCAGAACTGGGGCCTCATGAGCACATATTCCTGCCTGACACAAGCCATCCTGTCTCTTCTGAACTTGGCTAAGACCATTCTCATATCTCCTGGCCTCTTCGGTTCTACCAGAGATCCTCCTGCAACATCAGCCAGGCAGTACCGCCCCTCTGCTGAGAACACTCCAATTGGCCTCCCATCTCCTCAGAAGTACAAACCCTGAGTTCTGCTGGTCCACAAGGCCCCTGACCAGAACCACCACTGTTTTGCTGGTGGCGTCCTGCTCTTCCTCTGCTCCAGTGACACTGGCCTCCTGGTTGTGCCACCCACTGTCCGAGCAGACCCCTGCCGCCTCGGGGCTCAGCGCGGGCTCAGGCCCAAGCTGTGTGGGCCAGGACCAGCTGTGTCCGCCGAATGGACACACACCGCTGACAGTTAGAAACTGGGAGGGGCAGAAGGCCACGATTTAGCATTCTGCTCCTCTGCAGGGCACGGGAAAGGCTCCCCGAGAAAGTACCAAGGGCAGCGTTTCCCAAGAGACTGCCCTTCTCATCCTTCTCTCAGGATACACAGACAAAAAGGGTCCCAAAAGGCAGGGCCATGTCCTTCCTTAGGGCCCTTAAGCGCCTGGGCTTTGAAGCACCCTGAAATGCCTTGCCACAAACTCAAAGCTGCAAGGTTTCCCAGGAATGCTGATTTCCCTCTCATCAACTGTAGCATACACTATTTATTATCATTTCTTGAAATTGTTTTATTATTTCATTATATTTTTGATTCATGGCTTATTTAGAAGTATATATATATATTAGACATATTTCTTAAATCTAAGAACATGGGAAATTTCTAGCTACCTTTTTCAGATTGATGTCTAGCAAAATTAATTATGCTGCAATTGAATAATATACATTATGTATCAATCCTTTAAAAATTAACACTTGCCTAATTACTCAATATCTGATCAACTTTTCCAAATGTTCCATTTTCTAAAAAAGAGTGTCTATAATCCAGGCAAATAAATAAATAATTTTTTAAAAAGTGTCCCACAATCCATTGAGTGTGGGAGATCCCCAGTTAATATCCCTGGAATATTTCTCAAGACACCTACTATGTCGGCCCATTATCAAGCTGCAAGAGAAGGACACAGTATGCAGCACTTCCTGCATGTGTCTGACCATGGATCATTTTTTATGCAGAGCACTTAGGGGAGTGATGGCGAACCTTTGAGAGCTTTCAATGATAACCAACAGTTCGCTGTGGGATGTGTGCCATAGGTTCACCACCTCTGACCGAGAAAGACTAACTAGGATCCAGAAAATACACAGGTGGCATCATTTCTAAGGGAGCTGCTGGCCGTGTGTGATCATGATGCTTCAGCTCACATTTACTTGCTAGCAAATGAGACACAGACTGGGAGACAGAGGCAGAGGCAACCTGAGAAACCGCTGGAAGCCAAGGCTGTTTCTTTGGCTCCCAGTCCTCCTTGGCTGTGGAATGCTGCACGCTGAGGCATACACTAGAAAGGTTCCCTGCAGTATTGATCTTTAGAAACCATTGCAATACAGGTTTTAATATAAAGCCTGAGAATGGGAAGTGATACCTTCATGGTAAGAGCTGAGATGTAGAAGTCATTTTACTACTAATCCCCTTCCAATTCTTCAATGTATTAACCCGAGTTGTTAAGTTCTGTCTTTTAAGACATCCTCAAACACTCAAGAGATGAAATTTGTATTCTCACATGACATAGGGTCTTGGAGACTTTGCCCAGCTAGCTCTGTATAATACTCTCAGTATACCCAGGGCACAGTCTGGCTGACACGTTCCTAGGCACGGGACCCAGACCGGGAAGCCTCAGGAATTTCCTTCCCACTCCATTCACAGGGGGAGGGTGCCACAGATTTCTAGCCAGGGATGTAAAGGGGAGAGAGGAAATAGACTTTCTTTCAAAACTGACTTATTTCTATTCCTTTTAAATCTTTCTTACTGTCCCTTCTGGGTCATGATAGCATTAAAAAACTTGCTAAAGGCTTTAGATTTAAGGTGGTTTGAAACATTTCTGCTCAAAATTTGACAGGACCCTCCCCCTCCAGAAAAGGGGGTGTTGTACAGTTGCTGAGCTGCCTGCCCATAAATCCTCTGGACAGAACTTGCAACACACCAGATCTGACCGCCTGCTCTACCTGCAGTGAACAAAGGTCTCCCCAGCCAGCTTTTTTGACTTCTTGAGCTTGAAAATGGATTCTGAGAACAGTTTTCAAAGCCCTAGGAATAAATGCTGTGAAAATGAAAAAAAATGGGGAGGAGACCATAAAGCTTCAAAGGGAAAAAATTTTCTAAGACATCTAGATGAAGCCTTTGTAACAAGTCAGATCGCAATATAAAAGTGAACTGCTGTAAATATATGAATATACTTTAACTTTCTATTGTGTATACTTAAGGTACACAGCATGTTATGAGATGTAGAGAGACTAAAATGGTCACTACAGTGAAACATATTATCATCTCAAAGAGATGAACATTTTTGCCCCTTGTGGCAAGAGCAGTGATAACCTATTCACTTAGCAACAATCTTGTGTATAAGATAACATTATTAACTACAGTCTTCATGTTGTATATCTTTAGACTTGTTCATCCTACACATCTACTATTACCACCTATAGAAAAGAAAAACTATGCAAATATTCAGTATAAAAGTTCCTCGTAAGGAAATTTTGCTCCTCTAGTTAGTTTCTTTTCTATATTCCATCACCATGGCCTGAAGCCCACTAATTTGAACGTTTCTAGATGGTGGCCCCAGGCTGCATGTGACTGCTAAACACGTGGAATGGGGACATGGCCAGTCCAAATACAGATGTGCTGCTAGGATGAAATACAAACAGCAGCTGGGCGTGGTGATGCATGCCTGTACTCCCAGCACTGGGGAGACGGAGGCAGGAGAAGCAAGACAAGTTCAAGCTGAGCCTGGCCAACTGAGCAAGACTCCATCTGAAAATTTTAAAAAATAATAAAATAAAATTTACAAAAGGTTGGAACTACTGTAACTCAGTGCAAAGGTTCCAGGTTCAATCTGTAGCCCCTCAAAAACAAACAGAACAGTACACAAGACAAACACCAAAAAAAAGAACCAAATTTCAAAGTCTTTATAAAAATTGAATGTAATATATTTCAGTACTATGTCTTACTATTGATTTTATACTGAAGTGGTATTTTGATTAGTTAGGGTAAATGTAACAGATTAAAATGAATACAATTTGAATTGCTTTTATGATTACTGTATAATAAAGTATTCTTGTATAATATAAGTTGTATAGAATATATATTACAACTACCTGTTTCTTTTCAGCTCTCTTAACGTAACCTCTAAAACTTACAATGCCAGCACATGGATCACTGACACGGGCTCCCTGACACTGCCATTCTAAGTGATCAGACCAGAGTGGTCAATCCAGATTTTGAAATGCAGTATTTTCAAAAGTATCTCTACACAGAGAGCTGATGGCATTTCCTGCCCCTTCACACCTTTCCTCTGTGACCCATCAGCTCTGACCCTTCTCTCCTCCGTATACTAAAGAACAGTTATTGTTCTAAAACATATTTCTACTGCATCACTGGTTCTAAAAACAACCTGAATGATGAAAAGGAAAACAATGAAGGTAGTTAACCAACACAAACTCGGGTGGTTCAGGTTTGGGTGCTCTCTGAGGCCGACTGCAGGGTCCCAGCCAGGTGCTCACTCATCTACAGGCAGCCCTGGAAGGCACAGCCTCTGGGGAGGCTTAGAGACACCAGGAAAGGTGCGGACACTGACAGAGTCCACTATACGGGGTCTACAGCATGACCACTGCGCCTGTCCCCACCCCTCCAAGCCTTGTCTTCAGCCACCCAAAGGTTCCCAGCTTTCTATTTTGAGAACATTCTCTGACTCGGTAAGGGCTCCTTTTCAGCGCATATCTCCATACGATCCAGTCACCTCTGAGCACCACACAGCAGTGTCACACCATCAGACGGCCCTGAGCCAAGTTCACAGCTGAGGACAGCTGTGACAGGGAATGCAAGACATCGCACCTGGGGTAATGCCTCCTTCCCTTCAGAATCCTGCTCTCCAGCACTGCACAAGCAGACATTAACTTCTCCACTGAGCTTACTCTAAGTACCTGGACCACCTCAGATGTTCCTCTTAATTAACACAGGACATACACATAAAAGATCAGCCAGATGGAAATTAAATATTTTACTAGTAAGGATGAAACACTCTGCTCTAAAATGAAGTCTTTATTTCAGGAAAGTTACTAATGCCCTTTCAACCAGTTCCCTTGCCAGTTTGCAGAAGCCACTGCAGAGCCAAACACGACTGGCTGTATTCGGACACTCTGGAGCTGTTTCCTGACACTTCCAACACGCATGAAGAGACAGATCAAGGACAAGGACAAGGACAGCGGGCTCTTCTCAAGCTCCACTGACAAAAGACTCTTTGAAGAAAGTCTGCTTGAGGTGACTTGCCACAACTTCAAGAATTTACATGAAGTGCATGACATGGGAAAAGAAAGTGTGATGCTGCCAACGTTATTTTTACTAGACAATGTCTCGGCCCTCTGTAAGAGCAGTTCTCTCTAACAACAGAGCAAAAGGTAATGAAATTTGTATAGACTAAAAGCTATTATTATTGGTACTGAGGATCAAGCCCAGGAGCATTCTACCATTGAGCTACATTCTCAGCCCATTTTATTTTGAGGCAAGATCTTGCTAAGTTTGCCCAGGTTGGATTCAAAATTCTGATCATCCTGCCTCAGACTCCCAAGTAGCTTAGATTACATGTGTCTCACTGTGCCTGGCTAAACAACCTTCTAATAATCCAGATGTCTTTATAATTTTCAAAATAAGAGAAATCTCAAATCATTCTTGTTATTCTCCAAAAACACTTGAAAAGGGCTCCGTTTGTTACAAGGACTATGCACTAAAGAAAGGGAGGAGAAACCCATAAATCTCCTTTTCCAAAAGAATGATATTACTGTTACACTGAAAAAACAGTGGGAGAGGATTAACAGAAGTCTGGGAAATGTGTTGAATAAAACTAAACTGATTTCTTCAGTGGAGAATCTTCAAAACCTGTAATATACCAGTAAACAAAATAAACTACTGAGATGGTATCTGATGTTTAAACTTATTTCTAGGAGGATATGGTGAAGAAGCACTGAGCCTGCCGAACATTCCCTCCACAGTCCAGAAGCCATGCCAGGAAGGCCAGGATCTCCTTGGCTTCACCTCCAGGTGTGGAGGGCGACTGAGCTGGGCAGCATCCCCACGCTGGCAGCAGCGGGAAAGGTGGACACGGTGTGAGGCCCCATGTGGCACAGTGTGTGAGCTGCTCACTGAGATGGAAAGCAGACACAGGTGCTGGGCATCACAACCCAGGGTCACGGCAGACACTGGCCCACAGTATGGCAGGAGCAGACTGGGGAAGCAGCAGGATGTATTTCACAAGATGAAAAGCCAATCCCTGGTCCAACCCAAGGTAGGAAGGCAGGGTCTGAGAGGCAAGACAGGAAGCAGGGGCAGGTAGTACACCTGGCCGTGTGCAGAGAGACAACTGAGGGCCCAAAGAGAATGTGCGAATGGGAGTTGGCCATAGCATACAGGCAGCCCGGCCCTGGCAGCTTCTCGTCAGGATTGTGCTTCCCTCTGTTAAGAATGTTTTACAGTATCATGGGAGCAAATGGAGAAGAGAGACAGAATTCCTGGACACATCCTGCCGTCCACACCTACAAAACTTCAACATGCACGGCTCATGGATATAACTACCCAGGGCTCCTAGGGTCAGGAAACATGGATGCTACACAAGAGTCTGGGAAACCTTTCAAAGACCAAAAGATATTTCGTTGTTATTCATAAATTTTGGTGCAAAAGCTTCCTTGTCGGAAGTGTGACTATTCACCGTCTCCACACAGACACTAATGGTTTAAAGGGTGGGGTTGCAGACCCTACTGGGTATCTTTTATAATACATGCAGCACAGGAGCTACAACAGCCTTCTCCAACAGACTGAATTCTAACACATCTGGCTTCCAGAGCTTCAGATGAGGGCTGTAGACTCAGACCATATGGTGATGTGTACACGGTATATATTAAGAAAAATGTCTTTCCTTCTATTCACTTGGTAAAATGCTCTAAACAGAGCTGAAATGAACCAGCTGTGAGTTTCACTGGAAAGAGCACAGACAATCAATTTGGATCATTTAAGCTTATTGAAGAATTCAACTCATAAAGCACCGATAGGTCTGAATCAACAACTCCTGCAATCTCTCATTGTAATAAATAAGATTTTAATGACCTCAGACAACCACCATGCAACGAACCTCTACTTTAATGGTGCTCTCAGAGGCTTCATCTGGAGGTTTCTCTTTGAATTAACTCCAGCTTCGCTTATTAGTAGAAACCCGCCATGATTCAATTCCGGATAGTGCGGCACAAAACTTTATTTAAGTTACGAACCACAGAACAGGAATTGAGCATGGACTAAGGAGATGACAAGGATGGGGTGCAAGTCATCAGAGGTAACTGGTGGGACAGATTACAGACAGCCCAGGCCACAGAGGAGCTGGAGCAGCCTACTCTAGCACACTGTTCTATTCACTGTAACAGTCTAAGCTTTGTGATTTTTTTTTTTTTTTGGTACTGGGGATCAAACTCGGATCCTTGCGCTTGCGAAGCAGGCAGCGAAACCACGGAGCTAAATCCCTAGCCTAAGCTTTGTGATTTTAAAGGATACTTCGTCACATCTGCAAAATCCCTTTTGGCAAATAAAAGAACATATATTCATGTTCTAGGAGTTGGTGAATGGACATTTTGAGGGTCACTGCTTACCAAAACCTACACTGATCTCTCTTTATCTTTTCCCCTTACAAATATCACCAGCCTCAGGGGCTTTGAATATCCTTGCTCTACCAGTAGGCTCCAACTGATACCTTCCATCTTCATACATATCACTGTTTGAGACCTTCCAACTCCTGGCAAGGTGTAACCTCTGCTTCAGAGACCGTATCACAACTGAAACTACAGTCACTGTTGCTACTCTGTTCACCGTCTGTGTCGCCACTAGAAGGTAAACGTGGAAGGCAGGGTCTGTGACTGTGTCCCCAGACTGTACACCAGAAGACACCCCACAGAAGCCTGCTGCTAAGCAGGGAAGGAAGCTGAACAGAGGGAGGAGAGGCGGACAGGGACCCAAGTGGGTCCAGTCTCGGGCACAGCACTGCGATGACTCCGCCTTTCTTTTCTAACCTGAACTGGGCTGTAAGGAATGCTGGCTACTGAAGAGTCTGTGCCTTGGTTTTGTTTTCTTAAGGACTTCGTTGGTCACCCATGACACCAAGTACAGCAGACCCTTGACTTATGAACTCAATTCATTCCCGAGGGCTGGTTGTAACTCAAGCTGGCCAACTGCCTTCAAAGTCTCTCTTCTGTATAATTTTGGGCCACATTTTCTTCCAGGCAGATCTCAGGGTCCTTACAGAGACATTGGCCCAGGATTTCTCAGTTAACCCCACACAGGAAAGGATGCTGTCATGTTCCTTCCAGGACTTTTAAGGGCTAACTCTGTATCTGAGACCCTCTGGAAGCACAAGCGGCCGGCATTCGGGTCTTAACTCAAGACTTTGGTCTTAAGTTAAAACTAAAATTCTGGTTATAACCCTCATTGTTTGTATGTCAGGCCCGTTGTACCTCGAGTGTCCATTATGAGGCTGAATCCAGGACTTCAGCCAGGAAAATGCAGAAAGGTCTAATTTCTGGATGCCTACAAAGTTGTAGATGACCTCAAAGAATTCCGGAGAAGCAGCAAAACTTACAAAGTTGGGTTTCTTGCTATGCATCCTCAGGGAAGAGATCTGGCATCTTTTGGGGCACATGCTTAAAAGTCGGCCCGCAGACCAGAGGCACTGGGAGAGCTGCTGAAATTCCCAAAGCTGAGACTGTCACAGCAGAGATCACAGGATGCAGGACCAGAAAGGCTGCTGCACAGAACCCAAGGTGCACTTCCTCTGCAGAAACCTGAAGAAGCTGGAGCAACTTCCCACACAGCAAGTCCCCAGCATCAAACTGTGCTTCAGGTGATGCTGCAAGATAAAAGGAAGGCTCCATTCCAGGAAGCACACTGCTTTCTCTGGAACAACTGCAACATTAGTGACACCTGGGGACCGAATAATTCCTTGCAGCAGGGATGGGAGCGGCATCCCTGGCCTCTATGCACCAGAAACTGGTATCATTCCACTGCCAATAAGGCAGCCAAAACTGTCTCCAGGGCCGGGGATTTAGCTCAGTGGCTCCGCTGCCTGCCTCAAAAGTGCAAGGTCCTGAGTTCGATCCCTGGTACCAAAACATAAACAAACAAATAAATAAATAAAAAGTCTCCAGAAACTGCTGCATCTACACTGGCTTGGGTGGCAGGGGTAGGACACTATCACCAGCTGAGACCCACTGCTATCTTTTAACAATCCGAACGCAATCTTCAACAATGACTCCTCTCTGGCCTTCATACACAGTACTACAAGGCAACTGATCGATGCCCTCAATGGTGATAAATTACTCCATAATAGACTAGAATTTCCTTACTTCTAGTTCCTTGGAATACAAAGTAACTATATGAAAAGAAATAAACCAACCCTGAGTTGTCAAACAACTAATAACTTCAGAAAGAGCTAGTGTTAATCAAGAGCTCAAATAAAGCAACCTAATGTAAAATATTGCACACATTTTGGACAAAAGTGAGCGAGTTTCCTATGCATATTTTAAAGTGAAATTTGATCCAGTTACCTTTATAATCTCTGAAGTTAAAGTTTTTCCAAATATACCACAAAGAAATTTCACATGTTTATCACATTTTAAGAAAGCCGGTTATGAGCCAGATGGACTTCCATGAGGAACTCAATTAATATAGGCAGTTACCATCTGACATACTTAAAAGGGAAAAGTGCAAGCAACTTTGTTCCAGTAAGCAAGTCTGAGCACCATAGCTGCCTTTGCAAGTCAGCTTCTGAATTCAATGAATCTCTTTAAGGAATGGAAATGGAAATATTCCTTTGAAGTTATCAGGTCTGAAAAGAATATATATTTACACTATGCATCTTTCCACCATCAAGCATGAGGAGGAAACAGGTTGTCTTCGCATTAGAAGATGTGATCACAAATGAAGCCAAATTCCTAGCTCAGAGATGATCTTTTCCAAAGTAGCTGCCAGATGAAATTTTCAAGCTTTCAAGCACAGGTTTTTTGTCCAGAACAACATTAAATGAACAAATGGCAACCCAATTCTAAGACAAAGAGACTTCTGAGCAAGGCCAGCCAGACACAAACTACCCCTTCAGCTTCCACTGCCAACGGGAACCCCTCAGCAGGACTTGAGGGCAAACCCTGCACTGAGACACATGATTCAATTTTGCTTCTAGGAATCCAGTTTTCCAAGCACAGATAAAGCTAGGATTTCTAAGAAATGATTCATTCCATTCACACCGAGGACAGCCCATTAAGCAGAAACTCCACCCAGGAGACTTACAATTAGTGTGACTGAGACAAGAAGTCCCACAGAGAGAGGACTCCTAGTGCACAGGCAGTTTGGGTACTGAGAACTGTCAGTGAGACAACAAAAAACAGGAAGCATTTTCTTAGGAACAGTAGATAGGAAAGCCATCTATGGGCCATTAGAAGCACATGCTATTCAGACATGTAGTTTACCTTTGATCTGTGGTTCCAGGCACATAACTCCCTCTCCAGAAGTTCAAATGTCTCCTTCCCAAGGTGAGTCACAGAAACTAATACTGCCCTGCCCTTTTGCCTTGAGCAGCCCATGAAGAAATTCTTTGACCTGGTTGCCTGATGGGAGATCAGAGGACTGAAGAGTCTTAAACCCAAGAGCTTGTGTCCCCACGCAGCTGAGATGCACTCCCATCCTGGGATTTTATCTATACAGTGGACCCTTGAGTTATGACCAGCCTGACAACTTGGGTAATGACCTGAATTTTAGTTTTAACTTAGGACTAAAGTCTTGGAGTTGTGACTTGAATGCCGGCTGTTTGTGCTTCCAGAGGGTCTGAGATACAGAGTTAGCCCTTAAAGAGTGCTGGAAGGAACATGACAGCATCCTTTCCTGTGTGGGGTTCACTGAGAAATCCGGGGCCGGGGTCTGTCTAAGGAGCCTGAGATCTGCCTGTGTACAGGGAGAGACTTTGAAGGCTGTGTAGAGGAGCCTGAGCCATCAACTGACCGACTTGAGTTACAACTGGCCCTCGGGAATGAACTGAGTTCATAAGTCGAGGTCCACTGTATTCTCTGCTGCACAGACAGACCAAGAACTTGAAGGTACAGGCCTCACTAGGCTTCCCCACCCGGTCCACGAGCTTTACATAACGGCTTCTGTCCAAACATTTCTCCAGGGTTGTCTGGGCTTTGTGAGGGTCTACATAAGATACTGGAAACACAGGGTGCGAAGAACAGGACAGCTGACAAGGTGGAGGCTCACAGGAGGGTGACCAAAAACTGATCACATGCCAGGATGGGAGCCCATGCCAGCTGCATGGGGACAGAAGCTCCCGGCTTCATATTCTTCCAGGCCTCACCCTACGTATCTCTTCTTCGGGCTGGAGACTTGTATCCTTGAATTGTTCACAATAAAGTAGCAAAGAGTTACGTTCTGAGTTCTGGAAGCCATTCTAGCAAAATTAGTGTATAATGAGGGGCTCACAGGAGCAGAAGTTCCAAAGGCCTGGACTTATGATTGGGTCTGAAGGAGGGACAATCTTCTGAGGCTTGAGTCCTAATCCTGAAATGTGAACACTCTCCCCAGGTGGACGGTGGCAAAAGTGAACAGACTTAGAGACCTAGCAGCTGACAGCCAGTGCAGAATGATGTCTGCTACTGGGGCAAAATTCCACATTTGGGTATCACAGAAGCGATCTGTGTTCTGAGCATACAGCTCCAGAAACAGCGTGTTTTCCATTGTCTCACCAAAAGCGTCTAGAAACAAAGAGACACTAATGATCTCCTCATTTGTAAAGGTTCTACCTGTGAGCTTCAAGGATACCCAGAGGTCAGTCAGTGGGCTGGCAAGAGAATGAGCCCTGTAAGCTACACCCAAATCTACACAGAGTATTTTCCTTTTGTAGGGGATTTCAAGCCACAAGATGAATTATGAAACACTAAGAGTTGAAAATATTCCTTTGCTCCTCCAATTCTAGCAGCTACCAGTCCAGTCACTCCACGTTTAAGGACAGCCAGACAATGGCACCACACCCATTTCATTCTACCAGACTTGCAAAGCTTGCCACGGGGAGACAGCCGACAACCAACCAATGAACAGATGTGTTTCCCACACTGAAAGAACACTGACAGGCGGGCACGGAAGGGCACTGCCACTCCTAGGTGACTTAGTGATGTGCTCCCCTCCTACCCCTCCTCAGTAGAAGATCCAGAGCACCAACACTTCCTTCTGGCCAGCAGCATGTATCTGCAAGAAAACTGACATAAAGTGACTGAGGACTGAACCAGAATGTCCCCGATGATCCCAGTGAGGTTAACAGAGCAATTCAGACCGCTGATGGTTACAGTCTCTTTCTCAGTAGCTGACAAGAGAAAACAGAACAAAATAAAACACAACGCCTACACACAACTGTGGAACTCCGAGAAGGGTCTGAGACTCTTCTTCATATGTCACTACTTTATCCATTTTCTAGTGAGTGACAGTAGTCACCCAAGTTTTATACAAAAAGCCACCTCTTAAGGTTTCAGACATGGATGTGAAAAACCGTGTCAGAGGAGGCAAACCATGACTTCACTGGCCCGGGCTGAGTCTACTCAAGCAAGCCAAGATGCCTGTGCTGTTTCTGTTTCTCTACCTAAATGAAGATGGGATACCAGAGGGGCATCCAGCTGCCATGCTACCCACAAAGGATTCCAGATAAGAAATGAGGCATTTCAGGGCCGGGGATTTAGCTCAGTGGTTTCGCCTTCTGCTGCGCAAGTGGCAAGGACCCGAGTTCGATCCCCGGTACCAAAAAAAAAAAAAAGAAATGAGGCATTGCCCAAGTTTGATCTGCAGGCAGTCTGAGGGGTAAGGACACAGCATGCGAGTCATGCAAACACCCCACATACTGCTGTACTCTGAGATTCCCCATTTCTCTCACCTCCACCGGAAACCTTCTGCCATTGACACTGTGTTCCGAGCCCGCAGAGCCATTGCTGTGGCCCCAGTGAAATTCCACCTTCTCAGCTTTGAATCTGCCAGGCAGGCCAGCACCACTGACGAAATAGTCATCTTTGAGAAGGATGGCAACTGCAAAATGGAAGAGAACAAGAAAAACAAAATGAGTTCCATACCTAGACTAGGGATTTCTTCTGTTACTTTTAATAAAGCTTGATTACCAGATGTGAACTATTTCCTCATATAGCTATGAAAACACAAGTCACAACTACCAGTCGGAACAAATTAAAATATTCTAGCTGCAGAATGCTCTCAGATCATGGTTCTAAATCATGACAATTCCCAGGGAAGGATCTCAATATTTCTTGTCCATTTAACAGCTTGGGAAAAAAATAGAGACAACGACAGAGCAAATGGCTGTGAGTCAGTGTCTTCTACATTTGCTAGAAGATCAAAATTATCTGGAGAGCGAGATGCTGCTTTTTAACACCAATTCCTGGGGCTGCCCTCAGATTCAAGGTCAGGGATGATGTGGGAAATATATATAATAAGCCAACAATTAATGGCACATTTCTTCAATCAAAAACCTAAGCAAGAAGTCAGAGGGAAAATGCAGGTTCCTCCAGGATAAAGGTGACACTAGTGGGAAGACGGCGGGGACTGGGGATCGAACATTTTATATTAGATAGCGATGCCCAAGGAAATGTTGTGCAACATCTCTCATTAAGTCACTCTAATACTGGCCGATAATTGCATTTCCTCTACTGCCTCTTTTAATTTGAAGCATTAGAAAATCTCCCTTAGCCC